>NC_057809.1:100651345-101002615 GCF_018294505.1 Triticum aestivum
AGACGCCCGACTGTGGCATTTCTTTTAAAGCCCTTTATGTGGTGTCGCTCAGACGCCCGATTGTGGCATTTCTTTTAAAGCCCTTTATGTGGTGTCGCTCAGACGCCCGACTGTGGCATTTCTTTTAAAGCCCTTTATGTGGTGTCGCTCAGACGCCCGACTGCGGCATTTTATTCCCACTCTATTACTGCTTATTCACGTTGCATGAAAATAACCTACTTGCATGCATAAAAGATGTTTTATTTATGACTGACGATGTGATCATGGAATTTTTCAGTGCATGATTATCAATTATATTATACCTGTGTTCTTAATGTTTGCGAGTACATTCAAAGTACTCACTGGCTTGTCCCTGGCTATTGTCTTGGCCAGATTGCTTGCTTGGAGAGGAGCGTGGCGATGACAGCCCTGGAAACTAAGCAACGGTGATAGCAGCCTCGCGAAGATAGGAGTTAACCTGGTCAGCTGTTCCTGTGGGAAATGGAGTCCCATAGACACTGATGTCTCACAAACCGCTTCCGCCATCGACCACTAGAAACCCAATTGTTGTACTCACAGGCCAGAATGGTCTTGTACCACATATTTTTTGTATTTTGCTTGGAATTTCTGTATCAAGTTGGAGCCTCATCAGCTAACAGTAATCCTGGGACTGATGAGCACGACGGTCTTTTTCTGGAAATTTATACCCGGAAAACCCGGTCGTGACAGACTTGGTATCAGAGCCAGGCTGACCATTGGCTAATCCTATCTTAGCCGGGTCTATAAACTTAGGCAAACCAACCCACCAAACCATAACCACACCCCAGCCAAGCTTCTCGTGCAAGATAGCCACACAGTGACCCAACACCTTTTGGCAGTCGGTGCCCAACCTATCAACCTAATCTGTCCCTCATGCGCCAGTGATCGAATCCTAAATAGTCCTTTCTCGCAAGCGTGCAAAGGAAGACTCCGTCCCTTTTTTCCTATAAAAAGGGGCACGCTAGCCCCAACACAGCACATCACAGCCTCTACCCCAAACCAAGCTACAATGCCTGGCCCTGTCGTACACAATGAGACCACAGCAACCAACCTTGGAGGCTTTGTGACCATACTCGCAAACCTCACCCGTCGTGCCTATGCGTTAGAAGAGCCCCCAGAATATGTTGTGTACCAAGGACCCATGAGGGTGAGAGCCGTCAATTCTGGGCCACTGTACACATCTACGGTAGGGGTCTAGAGCCCGAGCGCCCCTACAGGTTCACCGGAAGAACAACTTCCTTTGAGCTTCAGGCCATCCAACTAGCTGCTCGAGAGGCTATAGTTCATCTCCGGCACTTGACGCCCAGAGTTAACTGTCGCTCGTTCCACTACTACCCCAGACGTGAAGGGTATGGTAGACCACCCCAAGTTGCCAACGGAGATCACGAGACGGATCCTGCGTTGTTGCACCTAGTGCGCTATGTAAGTGCACTAGAGGAACTGTGCGATCAAATCACTATTGATCTAATCGCAGCTCGTGGAGAGCTGGTTCGTCGAGCCCCGGCGAGAGAAGAGAACGAGCCCAACGCCGACAACCCAGTCGTGCTGTTTGGACACCCGATCGAGTCCCTGAGGCCTGCCCCAGCCATCGGCCAAGGTGCTGCGATAACCCCAGAAGTGCTTCGTCGCATATTGGGAGCACACCCCAACGGGATTGTGGCCAACAATCCCCGAGATGGTCCTCATCGCTACCCCGAGCCTGCAGCCCCTCAACCCACTCCAGCTAATTCCGACGACGAGACCCGTGGAGGAGCCTCAAGGCACGCCCGCTTGGATGTAAACGAGGTAGACTAAGTCACCCGAGTCGTATCGAGTCCCAGTGTACCCTCGCTTTGTAATCGTGTGGCCTTGTAATTTAATGCCGCCTGTTGTCGTGCCTCTGTTTTAATGGTAGCCTTGCCTGGATACGCCAGTATGCAGTATAAGATTTCTATCCCGGACACAGTTACCAAAAATCACCCCGTCAACCCCACAGTAACACATCACTAGAGTGAAATGTGTGAATCTGTGGCTTGACCCCGACCCTTGGAACAGAGCTGAAAATTTTCTTTACCATTCACCTCGGTAAAAATGACCCAGCTCCGGTGCTATAAAAAGGCCACCGCGTGACCTTGCCAAGCACCTCTCACCTTGTGCACCACCCTCACAACCATTTCTTGCCATGCCGAGCCCTAGCATTTATCTGAGAACCCCAGATGCAACCCCAGGTAGTTTTGTCAAGATATTGCGGGATTTTACCTGCAGTACCATGGGCGCTACCTAGCCACCCCAGTACGAGCTGTTCAAATCAAGAATTACCCCTTCCACCTCGAGATATTGGGCAGCAGTACACATCCCTCCTGTAAACTCAAACCAAGATCCAACGGAGGTCTCCTTCGTGGGGAAATCTATGCCAACCCCACATATGGCCATAGAAGTTGTTGCATACGAAGCGCTTGCTCGCCTTCGATTCGCGGTACCCTATGCCAGCGAACGAGGGTATTATTACTTCCCGAGCCGTGCAGAACCCGGAGGAGTGACATCTTTTCCCGGTGGACGAATTGAGAGAGACCCAGTCCTGGCCAACCTTGTCCAGTACGTCATCGCCCAAGAGCGTTTAACCCAACGTGTGATGGGTTATCTCCAGAGCCTCGCAGATTTAAATCCTCAGATCGCCATCGGCAGAACACTAAGGCCCGACCAGGAGAGACACGTGCATCGACTGGTCAATCCACTTCCCCCGATAGAAGAGGAGTGTATCCCAGTACCAGAGACATTTTCTAGGGACCCCGTCCAGTTACCATTCCCATTTTAGACGTCGCTACGGTGTTCATTATTGCAACATTTATTTATGTGTGTGACTTATGCGTGATACCCTGAGTTTGTACGACGAGTCAATTATTTGGCTTCCTATGTTTTAAGGCGGTAAGGCGATCTAAGGCGCTGGGGGGGCGCCTTATCGCCTAGGCGACGCCTAAGCGCCTAAGGCGGACGCCTAAGCGCCTAAGGCGGGCATATTTGTAAGGCGCTGGCGGGGCGCCTTATCGCCTAAGCGTCGCCTAAGCGTCCAAGGCGGGACGCCTTAAAAACAGAGTTGGCTTCTACTAATGTGTGTAGTTTTTGTTGTGGTTTATGCTCCTTTAAATTAACTGTTTTTCCCTCGTAAAATTCTGGAGTAAGATTTCTTTTCCCTGAGTTGCTACATCTGCACCTTCTCACGGCGTGGATTAATTAATTTCACACAGCACCACGGCAGCAGACTCACAACCATAATCATTCGAACACATACACTGTTTGCGAAACTTTGCAACGGTGTTACATCCAGCTAATCACCCCCTAACAACGGTTAGCACCCGGCACACCCCATCTACTCCTCGTGATCACCACCACTGCGGAGAGCCAACACCCGAGCAGCAGCGTCGCGACGCTCGTCAAGGATCATCGCGCACAGGAGCACGGAGAGCCCCAACAGTGTCGCCAGCCCTACGCATATCAGGATCGCAAACCAGTCCGGCATCGCCTCCGCCATTAGAGCCTAACCCGAGCTTTTGTAAGCAGTAATGGAGGAAGGAGGAGGAGAAGTGAGGCCAGGTGAGAGAAAGAAGAGAGGGGCACCCCGGCCGTTTTATAGCTCGAGCTCGGTGTACGGTGGGCGAAGTCCACCAACGCCGCTCGTCGGCGATCTGCCGTTTTATAGCTCGAGCTCGGTGTACGGTGGGCGAAGTCCACCAACGCCGCTCGTCGCCGATCGCCGGTGTTTGGAGACGAATCCGCGAGCAGTGCCGACAGCGCGCTGGCCCGTGAGGTGAGTGCACGCTGCACCGGCAGCTAGCACACCGCGCACTACCACGGTACGACCTAGATGCCCTACGCGCTAGGCATCGCCGGTGGAGAAAGCGCGGGAAAGCACGCGGGAGAGAGGAAGAAGAGAGAACCAGAGGGAGAAGAAGAGGCTGACAGTGGGCCCCGAGTCCACCTGTCGGCCAGAGAGAGCACTATGCTCTCGGGTACGACCAGCGTATATTTAAATTTAGAAGTTATTCTAAATTTATATCCAGCGTAGAAATCTCACGTTTTTGTCCCGAACCGCAGATTTTTCCACGCAGCACCAGTATTCACACTGTGGTTTTTCACCACTTATTGCCCTCTCACTGTAGCCACATTTTTATTGCGCATAGTTTTTCTTAAAACAACTTTGAACAAATCTCGAGGACGAGATTTTTCTTAAGGGGGTAGTGTTGTGACACCCCCAAAATTTTGGCCTTGTTTTATTAAATTAAATTTTTTGCCAGGAATTAAAACTTTGACTTTTTGACTCCTTTCTGATTTTTTAAACATTTCCTTTCTTATTATCATTGAGTTGTTTCCTAAAATGAAAACCTTTCAAATATGTTATTGGACTTGTTTAACCTCTCAAGAAAAACTTTTCTTTTATCAGTATAACTAATTACATAATTAATTTGCTTGATCTTTATTTTCTTGAAAAATGGTTTTTCAAGGTTATATGGCCATATTTGAACTACAACCATTTGATAAATTCACTTAAAATTTCAACCAAAATTTGGAGATGTCATGTGATGTTTTTAAATCACTTTTATACAAAAATATCTTTTATTCATGAAATATTTTGAGCTCTGCACCCAATTTTTCTTCTCTGGTCCAGAGTGCAATTTTGCACTACAACCCATTTAAATATTTCTTTCTAGCCTCCACCAAAATTATGGGATATTGGCAGTAGCATATGATTCAACATTATGCAAAAACCTAGTACTGTTCTTTGAAAAATTTGAGTGAATCAACCTCATTTTCATTCTGGTCCAGCCTTGTGATTTCTACTACAACCCTATTTAATTTTGCTCCAATGATCTTGTGATTTCTCCTACTTGTAGACAGCCCTACCAAACCCCTAAATCCAGGAGCATGCACCCATTGGTTCATTTTTGGTTCATGAAATAATGCCTTTTTCTTTCTGTCTAGAATTGAAGTTTTGCAAAACTTGCACTAACAAGTTTCTGCTTTTGGCAAACTAACTTCATCACCTCCTTATGCATCTAAGGAGACCCTGATCTGAAGAATTTGGCCACTCCAAGAAAAGCCTAGGTGCCCGTGGCATTTTATCAAACACCCTGTGTGCATAGCCAGATTTGGCATGGATTCAAGTTTACACTGTGAACTTGCACCTCTGATCAAATTAACCTGTCCACTAAACCTCTAGATGACTTTAACCTAGGTCTGTTAAACCCCAACCTCACCCGAGACCTCTAGCATGCAATGGCATTCCGTCGAGCATGTTCCGTGCGTGCTCTGGGCGCGAGCAGAGCACGCGTTTTGGACGTGTCGCGCCCGAGCCGACGCGTCGCGCCCCTGGCCTTGCCACCAGTGCAGAGCCACGCCACTCGCTCCCCTCTCACCGCAACACGCCAAGCAGTCCCTCGCCACGTCCCCGACAGGCCAGGAGCTAGCCGCCACGGCCGCCGACAGCCCCTGCTCCGTTCAGCGCCGCACAAGCCTCTCCCGCTCGCCACCTGGCCCCTGGAACAGCGCGAGCTCATCCACGAGTGTGTCCACTAGCGCTCGTCGCCGCCACGACGCCCTAGCTACAGAATGGCGGTCGCCGGCGACCTTATCCGCGACCACCATCGGAACCGACCCCGGAGCCCCGAGCTCGTCTCCGCACGCAGGAAGTCCCAAGCCATCTCCCTAGGACCCTCATTGGCAGCCAATCGACCCGGGGAGGGCTCCTTCCCCATCTCCGACAACCGCAGCCGCCGCCTCTGCCCCGGCCATTCCGGCACCACCAGGGCCTCCCCCTCCGTTCTCTTCGCCAGGAACCTCCTCATCCTCCCGTGAACCCATCCCCCTACTCGATTTTGATCAGGAACCACCGTAGCCCCAAACACACCTTGCTCCCGAAGCTCCCTCCGCCGCGAAGCTCGTCGCCGGCAACTCCGTCCACGTCGGCGACCATGGCGGGTACCCCCGAGTTCGTCTCGACCTCCTGAGCACATCCATGCACTCAGATCAGCGAGGGACGCCGCCATTCGCCGGCGAGCCTTGCCGGAGCTCCGCCCCTGTTCGGTCAGGGGGAGACGACGCGCACGTGGACCAGTCAAACCTGACCAATGGGCCAGGCGGGCCCACTGTCGGTGACTCACGCGCCAGCCACGCTGGATAAGTGGAGGCGTAAAAGGCGCAAATATGTCTTCTCTGTCCGAAAATGTAATCTCTTTTGAAACGTTTTCTTTTTCCTGATTTTATTAAAAACAGATTTTGACCACAACTTTGACTGCCTATAACTTTTTAAATATAACTCCAAATGAATTAATTCTTTTTCCTACATCTCTCAAATATTGTCTAGTTTATTTTAAGGTTTATTTGAAAATTTTCCAAACAACTTTTTTGTACTGTTTTTGAAATATGTGTTATTTGCATATTTTTTGGAAATAGGATTTTTGGGAGAGAAGGAAGCTTTCAAAAATTTTGGAGAGCACCCCCACCTCTCCACACCATTAAAGGCAAGCATTCTGAACCATGGAATAATATTTTTGGTGTGTTAGTTGACACGTTTATAACACCACCTTATATCGGAGAACTTGTTATTTCATGTGATATGATCATTTGCATGAATGCATATTAGTGATTTCCTTGCTGTTGGAAATGAATATACTGTGATGGTAATCATCCTCATGTGCCTTGCATGCATACCGGAAAGAAATCCGGGAAAAGCCTCTGCCTTGGGTAGGCGTGAGCTTATCGCCGGTCCCTGTCAGGACGGTTACATCCGGTATGGCATGGTAAGGTATATTGAGTGGTGATTTTGTTGGTTGAAATATATTTGTTATACATGTCATGCAGGGAATTTATAAACCTCCTGAGTCGACCGTAGATCGAGTCTTGTTCCAGTAACCCCCATACTTGCTATGTACTACCACTTGTCCCTGCCGCAGGTAGGGTATGGTTCAGTAAGTCGTCAACCCCTTTCAAGCACACACCGTACAGAGAGGCCATGGTGGAAGATATCGGTTGTAGCCGGTAGGCATGCCACCTGGTCCGGGGGCATGGGTGTTTCCGGTTGGGACCGAGAGGGGAGGCCACCCCTTAGAGCGCGCGATATAAATTTGATCCCATGCTACGCGAGGTTGTAGCCTCCCCACTTAGAGTTTTGCTTAACAAGTGTCGTGGGTGATTCCAGACACCGATGAGTTAAGCTAGTGTGTGCAAGTTAGGCGTGTTTTCAACTAAAAGGCCGTAGACGGAATTAGTCCCGATGGACTAAAGGAATCCGTTACTCGTGGGTAAAGAGTACACCCTCTGCAGAGATTAAAACCTATTCGAATAGCCGTGTCCATGGTTAAGGATTACAGTCTGGGATGGGTCAAGTATTGGTCTTAGTGTCGGTCTTCGGAGGAGATATTGTTAAACCAAACTTGGATACCGACTGGTTACTTGTGAGGACCATGATTATTATTTTGTGATGGACTAACCCGTTGCATTATTTGTATTATTGAGTATCCCTGGGACGGTTCTACCTCCTGGATATTCATTGTGATTATTTTATTTTAAAGCCCTTTAAGTGGTGTCACTCAGACGCCCGACTGTGGCATTCCTTTTAAAGCCCTTTATGTGGTGTCGCTCAGACGCCCGACTGTGGCATTTCTTTTAAAGCCCTTTATGTGGTGTCGCTTAGACGCCCGACTGTGGCATTTCTTTTAAAGCCCTTTATGTGGTGTCGCTCAGACGCCCGATTGTGGCATTTCTTTTAAAGCCCTTTATGTGGTGTCGCTCAGACGCCCGACTGTGGCATTTCTTTTAAAGCCCTTTATGTGGTGTCGCTCAGACGCCCGACTGCGGCATTTTATTCCCACTCTATTACTGCTTATTCACGTTGCATGAAAATAACCTACTTGCATGCATAAAAGATGTTTTATTTATGACTGACGATGTGATCATGGAATTTTTCAGTGCATGATTATCAATTATATTATACCTGTGTTCTTAATGTTTGCGAGTACATTCAAAGTACTCACTGGCTTGTCCCTGGCTATTGTCTTGGCCAGATTGCTTGCTTGGAGAGGAGCGTGGCGATGACAGCCCTGGAAACTAAGCAACGGTGATAGCAGCCTCGCGAAGATAGGAGTTAACCTGGTCAGCTGTTCCTGTGGGAAATGGAGTCCCATAGACACTGATGTCTCACAAACCGCTTCCGCCATCGACCACTAGAAACCCAATTAATGTACTCACAGGCCAGAATGGTCTTGTACCACATAATTTTTGTATTTTGCTTGGAATTTCTGTATCAAGTTGGAGCCTCAGCTAACAGTAATCCTGGGACTGATGAGCACGGCGGTCTTTTTTTGGAAATTTATACCCAGAAAACCCGGTCGTGACAACTGCCGGCATATTTGTCTGCGGTGTTGCGTACTTTGCTCCATCTGATTCTGAGTGCATATTCCGCAGTTTTGAGCTTCCGCTTCTGCTTTTTCAGGCTATGCGCAGTGGCGACGAGCCTTTTGTGGAGGTTCTTCTGCTCCATGAGTTTATCCGGCGTAAGGTCGTCCGGACTGTTGTTTTCGCCGGGGACGGGGTGTTCGGTTTGTTTATCCAAGTTTCCCTGTTCGGACGCTTGCTCGAAGGCATGTTCGTCGTCCGCCGGCTCATCCTGCTCTATGGCTGGGTTTGTATGGCTGTTGTCTCTGTCGAGGCGGGGCTTGGAGCGGTGCTTACGTCGCCGCTTTGATTGCTTTTCGAGTGAACGATCCCTCGTTGCATCCCTGTGTTCCTCATCGTCGCTTCCTTTGGGTGTGTCCACCATGTATACATCATGAGATGAGGTGGCTGTCCAGTGCCTTATAGGCGTTGGTTCGTGTTCATCTCCTACATCATTGTTCATACCGTCGATGTCTTCGGAGTCGAAGTCGAGCACGTCGTTTAAATTATCGACAGTGGCTACGAAGTGGGTGGTGGATGGGCTTTAAATTTTCTTCATCATCCACATCCCAACCTTGTTGACCATAGTCCGGCCAGGGCTCTCCTGATAAAGAGAGAGACTTTTGTGAATTCAGAATATCGCCGAAGGGCGAGTGCTGAAAGATGTCCGCGGCGGTGAACTCCATGATCGGCGCCCAATCGATCGGTCGGGGCGCGGAGGGCTCAGAGTCTGTAGAGGAGTCCGGCTCCTTGGAGTCACGGGCTTCGCAGAGAATAGGGCTGGTGTTCGGCTCGATCGCCGTAGAGATTGCAGCCGTCGAGGCGGTGTCTAACCACCCATCCTCGATTGGTGTGATCGGCTCCGAGCTAGGGGTCGGAGCGAACACAGGTGCGGCCTCCAGGGCACTGTTCGGCGGCAGAGCTAAATCATGCCCATCGTGACAGTGCGGCGCGCTCGGCTGTGGCTCGAATCCGTCGAAGATCAAGTCTCCGCGGATGTCGGCCATGTAGTTCAAACTTCCAAATCTGACCTGATGGCCAGGGGCGTAGCTTTCGATCTGCTCCAGATGACCAAGCGAATTGGCCCGCAGTGCAAAGCCACCAAATACGAAGATCTGTCCGGGGAGAAAAGTCTCACCCTGGATCGCATCGCTGTTGATGATCGGAGAAGCCATCGGGCCTAAAAGTGACGACGCAGAGGAACTCTCAATGAAAGCACCAATGTCGGTGTCAAAACCGGCGGATCCCGGGTAGGGGGTTCCGAACTGTGCGTCTAGGCCGGATGGTAACAGGAGGCAGGGGACACGATGTTTTACCCAGGTTCGGGCCCTCTTGATGGAGGTAAAACTCTATGTCCTGCTTGATTGATATTGATGATATGGGTAATACAAGAGTAGATCTACCACGAGATCAGAGAGGCTAAACCCTAGAAGCTAGCCTATGGTATGATTGTTGTTCGTCCTACGGACTAAAACTCTCCGGTTTATATAGACACCGAAGAGGGCTAGGGTTACACAGAGTCGGTTACAATGGTAGGAGATCTACATATCCGTATTGCCAAGCTTGCCTTCCACGCCAAGGAAAGTCCCTTCCGGACACGGGACGAAGTCTTCAATCTTGTATCTTCATAGTCCAGGAGTCCGGCCGAAGGTATAGTCCGGCCATCCGGACACCCCCCTAATCCAGGACTCCCTCACCCACCTATGTGTGCCGCATGGTGAGGGGGCTTGGTGATGGCGACGACATCACAGACGGCTTGAAGGTAAGGACGACGATGACTGCGCCGTGGGCTGCTCTGCAGCGGGAGAGAAGTTTACCCTCACGCGCTACCCTCCTCTATCCACCTCATACACTGCTATGCGGCGCCACCGTGTCAACCCCCCTCTTTCCCTCGCGTTCGCCCCTGTCCCGTCCCGGGAACGGGCACGGCGGTGATGTGGATTTGGTGGAGAAAGAGGTGGCGGCGGAGAAGCAGGGGAGGGGACAAGGGGCGTGGGGCTTCGTAGAACACCTCCTGGAACTCATCCACTTCGTAGATGAAAATAGGATGAGAAACAATGGTTATGGCAGTAGTATTGAAAGCACCAGTTGGGGTATAAATTTGTGATTATAATCCACAACAAAGATTTAGCCATACTCTATTACTCCAAAGATTTCTTTGAGAACAAGCGAGCGGTCTCGAGAATGAATACATTATAATACATCATGATTTCTTGGAGTTGGATAATTCACAGATATTCAGTTATAATGAGGGAGATAAGGAGTTGAATACATTATAATACAACATCATGACATCTAAAACATTATAACTCTATTTTAGAATCAAGAAAATTCTCAATTGCAACTGAGAGTCGATGCCAACAACTTACCTATGATAAGTACATTATTTTATCGAGCAATGTATGCACAACAAGCTTACGCTTCCTTGTTATGTATAAACCCAGATAAGTCCATAACTATTGGACCTGCAATATCATAAAGCACAAAATATCCTCAACGGTCAGCGCTCTAGCACTGTGCAACCATAATCTTACACATCAAATTTACTTGCGAATCAAACTAAATTATCACTCCTACCAAATACAAGGAAGACAATAGTTCACAACAAGCAAGATATAATATGTTGAGCACTATCCTGCAGACTAATAGTTCACAACAAAGAGTCTTGAATGTTTAGGAAATATTATATGTTCTCTAAGAGTACCCATTCAGGAGAAGAATAAAAATACCTTTTCCCCGAACAATTCTTCTTTATATCTCATTTAGAATTTCAGCAACTTCAGTATCTTCTAACATTGATGCTTTCCTAAGAGGTATGAGATCCACAAGCACATCAGGATTTAATTGTTTTTCATTCAGTGTGCATCAGATGTATTTTCTTACTACATCATCCATGTCAAATCTTGTCTGAATACATGGGGAGAAAAGGTTAAAGCATATATGTGCCCCCTCCTGATTGTAGCCAGATAGCTTTGCAGCCAACAATGTAATAAGATAACCATTCCTCAATCAGCAGTAGGAATGGCAAAATTTAACCTAGACCAGTGACTTTTGTAAGGATGGTAACAAAGATAACAACAAAACTATACGTTATCCTGCTAGAAACAACAAGTTGTGGCGGTAAGAAATATTGAGGCAGATATATGCAAGTTTCAGTAAAAGGATGCAACACACGTGTTACAAACTACACTACAAACATGTGTAACAAAACATTATTTTTACCTTCTTCCTCCTTTTGTTCTTGGACCTCGGTGGTTCCATGGCAACCTCGTCGGTGACTTGGTGCCCCTCCCAGAACCCACCAGTGCTTTGTCCCTTTTCACTGCCTATTTTGGACCGTGACGGTTCAATGTGGAGGTCGCTGCCAACCTAGTGCTCCCCCTGACCCATCAAACTTTCTAGCGCTCAGGTGCTCGTCAAACCTCACCAGTCCCATGCTGCACCTCCCGGTCCTCGACATTGCCTGTAACTTCTTCATGTGCTTCTTTCTGGCCGTCAGGATCCATTGCGACTGGTAGAGGAGAAATCTTGCATCAATATTACCTAACACCAATAAACGAACCAACCTTCATCTGCAAGTTCCAAGTACAGCAAACCTCGCGTCAAGAAAAAAGTACAACAGACCTCAACAATCACTAAAGCAGTTTTTTTGCTGGCCTGCTCAAATAGTAGTGTACTAAATGCTGCAAAACTGCATCTAGCTGAAATTCAGAACTAAAAACCAAGAGAATTTACAGCCTCGGCCATATCCTAATCACTAAAGTTCAAAACTAATACAAATGGATAAACATGGTTGTAGATTTGCATGGAAAATATAAGCAGAACACCTTCTAATTCTAATCTCTGTCTGAAAGCGCTTGATAAAATCAACAACACCTACAAGTGAAACTGGGTGTGCCTTATCCATATGCTGCACCAAGTTCTCATCTCCAACCTCAACTATAATACAATGTCTGCAAGGAAAAAAGGACTATCCTACTTCTATAAGTTTGCACATGAAAATAATACCTGTGGCAGTAGCGGTGGTGGCGCGATTTTGGCGGAGAATACCCCCCGCAGCGCACGGTTGGAGTCAAGATGCGGCAGCGGGATTCGAGCACTGCACGCGGTTGGAGTCGATCTGCGGCAGAAGAGAGGAGTCGAAGGGATGGCGGTGGAAGGGGCTGGGTTCGGGGAGGTCGAGGGAGCGTGCGGAGTGGACGGAGCGTGCGGAGTGGACGGAGCTGAGCAGCCTCTCGCCGTAGCGGGAGAGGTCCATGCCGCCGTCGTGGATCAGGGGTAGGGGTAGGAAGACGAGCGGCGAGGGCCCCGACTCTAAGAGCTCGCCGCCGCTGAAGAGGGGGAGGAGGAGGAGGAGGTCGAGGGCGCGGTAGGCGGCGGCGTGTCGCCCATCATCTCAGCGGACCATGGGAGGGAGCTGCTGCAGATCCAGCGGCGCAGAGGGAGGGAAAGGAGCAGAGGAGGAGGTTGCGTGTGCTGCGGTGCAAAGAATCGCTTCTCTTTTCTTCCAATCATCTAGCGATATGAAGCGAGTTTTTCTTCTTTTGTCGCCACTGGCCAGGACGGTGATGACGTGGACACGCCGAGCGAGCCGTAAAGGCTTCAATTTGTTATTTACTTTTGACTCTCTGCATTTGTTATTGTACCACGGATGGTTTTAATTGTGACAATATAATTTAGGTTTCACCAACTCATATAAAATTTCAGGACTTGTTGGCAACTCATGTTATTACTTGCCTTAGGTAAGGGCAACTTCAACGTACTGCATCAAAATGGAAATAGCACATGTTTGGACGTGTCCGCGGACAACGATATATGTGTCGGCCATCAACGTATCTACACTAAAAGTTTGTCCATATTTTTTCTATTTGGAGCATTGAATATGATTGAAAGATGGAACGTATTTTTCACAATTATGTAGTGCAAATGTTTCAATGCAATAATAATTCAAATATAAATATTACATATGAAAGCGTCGGATGTTCAACAAGCTTTTCAAATTCATCAACCCCAAATTCAACATACTCCTCAAAAGTGGCATTCATCTCAAGCTTGAACTTCTTCATCGACGCATATTGTTTATCCAAATTTTGTTCTAACCCTTGAGCTTCATCCAACAATGCATCAATGTGAAGTGTTTGCCCTCCACTGTTTGGAATAGTGTTGCAGCGCGTCCAGACTCAAGATGGCAATATTCCCCGTGAGTATGGGTACCCGCGGGGATTTACCCGTCATGGAGCGGGGATGGGGGACAAATTAGCCCCATGGGTATTGTTTGGTGGGTACCCGTTAGTCTCGCGGGGCGGGGATGGGTATGAAATTCCCCCCGCGGGGACTCCATGGATACCCGAAAACTATGCCATTCGTACTACAAATGCAGAATATATAGATTAATACCTAGGTATTTTACATAATTATTTTTCTTCACCTCTCCTAACAACCATTTCTTCTCCAATCTCACCTATCCCAGTTAGCTTTGAAATCCCCATGGATACCCGATATTAACGGGGATGGGGGGCGTTTTGTCCCCGCGAAGCTTCACGAGGATCGCGGGTATGGGGATTGGCGGGGATCGGGGCGGGGACGGTGGAGTCTGAAGGAAATATGCCCTAGAGGCAATAATAAAGTTGTTATTTATATTTCCTTATATCATGATAAATGTTTATTATTCATGCTAGAATTGTATTAACCGGAAACTTAGTACATGTGTGAATACATAGACAAATAGAGTGTCACTAGTTTGCCTCTACTTGACTAGCTCGTTGAATCAATGATGGTTATGTTTCCTAACCATAGACATGAGTTGTCATTTGATTAACGGGATCACATCATTAGAGAATGATGTGATTGACTTGACCCATCCGTTAGCTTAGCACGATGACCGTTTAGTTTGTTTCTATTGCTTTCTTCATGACTTATACATGTTCCTATGACTATGAGATTATGCAACTCCTAAGTACTGGAGGAACACTTTGTGTGTTACCAAATGTCACAACATAACTGGGTGATTATAAAGGTGCTCTACAGGTGTCTCCGATGGTGCTTGTTGAGTTGGCATAGATCGAGATTAGGATTTGTCACTCCGATTGTCGGAGAGGTATCTCTGGGCCCTCTCGGTAATGCGCATCACTATAAGCCTTGCAAGCATTGTGACTGATGAGTTAGTTGCGGGGTGATGCATTACGGAATGAGTAAAGAGACTTGTCGGTAACGAGATTGAACTAGGTATGAGGATACCGACGATCGAATCTCAGGCAAGTAACATACCGATGACAAAGGGAACAACGTATGTTGTTATGCGGTTTGACCGATAAAGATCTTTGTAGAATATGTAGGCGACAATATGAGCATCCAGGTTCTGCTATTGGTGGTTATTGACCAGAGACGAGTCTCAGTCATGTCCACATAGTTCTCAAACCCGTAGGGTCCGCACGCTTAACGTTCGGTGATGATCGGTATTATGAGTTTATGAGTTTTGATGTACCAAAGGTAGTCCGGAGTCCCGAATATGATCACGGACATGACAAGAAGTCTCGAAATGGTCGAGACATAAAGATCGATATATTGGATGACTATGTTTGGACTTCGGAAGGGTTCCAGGCAAGTTCGGACAAATACCGGAGTACCGGGGGTTACCGGAACCCCCCGGGGAGTGTAATGGGCCTATTGGGCCTTAGTGGAGAAGAGGAGGGGCGGCCAGGGCAGGCCGCACGCCCCCTCTCCCTCTAGTCTGAATTGGACAAGGAGGGGGCGGCGCCCCCCTTTCCTTTCCCCTCTCTCCTCCTTCCCTCTGTCCTACTCCAACTCATGGAAGGGTTAGAGTCCTACTCCCGATGGGAGTAGGATTCCCCTTGGGGTGCGCCTAGGAGGGCCGGCCTCTCCCCCTCCTCCACTGCTTTATATACGGGGGAGGGGGCACCCCATAGACACAAGTTGATCAGTTGATCTTTTAGCCGTGTGCAGTGCCCCCCTCCACCATAATCCACCTCGGTCATATCGTAGCGGTGCTTAGGCGAAGCCCTGCGTCAGTAGCATCAGCATCACCGTCATCACGCCGTCGTGCTGACAGAACTCTCCCTCGAAGCTCTGCTGGATCGGAGTTCGTGGGACGTCACCAAGCCAAACATGTGCTGAACTCGGAGGTGTCGTGCGTTCGGTACTTGGACCGGTCGGATCGTGAAGACGTACGACTACATCAACCGCGTTCTCATAACGCTTCCGCTTACGGTCTACGAGGGTACGTAGACGATACTCTCCCCTCTCGTTGCTATGCATCACCATGATCTTGCGTGTGCGTAGGAATTTTTTTGAAATTACTGCGTTCCCCAACAGTGGCATCCGAGCCAGGTTTATGCGTAGATGTTATATGCACGAGTAAAACACAAAGGAGTTGTGGGCGTGGGTATATACATATTGCTTGCCGTCACTAGTTGATTCTTGATTCAGCGGCATTGTTGGATGAAGCGGTCCAGACCTACATCACGTGTACGCTTACAAGAGACTGGTTCTACCGACATGCTTCGCACATAGGTGACTGGTGGGTGTCTGTTTCTCCAGCTTTAGTTGAATCGGATTCAATGAACATGGTTCTTTCTGAAGATCAAAAAGCAATCACTATGCCGCGTTGTGGTTTTTGATGCGTAGGTAAGAACGGTTCTTGCTCAGCCCGTAGCAGCCACGTAAAACTTGCAACAACAAAGTAGAAGACGTCTAACTTGTTTTTGCAGGGCATGTTGTGATGTGATATGGTCAAGACATGATGCTAAATTTTATTGTATGAGATGATCATGTTTTGTAACACAGTTATCGGCAACTGACAGGAGCCATATGGTTGTCGCTTCATTGTATGAAATGCAATTGCCATGTAATTCCTTTACTTTATCACTAAGCGGTAGCGATAGTCTTGGAGGCAATAGTTGGCGTGACGACAGCGATGCTTTGATGGAGATCAAGGTGTCAAGCCGGTGACGATGGTGATCATGACGGTGCTTTGGAGATGGAGATCACAGGCACAAGATAATGATGGCCATATCATATCACTTATATTGATTGCATGTGATGTTTATCTTTTATACATCTTATTTTGCTTAGTTCGGCGGTAGCTTTATAAGATGATCCCTTACCAAAAATTTCAAGGTATAAGTGTTCTCCCTGAGTATGCACCGTTGCGACAGTTATTCGTGCTGAGACACCACGTGATGATCGGGTGTGATAAGCTCTACGTTCACATACAACGGGTGCAAGCCAGTTTTGCACACGCGGAATACTCGGATTAAACTTGACGAGCCTAGCATATGCAGATATGGCCTCGGAACACTGGAGACCGAAAGGTCGAGCGTGAATCATTAGTAGATATGATCAACATAGTGATGTTCACCATTGAAAACTACTCCATCTCACGTGATGATCGGACATGGTTTAGTTGATATGGATCACGTGATCATTTGGATGACTAGAGGGGTGTTTATCTAAGTGGGAGTTCTTAAGTAATATGATTAATTGAACTTTAATTTATCATGAACTTAGTCCTGATAGTATTTGCATAACTATGTTGTAGATCAAAAGCTCGCGATGTTGCTCCCCGTTTATTTTTGATATGTTCCTAGAGAAAAATAAGTTGAAAAATGTTAGTAGCAATGATGCGGACTAGCTCCGTGATCTGAGGATTATCCTCATTGTCGCACAGAAGTATTATGTCCTTGGTGCACCGCTAGGTGACAGACCTATTGCAGGAGCAGATGTAGACGTTATGAATGTTTGATAATGCTCAGTATGATGACTACTTGATAGTTTAGTGCACCATGCTTTACGACTTAGAACCGGGACTTCAAAAATGTTTTGAACGCCACAGAGCATATAAGATGTTCCAAGAGTTGAAATTGGTATTTCTCTAGTCACTATCACCAAGTTACTAGAACTTCGTGATGAACTATAATATGCAAGGGATAACAGAAACGATTCCCAAGCTCTTCATGATGTTGAAATCGACGAAGGTAGAAATCAAGAAAAGCATCAAGTGTTGATGGTTGACAAGACCACTAGTTTCAAGAAAAGGGCAAAGGGAAGAAGGGGAACTTCAAGAAGAACGGCAAGCAAGTTGCTTCTCAAGTGAAGAAGCACAAGTCTGGACCTAAGCCTGAGACTAAGTGCTTCTACTGCAAAGGGACTGGTCACTGGAAGCAGAACTGCCCCAAGTATTTGGCGGATAAGAAGGATGGCAAAGTGAACAAAGGTATATTTGATATACATGTTATTGATGTGTACTTTACTAGTGTTTATAGCAACCCTCAGTATTTGATACTAGTTCAGTTGCTAAGATTAGTAACTCGAAACCGGAGTTGCAGAATGAACAGAGACTAGTTAAGGGTGAAGTGACGATGTGTGTTGGAAGTGGTTCCAAAATTGATATGATCATCATCGCAGACTCCCTATAGTTTCGGGATTAGTGTTGAACCTAAATAAATGTTATTTGGTGTTTGCGTTAAGCATGAATATGATTTGATAATGTTTATTGCAATACGGTTATTCATTTAACGTCAGAGAATAATTAATGTTATGTTTACATGAATAAAACCTTCAATGGTCATACACCCAAGGTGAATGGTTTATTGAATCTCGACCGTAGTGATACACATATTCATAATATTGAAGCCAAAAGATGCAAAGTTAATAATGGTAGTGCAACTTATTTGTGGCACTGCCGTTTAGGTCATGTTGGTGTAAAGCGCATGAAGAAAATCCATGCTGATGGGCTTTTGGAATCACTTGATTATGAATCAGTTGATGCTTGCGAACCATGCCTCATGGGCAAGATGACTAAGACTCCGTTCTCCGGAACAATGGAGAGAGCAACTGATTTATTGGAAATAATACATACTGATGTATGCGGTCCGATGAGTGTTGAGGCTCGTGGCGGGTATCATTATTTTTTGACCTTCACAGATGATTTGAGCAGATGTGGGTATATCTACTAAATGAAACATAAGTCTGAAACATTTGAAAAGTTCAAATAATTTCAGAGTGAAGTGGAAAATCATCATAACAAGAAAATAAAGTTTCTACGATCTGATCACGGAGACGAATATTTGAGTTACGAGTTTGGTCTTCAACTAAAACAATGTGGAATAGTTTCACAAATTCATGCCACCTGGAACACCACAGCATAATGGTGTGTCCGAACATCATAACTGTACTTTATTGGATATAGTGCAATCTATGATGTCTCTTACCGATTTACCACTATCGTTTTGGGGTTATGCATTAGAGACAGCTGCATTCACGTTAAATAGGGCACCATCTAAATCCGTTGAGACGACACCATATGAACTGTGGTTTGGCAAGAAACCAAAGTTGTTGTTTCTTAAAGTTTGGGGTTGTGATGCTTATGTGAAAAAGTTTCAGCCTGATAAGCTCAAACCCAAATCGGAAAAGTGCGTCTTCATAGGATACCTAAAATAAACTGTTGGGTACACCTTCTATCACAGATCCGAAGGCAAGACATTCATTGCTAAGAATGGATCCTTTCTAGAGAAGGAGTTTCTCTCGAAAGAAGTGAGTGGGAGAAAGGTAGAACTTGATGAGGTAATTGTACCTTCTCCCTAATTGGAAAGTATTTCTTCACTGAAATCAGTTCAAGTGATGCTTACACCAATTAGTGAGGAAGTTAATGATGATGATCATGAAGCTTCGGATCAAGTTACTACTGAACCTCGTAGGTCAACCAGAGTGAGATCCGCACCAGAGTGGTACGGTAATCATATTCTGGTGGTCATGTTACTTGACCATGACGAACCTACGAACTATGAGGAAGCGATGATGAGCCCAGATTCCGCGAAATGGCTTGAGGCCATGAAATCTGAGATGGGATCCATGTATGAGAACAAAGTATGCACTTTGATTGACTTTCCCGATGATCGGCAAGCCATTGAAAATAAATGGATCTTAAAGAGGAAGACGTACGCTGATAGTAGTGTTACTATCTACAAAGCTAGACTTGTCGAAAAAGGTTTTGACAAAGTTCAAGGTGTTGACTACGATGAGAGTTTCTCACTCGTATCGATGCTTAAAAGTGTGTCCGGATCATGTTAGCAATTGCCACATTTTATGAAATCTGGCAAATGGATGTCAAAACTATATTCCTTAATGGTTTTCTTAAAGAAGAGTTGTATATGATGCAACCGGAAGGTTTTGTCAATCCTAAAGGTACTAACAAGTTGTGCAAGCTCCAGCGATCCATCTATGAACTGGTGCAAGCATCTCGGAGTTGGAATGTACGCTTTGATAGTATGATCAAAGCATATAGTTTTATACAGACTTGCGGTGAAGCCTGTATTTACAAGAAAGTGAGTGGGAGCACTACAGCATTTCTGATAAGTATATGTGAATGACATATTTTTGATCGAAAATAATGTAGAAATTTCTAGAAAGCATAAAGGAGTGTTTGAAAGGAGTTTTTCAAAGAAAGACCTTGGTAAAGCTACTTACATATTGAGCATCAAGATCTATAGAGATAGATCAAGATGCTTGATATATTTTCAATGAGTACATACCTTGACAAGATTTTGAAGTAGTTCAAAATGGAACAGTCAAAGAAGGAGTTCTTGCCTGTGTTGCAAGGTGTGAAGTTGAGTAAAGACTCAAAACACGACCACGGCAGAAAATGGAAAGAGAATGAAAAAGTCATTCCCTATGCCTCAGCCATAGGTTCTATAAAGTATGCCATGCTGTGTGCCAGTTCTATTGTATACCTTAGCTTGATTTTGGCAAGGGAGTATGATAGTGATCTAGCAGTAGATCACTGGACAGCGGTCAACATTATCCTTAGAGGACTAAGGGAATATTTCTCGGTTATGGAGGTTATAAAAGAGTTCATCATAAAGAGTTACGTCGATGCAAGCTTTTGACACCGATCTAGATGACTCTAAGTCTCTATCTAGATACATATTGAAAGTGGGAGCAATTAGCTAGAGTAGCTCTGTGTAGAGTATTGTATACATAGAAATTTGCAAAATACATGCGGATCTGAATGTTGTAGACCTGTAGACTAAACTTCTCTCACAAGCAAAACATGATCACTCTTTCGGTATTAATCACATAGCGATGTGAACTAGATTATTGACTCTAGTAAACCCTTTGGGTATTAGTCACATGGAGATGTGAACTAATCACATAAAGATGTGAAGTATTGGTGTTAAATCACATGACGACGTGAACTAGATTATTGACTCTAGTGCAAGTGGGAGACCGAAGGAAATATGCCCTAGAGGCAATAATAAAGTTGTTATTTATATTTCTTTATATCATGATAAATGTTTATTATTCATGCTAGAATTGTATTAACCGGAAACTTAGTACATGTGTGAATACATAGACAAAGAGAGTGTCACTAGTTTGCCTCTACTTGACTAGCTTGTTGAATGAATGATGGTTATGTTTCCTAACCATAGACTTGAGTTTTCATTTGATTAACGGGATCACATCATTGGAGAATGATGTGATTGACTTGACCCATCCGTTAGCTTAGCACGATGATCATTTAGTTTGTTGCTATTGCTTTCTTCATGACTTATACATGTTCCTATGACTATGAGATTATGCAACTCCCGAGTACCGGAGAAACACTTTGTGTGCTACCAAACATCACAACGTAACTGGGTGATTATAAAGGTGCTCTACAGGTGTCTCTGATGGTGCTTGCTGAGTTGGCATAGATCGAGATTAGGATTTGTCACTCCGATTGTCGGAGAGGTATCTCTGGGCCCTCTCGGTAATGCACATCACTATAAGCCTTGCAAGCATTGTGAATAATGAGTTAGTTGCGGGATGATGCATTACGGAACGAGTAAAGAGACTTGCCAGTAACGATACTGAACTAGGTATGAAGATACCAACGATCAAATCTCGGGCAAGTAACATATCGATGACAAAGGGAACAACGTGTTGTTATGCGGTTTGACAGATAAAGATCTTCATAGAATATGTAGGAGCCAATATGAGCATCTAGGTTCCGCTATTGGTTATTCATCGGAGACGAGTCTCGGTCATGTCTACATAGTTCTCGAACCCGTAGGGTCCGCACGCTTAACGTTCAGTGACGATCGATATTATGAGTTTATGTGTTTTGATGTACCAAAGGTAGTTCGAAGTCCCGGATATGATCACAGACATGACGAGAAGTCTCGAAATGGTCGAGACATAAAGATCGATATATTGGATGACTATGTTTGGACTTCAGAAGGGTTCCGGGCAAGTTCGGACAAATACCGGAGTACCGGGGGGTTACCAGAACCCCGCGGGGAGTGTAATGGGCCTATTGGGCCTTAGTGGAGAAGAGGAGGGGCACCAGGGCAGGCCGCGCGCCCCCTCTCCCTCTAGTCTGAATTGGACAAGGAGGGGGCGGCGCCCCCCTTTTCTTTCCCCTCTCTCCTCCTTCCCTCTCTCCTACTCCTACTCATGGAAGGGTTGGAGTCCTACTCCCGGTGGGAGTAGGATTCCCCTTGGGGGAGCCTAGGAGGGCCGGCCTATCCCCCTCCTCCACTCCTTTATATACGGGGGAGGGGGCACCCCATATACACATGTTGATCAGTTGATCTTTTAGCTGTGTGCGGTGCCCCTCTCCACCATAATCCACCTCGGTCATATCGTAGTGATGCTTAGGCGAAGCACTGCGTCGATAGCATCATCATCACCATCATCATGCCGTCGTGCTGACGGAACTCTCCCTCGAAGCTCTGCTGGATCGGAGTTCGTGGGACGTCACCGTGCTGAATGTGTGCTAAACTCGGAGGTGTCGTACATTCGGTACTTGGATCGGTCAGATCGTGAAGACGTGCGACTACATCAACCACGTTCTCATAACGCTTCCGCTTACGGTCTATGAGGGTACATAGACGATACTCTCCCCTCTCATTGCTATGCATCACCATGATCTTGCGTGTGCGTAGATAATTTTTTGAAATTACTACGTTCCCCAACAGAGTCATCCCCGGTCATCGTCGTCCCCGTTGCCACCATGAGTCCAGGCTATACAATGACTTGATCATCAAGTTACAAAATTCAGTGAATAAATGAATTGACCAAGACGTAGAACGACAAGGAGCAAAACTTACGATATCCATGAGTGACGCACTTGTTAACCACCTTATTTTCACTTGTCCAATGGCACCACAGTACCTAGGTTTTTTGGACCATTCTCAGAAAAATAGGGTGAAGGAAATTAGACCTCAACAAGACAGTGGATGAAGCAGGCGAGATGGGGGTGAAACCATCAATGTGTCCAAACAAGTAAGTAATCATCCAACAGATTTCAATATTCATAGAGGTTCCCTAGCTGGTAAAAGTAGTTTGATTATTGTTGGGGCTTCCTGATAGTATTGTCTTTGCTAAAAGTGTTCAAATTTTCTTTTATTTGTATTTTAGATTTGAACTATCGCTTATTATCTTGCTAGCACGTGTGGATTTAATACATAAAATACACTTATAATGAAAGTAACCTGAGAAGCCGAATCGGGTGCTTCACGTTCAACCCCCCTCCCCCTACTCCGACTATTTAAGCCAGACGGACATGGCCCGGAGTCATACCCCTTCGAACCCTTCTCCCGTCATCCGAGCCACCCTTAAACCACCTTCACATTCTTGCCATCGCCATCGCCTACTCCTTCGCCATGTGGTACAGGGGCCTCATGTCGGCTTGCCACGTCCAAATCGCAACAAAACTCCATGACTCAAAAGGATCGGTGCCATCCCCGCATTAATGTGTGCCAACCTCCAAGGAGGGTGGAGGAGGTTGATCCCACAAGGAGCCACGTGCGCCCGCACCGGTGATGGAGGGGGCGCCTGCGCCTCGTCGCCAGGAGGAGCTTTTGCCCGCGTCGTCGATGGAGGGAGAATTTTCCCTCGTCGCTGATGGAGGAGCCACCAATGCCAGGGTTCTGCAGGCTTCAAGCAAAGCGGCACTACAACTGGGTGTTGGTGGAGGTGCATGATAAAGAGCAGGCTTTGCATCGATTGAGGAGCCTCCGGTGTCTATGTTCAGGCAGCTACTGGCAGAGTAGCACTAAAACCTCCAGCTGCTGGAGGAGCACTGTCCAGTGGAGGACCAGCTGCAGACAAAGTGTGTGTCCTAGTTGCCATCATGGAAATGGTGGAGGAGGACCCAACGGTCGTAGACAACAGTGTATTGCCAAGGCTTTGTGCGTCGGTTTAGATATTGTGTTGCATGTTCCGAGTTGGAGTTTTCTGGTGTCCGCCTCTTTGGTCACTTTATAGTGTTGGTTTGTTTTCCCTCACTTGATCTTGTTCATGTAGTTCTGAAGGAAATATGCCCTAGAGGCAATAATAAAGTTGTTATTATATTTCCTTATATCATGATAAATATTTATTATTCATGCTAGAATTGTATTAACTGGGAACTTAGTACATGTGTGAATACATAGACAAACAGAGTGTCCCTAGTATGCCTCTACTTGACTATCTCGTTAATCAAAGATGGTTAAGTTTCCTGAGCATAGACGTGTGATGTCATTTGATGAATGAGATCACATCATTAGAGAATGATGTGATGGACAAGACCCATCCGTTAGCTTAGCATAATGATCGTTAAGTTTTATTGCTATTGCTTTCTTCATGACTTATACATATTCCTCTGACTATGAGATTATACAACTCCCGAATACTGGAGGAACACCTTGTGTGATATGAAACGTCACAACATAATTGGGTGATTATAAAGATGCTCTACAGGTGTCTCCGAAGGTGTTTGTTGGGTTAGCATAGATCGAGATTAGGATTTTTCACTTCGAGTATCGGAGAGGTATCTTTGGGCCCTCTCGGTAATGCACATCAATATAAGCCTTGCAAGCAATGTGACTAATGAGTTAGTTACGGGATGATGCATTACAGAACGAGTAAAGAGACTTGCCGGTAACGAGATTGAACTAGGTATGATGATACCAATGATCGAATCTCGGGCAAGTAACATACCGATGACAAAGGGAATAACGTATGTTGTTATTGCGGTTTGACCGATAAAGATCTTCGTAGAATATGTAGGAACCAATATGAGCATCCAGGTTCCGCTATTGGTTATTGACCGCTGGAAAGATGAGTTGATTTCGGTCGAAATCGACATAAAGATCACCGGAATCGGATGCACGGTTTGCAAATGGCAAGCAAAACAAGAATGGCACAAATCTGTGATTAACAGCACGATGCCATCTAGAATGCAACAACAAACTAAGCTACTGCACTCCAACATAGCAACAAAGCACATGGCAGTGATCTACTCAAGATGCTTGACAAAAGATGAACACTGAGCTACGGCTAAAACGCACAAGAGCAGGTTCAAACAAGCATGGCAAAAGTGCAAAAGATATCAGCTTCATAGACTTAGTGAATACTAACATGTCAGGAATTAACATCAGGAAGCAATGTTTAGAGCAAGCTAACAACATGCTACGGGATCAGATCATAGAAAACAAAGGCACGGCATGAATCTACTCAAAACATAGAACAAAAGTCCCCTACTGACCATGAGCAAAAAGGGGACAGAAAATATGATGGCACACATGTAAACATAGCAAGTTTCGTTAACAGATTCAGACTTAGCAGAAAACTGAGCATGGCATAAATAGAGTTATGAAGGCCTCTTTGCGAGCTCGGTTCACTCAACACAAGGCATTGCATGACAAGATAAGAATATCATCAGCAAGAAGACATGATTATGAAGCTAACCAAAGCAATAACAAGCTCATAGCTTGCATGGATCAACTACAACAACCTTGGCAAAATTGATTAACACGTAAACAATCTGCCAGGAACATTTTATAGCAAAAGTAGAGCAAGATTGAGACATGCTAGGGCACTCCATAATTTCAAACAGGGGCATGGATGGATAGAGCATAACCATATATCAAAATAATCCTTACTGAACATACTCAAAAGAAGCATGGATCTCACTGTAGCAACATGAATACATGGCATAACAATATTAGCAGAGAAATGACTTGGTGAAATTCTAAGTCTCTGAAATCAGCAATATTACAAGAGCTACTTTGCATGCTTGTGCTAGTCACCACATTGATCACAAAAATACATGGTATACACCCCTGTAAAGATGGCATGACATATCCCAAAACACATGTAGAGCTCATGCCCATATGCAACACACATCAATAGTAGCAAAAATGACAAATGCTCATACTCTGCTAAGTAATAGGAACTAACATTTTATAAGACTATTGCATCAACAATTTGGGCATCAAAATGGACTCAAACAAGCATGCCACAATGGAACAAAATGAAGAGCACATCCTGACGAACATTTTGATATATGGCACGCACAAAACGGAGCTACGGATGAGGAGTTATGATGCGATGAACAGGGCTTCAAAATGCAAAATAAAATAACTATCTCGGGGTCAACCTCAGATTTTAGATCTAGGGTTCCTCGCGCGTGGATCGAGGATGGCCGGGGTCGGGCTCGCCGGAGAAGGCAGGGGGCGGCGGCCGAAGCTTCGAACGGAGGAGGCCGGCAACGTGGAGCTTCGGACGGAGGAGGACGGCGGGGCACCGGACCGGCATGGCAGCGACCGGAGCAAGGCGGCCGGAGCAAGGCGGACTCCGGGCGGCGGCGCGGATGGTCGCGGCGAGGCGGCGGAGGAACCGTGCCGGCGGGCGTGCACGGGCGCGGCGTCCGCGGGCGGCGGCGGCGGGGTCTGGGCCGCGGGGGCCGGATCTGGGCCTTGCGGGCCGGTGGCGAAGTGGGGCGGCGCGGGGGACGCGTGGCGGCTCCTGATTGGGCGAGGGCAAGGGTAGACACGTCCGGTTGCCAGAGGAAGAAATGTCCGGCGGCGCGAGGAGAGGCTAGGCTAGGGTTCATCCGCGAATTTCGGAGGGGGAGGTGTTTATATAGGTACAGGGAGCTAGGAGTGTCCAAATGGAGTGCGGTTTTCGGCCACGCGGTTGTGATCGAACAGTCGAGAGGATGGAGGGGTTTTAGATGGGTTAATGGGCCACTTTGGAGGGGTGTTGGGCTGCAACACACACGAGGCCTTTACGGTTCCCCGGTTAACCGTTGGAGTATCAAACGGACTCTAAATGGCACGAAACTTGACAGGCGGTCTACCGGTGGTGTACCAAGGCCGCTTGGCAAATCTTGGTCCATTCCGAGAAAGTTTAACACCCGCTCACGAAAAGAGGCAAAAGGGGGCGCCGGAGGACGTAGGAGTGTCAGATTGCAAAACGGACAACGGGGAAAATGCTCGGATGCATGAGACGAACACATATGCAAATGAGATGCACATGATGACATGATATGAAATGCATGACATGGACAAAATGCAAAACAAAGACAAAACCCAACCACGAAGGAATCTCATAACTTAGAGCCGAAAATGGCAAGAGTTGGAGTACAATTATGGTAAGTTACATCCGGGGTGTTACACATCAGGTCTGGTACATAACATTGCATATATGATAGAACCTATGGCTGAGGCATAGGGAGTGACTTTCATTTTTTTTCTCTATCTTCTGTAGTGGTTGGGCATTGAGTCTGACTCAACTTCACACCTTGTAACACAGGTAAGAACCCTTTCTTTGACTGATCCATTTTGAACTTCTTCAAAACTTTATCAATGTATGTGCTTTGTGAAAGTCCAATTAAGCATCTTGATCTATCTCTATAGATCTTGATGCCCAATATATAAGCAGCTTCACCGAGGTCTTTCATTGAAAAATTCTTATTCAAGTATCCTTTTATGCTATCCAGAAATTTTGTATTATTTCCAATCAACAATATGTCATCCACATATAATATTATAAATGCTACAGAGCTCCCACTCACTTTCTTGTAAATACAAGCTTCTCTAAAAGTCTGTATAAAACCATATGCTTTGATCACACTATCAAAGCGTATATTCCAACTCTGAGAGGCTTGCACCAGTCCATAAATGGATCGCTGGAGCTTGCACACTTTGTTAGCACATTTTGGATCGACAAAACCTTCTGGTTGCATCATATACAAGTCTTCTTTAAGATGTCCATTAAGGAATGCAGTTTTGACATCCATTTGCCAAATTTCGAAATCATAAAATGCGGCAATTGCTAACATGATTCAGACGGACTTAAGCATTGCTACGGGTGAGAAGGTCTCATCATAGTCAACTCCTTGAACTTGTCGAAAACCTTTCGCAACAGGTCGAGCTTTGTAAACAGTAACATTACCGTCAATGTCAGTCTTCTTCTTGAAGATCCATTTATTCTCTATGGCTTGCCGATCATCGGGAAAGTCAACCAAAGTCCACACTTTGTTCTCATACATGGATCTCATCTTAGATTTCATGGCCTCAAGCTATTTCACGGAATCTGGGCTCATCATCGCTTCCTCATAGTTCATAGGTTCGTCATGGTCAAGTAACATGACCTCCAGAACAGGATTACCATACCACTTTGGTGCCGATCGTACTCTGGTTGACCTACAAGGTTCGGTAGCAACTTCATCAGAAGTTTCATGATCATCATCATTAGCTTCCTCACTAATTGGTGTAGGGATCATTGGAACTAATTTCTGTGATGAACTACTTTCCAATTCGGGAGAAGGTACAATTACCTCATCAAGTACTACTTTCCTCCCACTCACTTCTTTTGAGAGAAACTCCTTCTCTAGAAAGGATCCATTCTTAGCAACAAATATCTTGCCTTCGGATCTGTGATAGAATGTGTACCCAACAGTCTCTTTTGGGTATCCTATGAAGACACATTTCTCCAATTTGGGTTCGAGCTTATCAGGTTGAAACTTTTTCACATAAGCATCGCAGCCCCAAACTTCAAGAAATGATAGCTTAGGTTTCTTTCCAAACCACAGTTCATATGGTGTCATCTCAACGGATTTAGATGGTGCCCTATTTAACATGAATGCAGTTGTCTCTAAAGCATAACCCCAAAACGATAGCAGTAAACCGGTAAGAGACATCATAGGTCGCACCATATCTAATAAAGTATGGTTATGACGTTCGGACACACCATTACGCTATGGTGTTCCAGGTGGCGTGAGTTGCGAAACTATTCCACATTGTTTTAAATGAAGACCAAACTCATAACTCAAATATTCACCTCCACGATCAGATCGTAGAAACTTTATCTTCTTGTTATGATGATTTTCCACTTCACTCTAAAATTCTTTAAACTTTTCAAATATTTCAGACTTATGTTTCATTAAGTAGATATACCCATATCTTCTCAAATCATCTGTGAAGGTCAGAAAATAATGATACCCGCCGCGAGCCTCAACACTCATCGGACCGCATACATCAGTATGTATTATTTCCAATAAGTCAGTTGCTCGCTCCATTGTTTTGGAGAACGGAGTCTTAGTCATCTTGCCCATGAGGCATGGTTCGCAAGCATCAAGTGATTCCAAAAGCCCATCAGCATGGAGTTTCTTCATGCGCTTTACACCAATATGACCTAAACGGCAGTGCCACAAATAAGTTGCACTATCATTATTAACCTTGCATCTTTTGGCTTCAATATTATGAATATGTGCATCACTACAATCGAGATTCAACAAAAATAGACCACTCATTAAGGGTGCATGACCATAAAAGATATTACTCATATAAATAGAACAACCATTATTCTCTGATTTAAATGAATAACCGTCTCGCATCAAACAAGATCCAGATATAATGTTCATGCTCAACGCTGGCACCAAATAACAATTATTTAGGTCTAAAACTAATCCCGACGGTAGATGTAGAGGTAACGTGCCGAAGGCTATCACATCGACGTTGGAACCATTTCCCACGCGCATCGTCACCTCGTCCTTAGCCAATCCTCATTTAATCTGTAGCCCATGTTTCGAGTTGAAAATATAAGCAACAAAACCAGTATCAAATACCCAGGTGCTACTACGAGCATTATAAAGGTACACATCAATAACATGTATATCAAATATACCTTTCACTTTGCCATCCTTCTTATCCGCCAAATATTTGGGGCAGTTCCGCTCCCAGTGACCAGTCCCTTTGCAGTAGAAGCACTCAGTCTTAGGCTTAGGTCCAGACTTGGGCTTCTTCACTTGAGCAGCAAGTTTCTTGTCGTTCTTCTTGAAGTTCTCCTTCTTCCCTTTTCCCTTTTTCTTGAAACTAGTGGTCTTGTTAACCATCAACACTTGATGTTCCTTCTTGATTTCTACCTCTGCAGGCTTTAGCATCGCGAAGACCTCGGGAATTGTTTTATCCACCCCTTGCATATTATAGTTCATCACGAAGCTTTTGTAGCTTGGTGGCAGTGATTGAAGAACTCTGTCGATGACACTATCATCAGGAAGATTAACTCCCAGTTGAGTCCAGTGGTTGTGGTACCCAGACATTCTAAGTATATGTTCACTGACAGAACTATTCTCCTCCATCTTGCAGCTATAGAACTTATTGGAGACGTCATATCTGTCAATTCGGGCATTTGCTTGAAATATTAACTTCAACTCCTGGAACATCTCATATGCTCCATGATGTTCAAAACGTCTTTGAAGTCCCGATTCTAAGCCATAAAGCATGGCACACTGAACTATCGAGTAGTCATCAGCTTTGCTCTACCAGACGTTCATAACGTCTGGAGTTGTTCCTGCAGCGGGTCTTGCACCTAGCGGTGCTTCCAGGACATAATTCTTCTGTGTAGCAATGAGGATAATCCTCAAGTTACGAACCCAGTCCGTGAAGTTGCTACCATCATCTTTCAACTTAGCTTTCTCTAGGAACGCATTAAAATTCAAGGGAACGGTAGCACGGGCCATTGATCTACAACAACATAGACATGCAAATACTATTAGGTACTAAGTTCATGATAAATTAAAGTTCAATTAATCATATTAATAAAGAACTCCCACTTAGGTAGACATCCCTCTAGTCATCTAAATGATCACGTGATCCATACCAACTAAACCATGTCTGATCATCACATGAGATGGAGTAGTTTTCAATGGTGAACATCTCTATGTTGATCATATCTACTATATGATTCACGTTCGACATTTCGGTCTCAGTGTTCTGAGGCCATATCTGCATATACTAGGCTCGTCAAGTTTAACCCGAGTATTCTGCATGTGCAAAACTGTCTTACACTCGTTGTATGTGAACGTAGAGCTTATCACATCGGATCATCACGTGGTGTCTCGGCACGACGAACTGTAGCAACGGTGCATATTCAGGGAGAACACTTGTACCTTGAAATTTAGTGAGGGATCATCTTATAATGCTACCGTCGTACTAAGCAAAATAAGATGCATAAAAGATAAACATCACACGCAATCAAAATATGTGACATGATATGGCCATCATCATCTTGTGCCTTTGATCTCCATCTCCAAAGCACCGTCATGATCTCCATCGTCACTGGCTTGACACCTTGATCTCCATTGTAGCATCGTTGTTGTCTCGCCAACTATTGCTTCTACGACTATCGCTACCGCTTAGTAATAAAGTAAAACAGTTACATGGCGATTGCATTTCATACAATAAAGCGACAACCATATGGCTCTTGCCAGTTGCCGATAACTGTTACAAAACATGATCATCTCATACAACAATTTATATCTCATCACGTCTTGACCATATCACATCACAACATGCCCTGCAAAAACAAGTTAAATGTCCTCTATTTTGTTGTTGCAAGTTTTACGTGGCTGCTACGGGCTTCTAGCAAGAACCGTTCTTACCTACGCATCAAAACCACAATGATTTTTCGTCAAGTGTGTTGTTTTAAGCTTCAACAAGGACCGACCATAGTCAAACTCGATTCAGCTAAAGTTGGAGAAACAGACACCCGCCAACCACCTGTATGCAAAGCACATCGGTAGAACAAGTCTCATGAACACGGTCATGTAATGTCGGTCCGGGCCGCTTCATCCAACAATACCGCCGAATCAAAGTAAGACGTTGGTGGTAAGTAGTATGACTATTATCGCCCACAACTCTTTGTGTTCTACTCGTGCAAATCATCTACGCATAGACCTAGCTCGGATGCCACTGCTAGAGAATGTGGCATGCAATTTGAAAAAAATTCCTACAATCACGCAAGATCTAACTAGGAGATGCATAGCAACGAGAGGGGAGAGTGTGTCCACGTACCCTCGTAGACCGAAAGCGGAAGTGTTATGTTAACGCGGTTGATGTAGTCGTACTCTTCATGATCCAATCACGATCCAACCGATCAAGTACCAAACGCAGGGCACCTCCGAGTTCTGCACACGTTCAGCGTGATGATATCCCTCAAGCTCTTGACCCAGCAGAGGTTCGGGATGTAGATGAGTTCCATCAGCACGACGGTGTGATGACGGTGTTGATGATGTGATCCACGCAGGGCTTCGCCTAAGCACTATGACAATATGATCTGAGGTGTAATATGTGGAGGGGTCACCGCACACGGCTAAGACAATTGATCTTGTGTGTTCTAGGGTGCCCCCCTGCCTCCGTATATAAAGGAGGAAAGGGGAGGCCGGCCGGCCCCTGTAGGGCGCGCCAAGAGAGAGGGGTTCTACTAGGACTCCAAGTCCTAGTAGGATTCCACTTGGTGGAAGGGGGAAGAAGGTAGGGAGAGGGAGAGGGAAATGGGGGCGCCGCCCCCTACCCCTAGTCCAATTTAGACTGCCAGGGGGAGCATGGACAGCCCCTTGCGGCCCTCCTCTCTCTCCACTAAGGCCCATGAAGGCCCATTAGTTCCCCCAGCGGTTCCAATAACCCTCTAGCACTCCGATAGTTACCCGGTACCTCTCGGAACTCATCCGGTGTCCGAATAACATCGTCCAATATAACACTCTTTATGTCTGTACCATTTCGAGACTCCTCGTCATGTCCGTGATATCATCCGGGACTCTGAACAACATTCGGTCATCAAAACACATAACTCATATAATACAAAATCGTCATCGAACGTTAAGCGTGCGGACCCTACGGGTTCGAGAACTATGTAGACATGACCGAGAAATCTCTGCGGTCAATAACCAATAGCGGAACCTAGATGCTCATATTGACTCCTACATATTCTACGAAGATCTTTATCGGTCAAACCGCATAACAACATATGTTATTCCCTTTGTCATCGGTATGTTACTTGCCCGAGATTCGATCGTCGGTATCATCATACCTAGTTCAATCTCGTTACCGGCAAGTCTCTTTACTCGTTCTGTAATGCATCATACCATAACTAACTCATTAGTCACGTTGCTTGCAAGGCTTATAATGATGTGCATTACCGAGAGGGCCCAGAGATACCTTTCTAATACACGGAGTGACAAATCCTAATCTTGATCTATGCCAACTCAACAAACACCATCGGAGACACGTGTAGAGCATCTTTATAATCACCCAGTTACGTGTTGATATTTTATAGCACACAAGGTGTTCCTCCGGTATTCGGGAGTTGCATAATCTCATAGTCAGAGGAACATGTATAAGTCATGAAGAAAGCAATAGCAATAAAACTAAACGATCATTATGCTAAGCTAACGGATGGGTCTTGTCCATGACATCATTCTCTAATGATGTGATCCCATTCATCAAATGACAACACATGTCTATGGTCAGGAAACTTAACCATCTTTGATTAATGAGCTAGTCAAGTAGAGGCATACTAGGGACACTCTGTCTGTCTATGTATTCACACATGTACTAAGTTTCCGGTTAATACAATTCTAGCATGAATAATAAACATTTATCATGATATAAGGAAATATAAATAACAACTTTATTATTGCCTCTAGGGCATATTTCCTTCAAGGAGTCCTAGTGGGACCCCCCACCTCCCACTTGGCGCGCCCCCAGGGCCGGTCGGCCTTCCCTCTCCTCCTTTATATACGGGGGCGGGGGGCACCCCAAAGTCACATCAATTGTTCTCTTAGTCGTGTGCGGTGCCCCCCTCCATAGTTTACTCCTTCGGTCATAACGTCGTAGTGCTTAGGCGAAGCCCTGCGCGGATCACATCACCGTCACCGTCACCATGCCGTCATGCTGACGGAACTCTCCCTCGACCCTCTGCTGGATCAAGAGTTCGAGGGACGTCATCGATCTGAACGTGTGCTGAACACGAAGGTGCTGTATGTTTGGTACTAAGATCGATTGGATCGCGAAGACGTTCGACTACATCAACCATGTTAACCTAACGCTTTCGCTTTCGGTCTACGAGGGTACGTGAACACACTCTCCCCCTCTCGTTGCTATGCATCTGCTAGATAGATCTTGCGTGATCGTAGGAAATTTTTTGAAATTGCATGCTACGTTCCCCAACAAGTTCTTGCTTTTACCCTAAACTTGGCCTAGCAAACATGTAAATTAATAAAACAAAAATATAGGATTAAAAATGAAGTCGATGAAAAAACACAGCATGATAAGGTGTGTGTTCGCTTCTGGTCTCAAATGTAGGAAGAGTATCTACCATTGGGGCAAGCCTGGGCGGCCACCCCGGCTCAGTGGTGGCGGAGCGACGACCTCCCCCTACCTATCCTTCCTCCGGCCCTGTCGAGTCCTCTCAGTTGTTCTCCGAAGGCCAGCAGCGGCGCTGCTATTGTTTGTGTGTTTTTATGTTTTTAGTAGCATTTCATGAGTTTTTTCTCAAATGGACCTGCTTCTGTGGCTACAAAATTTAGACCTTATAGGCCCCAACTAAGTTCTATTCCTGAATCCACGCCAGTGACTGTAGGAGAGCAACATACGCCACTGCTACTACTGGGGAGTGGCGTGGGGGTGAAGCTCCCTGTGAGCCTCTTGGATCGATTGGGAAGAACAAGTCAAAAGATCTCCTTGATTCCAAGGTTTCGTAAGAACTAGTTCTATGGTCATATATTCCTGAAGTACGGGTTATTGGCAACTTATGTTGGCATGTGCATGCGGGTGTTCTTTATGATCTCTTTAAAATATTTGAGAAAGAAATATGAGTTTTATTCCTTCAAAGTAGAGTCACAATCAGCTCCTATGAGCTTAGAAATACAGTCTGGGGGTTGGCGCAACCAATAAACAGTATGACCCTTATTATACCAAGCTTTGCCCAGCAGTCGACGACCCCATTATCCTTAGGGTCGATTTTTTGAAGGATCAACTCACGGTCTTCAAGAAGTTTATTGGTATCTAGAATTACATGACGATGTGCAGAGCCTTCCAAGGATGATCCTAAAATGGCATTCAGAACAATTGCACAATCGGACTGGATAACAAGAGGTTGATAGGATCGTTCCAACGCCAAGGCACTTAGTACCTTCATGGGGTGCCCAAGCAAAAAAAAACTATTTTTCACAATGGTATTATGAATAAACAGGGGGTAGGACACGAGGTGAATAGTACTTCTCACCTAAATTCTCTATAGAAAAAGTAATTTTCACCTAAAAGGAATTTAATAATTTTGGCATTATACCTAGAGTGAGGAAACACTGTGAATTTTGAGTACACAAATTCATATAGGAAGGCCAGAGAACATGGCTAAGGGCCAGGTGGCCTAAAAATGAGTTGCTTCTTCCTAGTTTAAAAAATAAGCCTCCCCTTAAATTTATCGAGGCTTCTAAATTGGTTATCCCATAATTAATTTATGAACCCTAGTGAATGAGAGGGGTGGATTATGGAATGAGTTGGGAAGAAGGCTCCTTATTTTTTAAGCCGCCAAAAGAATTGGCCTTAGGTGTTGCCTCGAGGAACTATGCACTTGTCTAATCTCATGTATTCTCCTGTGGATGCCTTAAGCTTCTGGTTTTGGTGTACATAACTTGGATAGTTAATGGTTCTCAGGACATGCATTTGTCAGAGCATCGACCTCGGTAAGAACATGTAGGAAAAGAAGAATACTAGCTTGGACATTGTATACAGATCATCTCCTCTGTGTTGGATTCCTGACCGAGCTTCTATCATAGGTGTGTTGTAAGGGCACACTTGGATGTGGAGGTTCTTAGAGCATCTAGACCATAACAATGGAGGTCTCCTATGAGCGCACCTTCATGAAGATGTCATTCCTAATGCCATAAATCCTACAATATCCTAGTTCCCTAAGTGTGAATATGGATTTCAATATTTTTTGGAGAGAGAAAAAGATGGTCTTCGGTAACCACAAAATGATATCGGTCAAAATAATTATGAGTCCTCTCGCATAGTGGGCACAACATGGGTCAATGCTTTTTGGCTAGCTTATATCACCTACTCTTTGTGAGGGTGATTTGTGACACTTTACTATTTTAATCTACCTTTTGATTCTCAGCATTTGTTACTATACAACATACGACTTTAGTTGTTGAAATAATTTAGGTTTTCACTGACTCATACAAAGTTCAGTACTTGATGAACCATGTCATTACTTGCCTTAGGTAAGTTGGGGGCAAGTTCCTTCTTATTTACATTTATAGCTCGGATTGTTAAGATTCTCAGGACTCGTACTCATTAGAGCATCAACTTTGAAGGCCTTGTGCATGTGCCATAGGCGTGTTTCATCTGCAACAGACAAAGGATCCAGGTAGTGACGGGGCTAGGAAAAAATTATTGAGGGGCAGGGAGGGAAAAGTATAAAAAATTATAATGTAGTAAGCCCTCCCCAAAAAACTCATTTACATAGTGGCCCAACGCTGGGGCGCTGCCACACCACACCCCCCCACCCCCACCCCCACCCACCCACCCACACACACACATATATAGTACGCTATTTTCGTGTACTTGAGTATGATATTGTTGTGAGATGCTCTTCTTGGACCAATAATTTTGATGAGACACAAGTAGTTGCTATGAAGAAGTCAAGAACTAATGCATGAAGCGAGATCGAGAGCTTCGTAGATGAGGTAGCCATCCTCTCTGCGATAAAAACCATCATAATGTTATCAGATTATTAGGATGTTGCCTCGAGGTAGGAGAGTCCCTCTCTTGGTCTTTTAATTCATTTGTGCACCATCTCCATGTTGAGGGTCTCCAGTTGTTGAGTTGCAAATGTTATTTTTACAACAACTAGTGTATTTGCATTCCTCCTCATCAACCACGATGGTCCACATAGACGTCAAGATAGAGAAGGTATTGCTCGACCATCACTAAACACCATAAATACAAGGTTTTGAAGCTTCCCCTGGATACCAGTTGACAAGACTATAGAATTAAAACATGTGTTGTTGATACGTTACAAAAAACTTCACTCAAATCGTCTGATTCCTCTTACTACATGATTGGGTACATGGACCATGAGTACTATCATACAAGTCGTTAACTAGAAATTCCGATATCTATATCTTCAGACGTTGCGTGCGTATAAGAAAGAAGTCATTCATGGGATCATGGTTGCCCTGGTTGATGATGGTGCCATGTGATTTATTTGAATAACAAAAATTAGTGGTTGGAGCACGGGGAACAAAGGGGGTGGGCAGCTAGGGGCAATGCAAGGCCTCAGCAGGTGAGATGGATATAGTAAGGCATCCTTTGGTTCATAGGATAGGAATATCATGGGAATAAGAAAGCCATAGAACGTGAGATAATATATATCTCAAATCCTATAGAGAAAGATATGTCATTTGGTTCAAAGGATATAATATATTTTTTATTGCATCTAGGCTAATATTTTTTTCTTTGAAATACAGTACAAAGGGTTGTTTCTTATCATGTATAGGAACAGGAATTTATTGTTTTATAGAAAGGATAGGATTATATTCCTACAAATCAAAGGGTTCCAAAGAAAAGAAAACTACAAAATTCCTACCATTCAGAATTCCTGCAAACCAAAGGAGGCCTAAAAAGAAAAGGAAGCCACTAGAGATCGGACTAGCAATTCATAGCATTCCATCGGATTTGTCCATAGAGCGTGAGTCGTTCACTTGGTAGTTTCTATGTACGTGTAGTTTGCTTCCGATAATCACACAAGGTTACAATTTCAAGTTATATCCCACTCTCTTTTGTGTATGCTGTTGTTTCGTGATCGGAAAGCACACTACTCAAAATACTGGGACTTACGGTTGTTTCATCATGAACCCAGTTACTGGATCGAGCGATCCACTCTTTTTTCAGTTGACAGCAGCGACCCACTTGTTAGGCGGTGCATGGGCATGCCACAGGCTGGGCATCTCATCAACGTAGGCGACCAACGTGGATCACAATCTGCGACAAAGATAGCCAAAAAGACATCGCGCTCAACACATGATGTATCCACGTCGTTTTCGAAACTTTTTCTCCGTGGTTTAGTTGGCAGCCGGCCTTTCCAACTAAAAAACCCTTCATATGACATGGCAATCAATGGAAGATGTAGTAAGTAGAGTTGGATCAGTCAAAAGATAAGCAATAAGAAGCTGGTCTTCAAAGTGAAAATCACCACAAACACGTCAGCATAAAGACCAGTTTCTTTTTGCTTGCTTTGCAGAGACAAGATCCTGGCAAGATTCAGATCTGACCAAAGATGGATTCAGAATTCAGATGCATGGATAGAAGAAAACAAAAATAAAAAAGGTCATGTTCAACCTCAGTACCCAGCTGTTGATTTGAGCAGGTAAAGTCTCCTATCACCCAGAGGTGCTGAAATGGCAGGTGTAGAAGGTCACCACCAAACTCTATTTACACCCTGGGTACAGAGCAACGGGGGGGTCACCATATGGGGTTGCTACGGTTTCAGAGGTCCTCTTAGTTTCTCAGCTTTCTAAGCTAACAGCAGATTGATGCGGGCACCGCATGATCCGCCATGCTGGTTAAATGTTCATGTCCCAAGCAAAAAAGATCCAGCCTGATCACCCTCCAGCAGTTATCATCCAGTAGAGTTGTTTTACCGTACAGACATCGGTGGGCAAAGAATCCCTAGGTAGTGCGAGAAGCTGAGCTAGCCCACCCTAGGTAGTGCGAGAAGCTGAGCTAGGCCACTCCAGATCCCTGTACTTCAGGACATCAACCTTGTCCAAGTCGTACGTCTGGCATATCCTTGAAATAGTGTCGCAATCCAGACCCTGGTCCAAGCCTCTCCTCTTAAGGAACCCATCGAGCTTCTGTGATGGCTGAAAGTTCTGTTGAATGAAATAACCACAGTAAGATAATTGACCATCCAGGAAATGAGATGGATGCTACAATTCACTCAAATATAGTTTCAGTCACACATGAGCCTACATGCATATGATAAGAGGGGCGCAAGAGCAACCATGCAAGCAACCATTACCCCACAACTCAATGACTCTTATTTGGACAAAACTGCCCGAGATGTATTATATTACAGAACATTGATCATCTTATGATGCTAAATATGGAATTCTGAAGATTTGTCTGTCCATTCGTAGTGGGGGCAGGTTATAGAGCGCTGAGAAGTGAGAACTCCAATAAGTGAAGAAAAACAATGAACTCTGTGGGGAACAAGATGATGGTTCATTGCAGTAAAACTGAAAATATCGTTTTTATATTTCAACTAAAAGTTATACATCAACATGCTTGATTGCCAGAGAAACTATATATTCGCAGGCTCGCAGTAAAAGCTGTGCCAAAACTGGTAACTACTCAAGGCCAAGGTGCAAGTATCCTCTTTTTCACTATTGTGATTACCCATGTAAGATGAACAAACAGTCGCACCGATCACCTAATGATGTAGTACTATAATAAGTTTAATAACCCAGGCTGGCCACACCAAGCTGCATGAGCAACAGAAAGATATACTGACAGAACTGATTGTCTGATTGTGATGATTGCTCAATGATTGATTGTTCTATCAGGAAGTCTGCCATGCCAGAAGAAAGCTACTAACAATAAATTCATCCATCCAAAGTCATGGTCATAGCGCACATGCTTGCATGTAAGTATGAAGGACATACGCCCGAGGTCAAACAAATCAGGCCTACTAAATAGAAGAATTCTGTTCAAGTAGATGACTTTTTAATTGAACTACTTCCTGCCACAAATCTCATTTGGGTGCGTATACTTAAAGACGCAGCATGTCTAGACCAATCAAGCGGCCCGAAGAACCCTCCATGGAACCTTTTGACAAACTTCATTGTGAATATACTCCAGGTTCACTCAATATGGTCACAGTAGGTAAGTGATAAGAACTCAGTTTAGCTAATAGTATATCACATGTCGTGATGAGAGGTTCCATGTTTGATCATCAATTTCTCAATTGTGTAATCTTATATTATATATTCCCTCTGTTCCTAAATATAAGTCCTTCTAGAGATTCCACACTATAGAGACTACATTCGGATGTATATAGACGCCTTTTAGAGTATAAGTTCACTCATTTTGCTCCGTATGTAGTCTATAGTGGAATCTCTTAAAAGACTTGTATTTAGGAACGGAGGGAGTACATTTTACCATTCAGGACATGACATGCATGGTACAAGCCACTCAAATATAATTTTAGTCACACGTAAGGCCCCATGGGCATGATATCAGAAGCGTCATTCAAATATATATTTTCTGAACCCCTTTCCATTAACTGAATAACGGAAATACATCTGTCCATGACCAGAGAAAGGAGACGGGAAAGGGGAGAGCGAGTTCAACGCACAGCCGGGAAACCCACTGCAGGTGCTCGTCATCGAAACACCTGCTGCAGGGCGAAACCCCGACTGCACCAAAGAAACTATCCTAACATAAAGTCATTCAAATATAACAACCTCATCTAGATAAACTTGAGGCCGCAGAACGAACAAAGAGTAGACTGGCAAACAACCATTACCCCAGACCCCAATGTCTTATTTGGACCTAACTTCTGGAGATATATTATATTAAACAAATGCACATACCAAACACAATCATCTTATGATGCTAAATATGGAACTCTAAATATTTGCCGGCCCATCCAACAATATTCAGGGTTAATTGCAGTGAAAATGAGAATGCCACTTCTAAAATTCAACACAAAACTATTACATCACGTACCAAAAAAGAAAAACATCGACACGCTTGATTTTTGATTGCTAGAAAACTACAAATTCACTATGAAAGCTATGCCAAAACCGGTAAGTACTTCAGGCCAAGGTGCAAATATCATCTTTACCATCATGCTGTGATTACCATGTAAGATGAACAAGTGGTTGCACCAATCACCTAATCATTGTTGTATATAATCCAGACAGGCTAACTGTACACACCACCCATTAGGTGTATAACCAGTCAACAACTATACGAACTACAGAAAGGTAATACTAAAGTAACTGATTGTCTGATTGTGACGATTACTCAAATATAAGAGCGTTTAGATCACAACTTTAGTGATCTAAATGCTCTTATATTTCTTTACAAAGGGAGTATTTCTCATTATACGGTGAAGTCTGGCATGCCAAAAAATACTCATCCGTTTTTGAATTAAATAGCTACCGGTGAAAGCTATAACATAAATTCGTCAATCCAAAGCCATGGTCATCCATGACTCTCTGTGCACACATATGCTTGCTTGCTGGTATGCAAGGGCATACACCACACATGGCATACACCCAAGGTCAAACAAATCATGCCTAGTAAACTGAAGAACTCTATGAAAGTAGATAAATTGTTTTAGTTTAAATACTTCCACAAATCTCTTTTGCACAATTCCTAGGAGCGTACATTTAAAAAGATAACTAAGTGGACATATTTGAGTATAACACATGTCTAAATCAATTATGTGAAATTTATTCCAGGTTCTCTTAATATGGTCACAGTAGGTAAGTGATAAGAATCCAGTTAGCTAATAGTATGTCTTATCTGTAATGAGAGGTCCTATGTTTAATCATCAATGATGGTAATATACATGTTACTGTTCATGGCATTATTCGTTCAGAACCGACTTTAATTCAAACAACAAATAAGAGATGACCAACTGCCAGAGGCACCCCAAGGATATAAGAATCTGAAGGTTTTACTCATTTTGAAGTTACAGTCAACTTACCCACGGAGCATACTGTGAGTCGTCATCCTTTCTTGTACTCATTCCATTTTTCTTCTCGAGAAGGGTTTTCCCTTCACCTGAGCAGTCTGAAACTAGCAAGTGGAGTCTCTCGCTTCCCTGCATCAAAATAAATGTCAAAAAAACCTACATATTTCCATTCATGTATTGCTGACACAGATTTGCTATGTATGTCATAGTGTAATCTCTAGCTCTCTACCAACAAAAGAAGACATGCAATGCAGTATAGCTCCATCCAACAGTCACCAAGTAGCAACTGCGTCATTGCCAATAACTCCCTTCCTAATTAACAAGACTTTCAATAACGTATTTGACTTACATGCCCTCTATAGTTTATATCCTCTGGAATTTTTGTGCACAAATTGTGCCCTACACACTACATACCAGTGCTGACTTCTGAGGGAGTATATGTTCACAAGTTGAAATTCAAACAAACTGGAATATGTTTGACATGTTTTGAACCTGGAGAGCTCGCCAGTGAGAATAAGCTCGAAACAGCGTCCAAAAAAATGGTATGTTTGGCAAAGGCAGTACCTGTAGATGAATAAAGAGTGTTCTGTTATGGAAGTTATTTGTCTTATGTAATAAAATACAACAATGCATCATACAATCAGATCCTTTGATTAACCAGATGATGGTAAAACCAGTAACCAGCATAATTAAATACAATAACTACATCATAAATGATTAACTACTAAACCATTTACAGGATAGAATGAACCACACTTCCACAAAAACAATCAGCACACAATACATGCCATGACTTTATCTTTCATTAACTGAATGAACATTGTGAATGTAAATCATACTTCCACAAACCTAAATCTGGTTCTCTAATCTTAACAATACACAAAATGACCTTATTATTTTCCTTTTGTTAATTTGAAGTACTAAGCCACAAAGTAGAGCGAGCACACAAGGAAGTTGCTTCAAGTAATAGACCTCAACCAACTGACATGTGCGCAACCTAGAAGGCTAGAATGCAGCAAAAACAAATATGTACATGATGTAACCATCACAAAGAAGATCTCATGATATCATTGATCAACTCTTAACGGCAGTAAAATCAACGACAGATACAAAATAGCAATATCTTTGGAATACATTTGAATAAATCCAATAGGCACACTTTCATTGATTGTAGCTAACACTTAAATTCTTACCATGAAAACGCTCGTTACTGGAAGCATGCAAATGCTGCCATACAGATATTTTTTGTGAATAGCTGCACCCCTAATACTCAAAAACCATGTAGAGACAAAGGTGTCAGGAAAGATCTAAATCGAAGTAAACAATACACTTGTAAGGTCATAAAGCAATCACCTAACAGCAATGTGCCGCAGGCGTCGGCGCACGAGACGAGGATTTATACTGCAGTTACAAATTATGATTTAGAATAAATACTTAGGGGGGTAAGAGAAGGCATGTGAGTTCAAAAATGCCAGGTAACTGCATGGCAGGGAAAGACAAGTTTGCAAAAATTGTTGAAGCCAGATATATGCACAAAGTTCATCATACAGAACCCATCTAAATATACTAAAAGTATATATACATATGTCTGTCTCCTGCTCATAGTTAACTAGTTCTATCATTGGCGGCAATGCATATTCCCTGCTAATGGGAAGAAAATTCTATGAGACCAGGTCTCATTCCCCATCACGTGAGACCCCACCCAGAAAATGACACGGGTTTGGCACCCATCTCAAAGCATCTTCTTCTCCAAGCTTTACATCTCTGCCAAATTTCCATCGGCCGGCAATGTCTATCTCGTGGCTAGCCTTCTCCTAATGACAGTTGACTACCCGTGGCTGTAACCGGCCTGCCTGCCTGACTCTCACTCTGTACGGCCATGGCCACGCCGATGGAGGCGATCTGCAGGTGCAGAGCATGTCATTTTGATCACATCTCTGCAGTACAGTGAACCGGCGATGCCGCGATGGCCTTGGAGGCCGGTAGGCTGGATGGTTTTTGTACAACGAAGATGGCTAAGGATAAAAGAACAAGCTAGTAACAAACTAGCAATACGATGCTGTAGTTTTGGAATAGAGCAGAAGTGGTTCGCCAGTAGCCATCACCAATTGAGCGATTGGTTCTGAGTCATGGCTCGCTAGCTGAAGCTGCACACTAGATGGGATTAAGGAGATAGAAGATGCTAATAGTCTGAGCTCCACGGTTTAAACAGATTGCTCGGCTGGGGATATCTTTGGGGAAGCAGATGCTTTGAGATATGTGCTAGACACGTGTCGTTTTCTGGGTGGGGTCTCACGTAATTGGAAAAGAGACCCGGTCTCATAGGATTTTTTTTCGTGCTAATGGCATATTACTTATGTACCTTCAGTAATAACAGATCTCCCTCCGATCTAAAGTAAGTGTCGCTGTTTTGCACTCGGGCTAGTTCAAAACTGTGACACTTATTATGGATCAGAGGTAGTACTATTTACATTCAGAATCACGAACATCAGAAGATGTGCAATACAAGACCAACTGTTTTGAAGACCAACTCAGTAAGCACTAGCACCTTCCAACTATTTGAACACCACAAACCCAAAGAAAAAAAAATACAACTCAACTGGCATGCATATTTTACAGCCATGAAGAAACAATAACGCAAGCTTGTCAACAATTACCTTGCAGGGTGGACGATTTCAAGCATGGAGACATCCTTGGTCAGTGACTTCAACAGAGTCTCTGATGGCCGCACCCGCGAAAGCAGCTTTAACCCAAAGCTGCACCACAACAAAGCTCAGCGTCTGATCGATCTTGCCACGCCCTTCCACACAACACACGCCAAATCTTAAACGCCCGACCTGTGGATCCGCCTCTTTACTGATCCCTCCGGCGCGCTGCCGAAACCAATCCACGCCCTGTTCATCTGCACACCCGAAAACAATATGCTAGTTACTCAATCAATAGTTGGTTCTCCCTGGCGAGTAACTTCTGCCCGGTTAAACATGTTACAGTGGCACATGCTTTAGTGCAATGGATCTTACTATGGAGGAATACAAGTAGGGTGGAAAGGACATGGAAACAGACAGAGCTATGTGCTGTCTATGAGGACGGAATACATGCATAAGAAAAACAGAAATTTCTGTGTGTAAATCCAGAAATTTCACTTCCATTTGTGTTTCAACCGGAAGTCGTCATCCCATTTATGTCTTCATAATTTTATATTTTTACCTCTGAAAGACTGTTTCTGTACCATTTTCATCCTTAGACAAAATAAACCTCACGCACTTGTTAATGCATTTCCCTGCTGAAGAAAGGACCTGTGGAGGCCCAAGTATATCACATCTCACTTACAAGCATGAACAGACAGTAGAAAACTAGAAATTAATCTGTGGAGGATGGCATTTCTCAACAAGGTGACAGTAGAAAACTAGAAATTAATCTGTGGAAGATGGCATTTCACAACAAGGTTCAGTGTTCGCAAGTCGCAACAGATTGATTTCAACTGAAAACGTCAGTACATATCAATGCATGTTAACTAAACATTGGAAAACGAAATTCTACGAATTAATAGAACGCAGCCACGGTGAGATCCAGGACGGTTTAGCATCATCGGATCAACAAGATCAGCCGGTTTTGCTGCGGCCACATCAAGTGAACCAAAAACATTCGGCTGGAGCTGCCGAGATCATACGGTTCATTCATGCCCACCTAAGACCGTATACCGCAGGCACAGGCTAAGAGACACGCATAGCGAAAGGATGAATGCGGCGGGCGGAGGAGGGGGGAGAGAGTGGGGGGCATTCCATCGAGCACCTTGTCGGCGACGAAGTCGGCCACGGCCTCGGCGTTCTCGGGCGCCGTGCGGCCGCCGGCGGAGATCCCGAGCCAGAGGTCCTTGAGGGTGGGCGGCGGCAGGAGAGCGCCGCTGCCCGCGGCGGAGGCGGAGGCGGAGGTGGCGGGGAGGACGGGGCGCGGGCGGGCGAAACACCAGGCGCGGCCCCTGATGGGGAAGACGACGACGCGGGCCTGCATGGCGGTGGCGGGGAGGCCGCCGGCGAAAGGCGAGGGGGAAGTGGCGGTTGATCGCGGCGGGGGACGCGGCGGGGCGGTGGTGGCGGCGAGGTGGTCCGGTGTGGAGCCTGTCGAGTGGGGTGTGAGGAGGCGAGACCGACTCTTTTGTCTAGGTGGCGCGGGGTCGGGCTTTCTCGGGCGTCCGATCGGGATCGGAAGGCTTGACGAGATCATTACAAGTTTTTCTTTTTTGGACATTATGAGTTACTGCCAGTTCAGTGGAAAACACTGCTGTGGGGTTCACGGGGGAGAACGCTCCGAGAAGACATTCCCCAGATATTACGATCCAAAAGAAAAAGAGACGGAGGAAGTAAACAAACACACCACGCCAACAAGAAACCAAGGAGATCAAACAAGGGTCGAAACTAGTCGCGATTACCATAGGCAGCACACGGGGCGACCTCCCAGAATTTACAGGGTTCATCCAGAAGACGCATCGCATACGACAGGAAACGAAGCCCATCATCAGGTCTAACAACGGCTACCGCCACCACCCCTCTACATCAAGTCTGTCAGGGCAAGCAGAAAGGTTTTTCAGCAGGGGACGCTACGAGCATCTATGTACAACCAGTTCAGTTCAGTTCAGTTCCACGCCCTAAGCAACCACTAGACCCACTTGTCATCCGGGCCTCCCGCCCACTTGTCATCGCCACCTCCTGCCCACTTGTCATCGACGGCTCCTGCCTCTGGCGCTGAACCTGGCGCTCCAGCCTCCTGCTGGGGCAGTGGAGGAGGAGGAGGCAGAGGCAGATCATCTTCTGGCGTTCCATCCTCCTCATGCTGGGTCAGTGGAGGGGGAGGAGGCAGAGGCAGATCATCTTCTGGAGCCGCAGCCGGAGAAGCTGGAGTCTCCTGCTGGGTGATCGCAGACGGAGGTGGAGTTCCTGGCGGCGGGCCTGGCAGAGCGGCTTCCAAGTCCTCGCCTGGAGCCGGCTGAGACGCCCCGGCTTCAGTGGCTGGTGCCGCGCCTCCGTCGACCGTTGGTGGTCGATCGCGGTTGCGCTTCTTGAAGTGCATCTCACAGATGAGCTCGGCATGCTCCTCGTGGTTCTTCCTCACGTAGTTGTCCATGCACTTGATGTATGAGAAGTCTGTTTGGGTCCCATCTGATGACACCACGTAAAAGCACCGGCTGTCCTGGAAAACGTGGTGCTTGTTGACCTGCGAAATCAAACGAGGCCGTTAAGATCTTGCATGTTTTATTATGATGCGTCAGACAATAACACATTCCATCTCAGGGTTGAGCTGCCAGATCGGGACAGTAGCTCAGAATGCTGAAGGACAACTCTTGGCTGCTTGAAACGAAATACTAAGGATTGTTGATCCAACAACTGCAGGAACTCATGGCTTAATGCTAGCCATTGAGAAGGGCTATCAGCGAGTGGTGCCAAAAACAGACTGTCAGGTGGTAGTTATTTTGTGGCAAGCAGGCAAGTGCAGTCAGCAGGTGGCCAAGTTTTTAGAGAGATGGAGCAGCTCATCTCAACAACTCAGGGATTTAAGTCTTCAGAATAAAGCTAAAGGTGTTTAACTAAAAATATATATATAGAAGGCAAAAGGTAGCACAAGAATCCATACCATTATATGATCAATTTCACCAGACACCTTCTTTTCCTTTTCAGGGTGGTGCTCCAGAACTTTTTCTATGATAAACTTTTCATCCTCCAGGGGAAGCCTTATGCCATCACTGCAACATTTAAGATAATGGCAAAAACAAATATATTTAAGATGGTATAAACAAAATAACTGTTTGGCAACCATGAAGCACACAAAGCAAACAAGTAAACTGTGAGATGATTTACCTTGATTCACGGAAGATCTTTCTGACCATTGTTACAATGGGTTCAATTTCTTGTAGAACCTTTTTCGCCTCAGCTGGCAGTTCGTACCGTGGTCTTGGTGGCCTCTCAACAGGAGGCCTCATTTGGGGCCTGCCTGGATTGTCTCTTTGGTCCCTCCGGTTTTCTTTGGCCTCCCATCCATCTGCTTTCCAGCCTTTGTTGTTGCCAGAAGCATTGGTCTTCCATTTATCAGTACTCGAGTCATCGGCTTGAGCAGAACCCCAGCCATCCCAAGAATCTGGCTGCTTTGCATCTGAACTATCTCCCTGGGAAACTGGAGCAGCAGAACCCCAGCCATCCCAAGAATCTGGCTGCTTTGCATCCGAGTTATCAGGTCCCTGGGAAACCGGAGCAGCACCCCACGCATTATCTGATGGTGAAGCAGACACATTACCCCAGGACTCCTGCTGTGCAGTAGAAGTCTGAGCCTTCGCTGCCACACTCCCCCAGGAACCATTCCCTGCATCCATAGGCTCTGTGATAGAAGCTTTAGCTGCCACACTTCCCCAGGAATCATTCTTTGTGTCCATAGGCTCTGCAGTGGAAGTTTTAGCTGCCACACTTCCCCAGGAATCATCCCTTGCATAAGTTTGAGCTTTCGCTGCCATGCTCCCCCAGGAATCATTCTGTGCATCAATATGCTTTGCGGTAGAAGGTTGAGCCACACCTGCTACACTCCCCCATGGATCATCCTGTGCATCAACATTCTGGGTTGGCACATGACCCCATTGGTCTTGCTGCATATTGTGATCCTTCACTTTCATTTTGTCCCAGCTAGCACCACCTCCATCAGTATCCCTTTTACCACTCTGATCGGCCCAAGTATCGACTTCAGCTGATCCTTCAGATGCAATATTTTTGTCCTTTGCGTTTCCAGTGCCCCACCCTCCCCAACCAGAGGAATCATTCTCCACTGCTGGGGGCGCATTCCAACATGACTTGTCTTGCTCTGCTGGTTTTGCAGCTCCTGTGTCACCAGCTGCAGCTGCATTATTCCAGCCTCCTTCCGTATCCTTTTTAGCACCCTGGTCAGCCCAAGTGTCGGGTTCAGCTGGTTCTCCGGATACAATCTTTTTGTCATTTGCAGGTCCAGTGCCCCAGCCTGCCCAATCAGTGGAATCATTCTCCACTGTTGAGCCTCCTCCCCAGTTACCAGAATCATTCCCAGCATTTGCATTTTGTTCCCAGCTTGCACCCGCCGTTGTGCCATTTTCCCATGAGCTGTCCTTCTCAGTATTTTGCTGTTCAGGATCATCTTCAAAAGTGGGCATACCATGGATCCCATCCATTTCCGGTGATAAGCAAATATCATCCATTGCGTTGTCTTCAACAAGGTAGTCCACATCATCCAAGAATGTGTAAGCAGCCTTTTCTTGGTCGGTCCTCACCAAGGCCAGGAAATCATACAGGCCATCACCGTATTCCTTGTTGCTTTTCAGCTGCGATGATCAAATATGTTATTTATATACTAGAAGCAGAGTGTCAAAAATAGACATAGACTAGAAACTACAACAAAAAAAGTAAAACATCGAGCCATTGATCTGGTGGACCATCTATTTATTAGTACATCACAACTGTTAGATTTACATAACCGTACCTAAACAGATTGTACCCATTAGATCTACATAATAGTACCTAAACAGATCACATCCATTAGATCTTCATAATAGTGTCTAAACGATAGAAAATGAACAGGCAAGATTTAAAAAGCAAAGAAGAACGGCTGAGATTTAAAGAAATCTTGGTGTCTATATGCTAGATGGTTTCTCACAAGTAGAAAGTTGTGGCAGGATTGCAATAAGAAAGATCCTCAAGAACTATGTTTAGCCCAAGGTACAAACTTACAATTACAGCAATACATAAAATATCGGTTTAGCATATTTTACAATAGACCATGCATCAGCGACAACACAGCTCATTGCCATGGACATATGATCATGCCATGGGGATAGAGGCAACCATGCATGCATACTCGAGAAGGTCTCTAGCATGCATCAGCGACAAGGTCACTGGTCATCAGTATGCATCAACCATGAGTCAGATAAGAGAATAATACATACACACAACAAGGACTCCCCAACACAACAAGACTTACTGCAGAATTAGTGATGTAGTATATGCATTTATTGATTTGCTTTCCTAGAAAACAGAAGAATTTAATTGCTTTCAGCCTTTGCCTCATAGATGAGCACAACCCAACCATATTGAAAATAGTGTTCATTAAACAAAGCACCTATTGACATGCATGCCACAAAAGAGAAAACAAAGCATTTGCTAGCCTATCACATGCTCCAATTATTTGCACTCTGACCTCACAGCGCCAAAGGTAATAATCCAAAAATTTACATTGCTGGCCTTTTTTCTTAAGTGGTCAGCTTTTGGCGTTGAATATCAGGGATGCGAAAAAGTTCTAGCACCTTTTGTAGTTTTGTAAAGATATCAATAATTACATTGCTTCAGATGGAGAAACAATAAGTCAATTAATAGGAGTAAGATGCGCATGCATATAAGCATATGGAGGTATGTAATTGCAGTACATAAAAAACACAAGTGCAATAAGGCAAGTGACAAATGCGTCGGTCACCTCTGCACTCTGCAGTAGACTGTGAAATTTTAATATATTACAATATGTAGTCAATCTAGCCGTGCAAATGCACAGGCCACTCCACTAGTTAAAATATAGAAGTGTAATTTCACATGGTTGGATCATGCAGTGGAACGGCTTTATAGCAACATTCAAATTATTATCTTTGTAGTAAGAAAGAAAATAGTTTGATTGGCCCTACCATCTGAAGACCTTTTTACCCCCACTAAATATTGACTCAAGCTCGATTACTGATATGAATCATAAGCTCCAGTGGGTTGAAAAACTAGCTTACCTGATTTTCGTTCCAAAGAATCTGAAAAGATGACCCAGTACCAAGTGCTGCATGCTTGCCCCACGAACAGGATGAGACCACAGAACCCAATGAATCAGAATGGCATTTCTCGGCAGCCTTCTCGAAGCATTTCATAGGGGTCTACAGAAGATCAGGAAATCAGCATAGTGCATGTGGTGATAAAACAAATCAGGAAATCTCAAAATGAACTTACAAGCAAGGTGGCCTCTGTAAAAGGTACTTGAACTTTTAATGAACGAAAGGTCGCCCTGTAACCACCATTGTGGAACCCATTCAAGTTCCCAGTGCATGTCATGCTGTTTGCCACAAGAACCAAATGGTCCTTCAGAATTCCTTTAGCAACCGTCTTCATGGTTTTCGAAAGGCGCTGCACAAAAGATCAAGCAAGAAAAATATCTAATGAAATAGGGCATAAATAAAGATAGAAGTTGACAACAGGTGCGGCACAAATCAACAGCCGCAAAACAGTTGTAGCAAAATCGCTTTTCATAATAAATATTACAACACTTGAGTCAAGCAGGATGAAAGGTAAATCGCTAGGCAGCAATACATGTCAGATTTAATTGAACGACAAATTTACGATATGTCAGTATCGAAACTGAACCCAAAAAACAGAACCAAACCATCAACTTAGTATGGTTTTGGTTTATGGTATGCATGAAAATCAAAAACCATATGGCCTCGGTTAGTTTGGTATAAAAATAGAAAATTCTAACCAATTGCCGAACTCCTCTCACAGCAAAATTCTCCAACAGGCAGAGCCACTCACGCCGCCTAGCCACCCACCAAAACACCACAGCGGAGCTCTCTACCTTGCCTTCAATCTCTCTCCTACTCCCCTCCCTCCCTCTCTCTTAACCCAGACATTACATGTTTCCTAAAAGTATGCCTCATTTTTTAATTTACATCAACTTTGATTAGTTTGGTATTTACCAAAACCAAATCTTGCTTTGATTTATTAATATATTTACCGAAGCTTCAGTACAGTATTTACAGGAAAACCATATTTAACAAACCAAATAACTTTAGCTAGTCCCAGTGGTACAGGTACAGTCAAACTTGTGTTCGGAAAAAAAGATTATTTTGCAAAGATCATCCTAAGTTAAGGAAAAAAACAGGACTCCTACCAAGTATTTGAAACCTTTGTCACTTCAGTTTTTACAAAAAAAAAACTCCCAAGCTTTTGCAAATAAATGCAAGGCTAACCTGAACAACTTGATCAAAGGAGCATGATATGCCAAGAAGTTCTCGCACTTGCTGAATACCATAAGGTATTGACCTTTGTGTGTCAATGAGGTTCATGACTGGTATACATGCATCCATGGCAATTCTCCATGCATCACCGTTCTGCATAGCTTCCTTTTTCTCAACAATAATTTCTACTGCAGGCTCACCCTTTGATATCTTCTTTGTATGTTTAACCCAAGACGTTGCATCAGACCCAACCCACGTAATTTTAGCCTCTTGAACTCGAGGATCACCTGCAGAGCAAATGGGAAAAAAACTTGAGCGGAGAATCCTTCGCACACTTAAGAGAAGAAGCTGGTAGAACACCACCAAAATTGTTAAATAAAATCTTTAATGTCCTCTTGGAGAAAAAGATAGTTGAGTATATATACATTAATTTCTTACGCATAACATTGCAACAAAAAAATCAGTGGACCAGAAAATGAAATGGAACAGCAAATTGCCACATGACACATGCTATTATTCTGTAGGCCCAGACAGCAATCATCCGTTTGCATGTCAACTAGTTGGCAAATCTGTTGTATTGTTGCACTGACAAATTTGCATTTTTTTCAAGGAAAATATCGATTATAAAATCTCAGCTGAATGGCATGCATCTATTGCATAAAAGGATATGTATTCATCATCAAAGTATGCAGGTATAAGGCCCCCTTTGTTTGGGCTACAGATTCCTGAGAATCACTTTGGCTGTGGATTCCTGAAAATCAGTTGTGGTTGTGGATTCCTGAGAATCAGAAGCTGGTTGTTGTTTACCTGCTGTTGGATAGTTCTAGGAACTGCAAGGGTTGTGAAATGTCAGTAATGTCCCTGAATGCTGAGCATGACGTTTATATGCTGATTCAGTGCAAATTAGCTGTTTTTCCAAGTATACTAGTTAGGTGCAAATTAACTGATCTCATATTCTTCTCACAAGATCATGCAAATGAAAGGCACCTGCACACGTACGGCTTCAGCAAGCATTGCCACGGCCGTGCTTTCCCCGCCTCGTGCTATCCCAGGTAAAAGTCCACGCAGGGAGTAGCAACAGAGATCGTGGGAGGCGGACGCACAGCAGGAACCCATGGGCGCCACAGGAGACGACGACTGGTGAGTCCCTGTGGGAGGCCGGCGTCCATGGTCAGCAGATGCTCGGCCCAACGGGGTGACGTCCGGCCAGACCATCTCGGGATGGCCCCCCTCGCAGTAGCAGAGCTACACAATTTTTGTTGGGCGGGCCAAGCTGAAGGAACGCATTGTTTTTCTCCCACATGACCCAACTTTTGCCTTCATTATTCACTGTTTTGGTCGTGGATTGGGCGGGCCACGGCCATGTTTTGTTTCAACTAAGCTCCGCCTCTGCCCCCTCGTGCTTTCAGCGGGAGGATGGGGGCGTGAGCCAGCAGCGGCGGTCCGTAGCGGGATCGGACGGAAGAGATGGGAGGAGGACGGGGCGAGCAACGACCGTGGGTGGGGTGAGAGCGGCGGCGGCAGGAGAGACTAGTTGCTGGGACAGTTCGCTTGGATAAGGTTGCGGTGGCAGTTTGGTTGTAATTTGGACTGCAAATAGGGGCAACGGCTCAGGACGAATCGTTTTCTTTTGTGGGAAGCTGCAGAATCGGCAGAATCGCCAAAATTGCAGCTTACGGATTCACCCGTCTGGTAGTTCATTTTTTAGAATTGATTCTACGAAGCTCGATAGGAATCTGATGTGTTTGTTTCAGATTTTGATTTTGGAAGGCCTAGAATCTAGAATCACTAGCTGCAGCCCAAACAAAGGCCACCTAAATAGGGCATGTGAGGACACCCAAAAGGAGTAGACACTTGAAAACATTAGTCACAAATTTACTGTTTTGGTTCCTAAGTGTGTTCAGAGTTCAGTACCTGGCCCTAAGCATCTTAAACACAGGAACTCAGAATGCCCTACCACCAGTCCACTGAAAACAATAGCCTCATCCAAGAACACAGTAATAGGCGACTACCGACTATACGCATGATATATATACGACAGGTGTTGACAAATCAAAGTGCAGTACATCAGATCTTTCATCCAGTAAGATAGGAGAAACCAATTTATTTTTAACAAAAGACTGTAATTTAAGAATATGCAATGAATGAAATTTCCATGGCTGACTAGTTTCTGCAGCTAACAGTACCTTTTATGATTATCTCCAGAAGCACACCACAGAGAGAATCAGCTAACACATTCACTGCTTTCTCAACGGAATCAGATAACATAGGGATGTCCTCAGAAAAAGAGAACTGCAAACATGGAACCTTCCCATCACCCGGCTTCTGCGCAAATGAACAATCACTGCCAAGATTAAGGAGGAAAAAATATCCATCAGATCAACCTTAATAATATCAGCAATCACAGATTATGTCGCGTTAAACAGACAAAAGTGTGGTAACACTGAATAGTACATAACAAAGAGGTGGTTCCCAATTGATAATGTACTGAAGCTCCTTGTGTCAAGACAAATCCCCATTATGACATTAATGGATTAAGCTTCAGTCACACGGGTGCAGGGTGCCAGTTCATTGGTATGAATAACTAAAAACAGATTTGGGCATTGACTAGGAAGCAAATAGACGATGGATATAGTGCAACAACAAGAAAATACAAAATTTCTAACATACTTAAGCATGTTTTAGTATCATTGCTATAGAGCAGATAACCTCATGTTAAACTAAGAACATGCAGAAAATACAAAGTTAACCCTCTGATCACAAATAAGTCCATGCAGCCATTTAGACTTCTCCATATAAAGTCATTCTATAACTGGCAATGATTACTCCTTTATTATACCCTTGGTGTCATGTTTAGGGGTTGGAATTAACATTTAAACAGCAAGAGTGAATTGATTATGTAAGAGAAAGGGCTAGCTTGTGTAGGAATCACTGAAGGGCAGTAAAGTAATTTCGTGTGAAAGAAAATCATTTTGTGTGTAACTTGATTCTTGTGCATACAGCTAAAAAGGTTTCATTATTTGCAGTTGGGCGGAATATGAAGTATCATCATCCAGTAGGAAAATATTTTCATCATTACAGAATCGACCTTTCCCCTTCTTTTTTGTTACAGCTATACTACTTCAATGGAGTGAAGATATTTTGGTCGCAAAGAGTGCATATGGCTACAATTGAGGTTAGCCATCTTCTCACTCGCCGCCTCAGTATTTCATTCTGAGTTGGTTATTTATCAGATAGGTCAATCTCACTAGCCCACACACAGGTGACAATTTTAATCCTGGGATGCCGAATCGGTGGTTAGATTTTTTATTTCCCCCTTGTCATCGACGTAACGCCCTATCCCGAAACACTTCACTTCCTAACATAATCTTCCACATCTTGTCTTCATCTAAGGTATTCACAGCATGTGTTTACAACACAGTACACATGCATGTGAGAGAGCATGTTAAAGAATCTATGTATAAAAACATGAAGGAAACATTTACAGACAACATTAAGAATTCAGTTTTCATGTTGAGATATTAGGCATTACCCATCTTGATCGAAGACAACACAAGTATACAATACCCTGAAGCAAAATTAGCATGTCACCAGCATCCAGTAACCACTACCAGCTAAAATGAGGCCTACCTCAGTCCTGAGCAATAGCCATGGTATCTAAGATGTAACAGAAAACCCAATGCAGAGTAGAGAATAAAAAGTTTACCAAGTAGAGAAAGTAATCTTTTTAAACAGGTGACCAAGAGTTCCTTTCTTATTGGCATGTTTCCCAGAAACTTCTTGGCATTTCTGAAGAATCTCATCAGTGCTAACGTTTATCTTTTCTAAATGTGCCTGCAAGAAATGCATACATATTCATATGCATCATATATACTTATAAAAACACAGCCTGTATGTGAAAAGCTAAAAAAACATCACAATACCTTTTCAAGATGAATATGGCCAACAAATGCTGGCGTGGCTTCTGAAATTGCATCTAAACTAACTTGTTTCTTATACCTGGAAATGCAGATGTCATATCCGTGCTATTTGGCGCAAATGACAACAAATACTAAAAAGAATGTATAGAAGTAACTAGAATGACGGCATGAAAATACATACTCGATGCAGATGTCAGTGGCACAATCCTCTAGTGTGACTCTCTTTAGGCAACCCTGCACTGCAATAGCAGCCTTCTCTTTGCAAAATTTCTTGGGGCAAGAGCAGTCATTCAGGAACAGGATAACTTTTCGATCCTTCGCATCATTTTTATAGCTAACTTTTGTCTTAAGTATTTCCTGTTGGTTTAAGAAAATGTTAAACAGTAGGTACAACATAGCTTGAGATACCGATGCATATGATAGTGATTACATTAGTTTACAACATAGTTACCTTCATCAACTCCCATGAAGTATTATTACTCTGAGAAGAGTCCAAGACAGCCTTATAAGCGGGGTTGGAGATAGCAGTGGCAGCTAAGACACCCACCGGTTCTCCAGGAGCTATAGCACTTGGAAAATCTGTGTCATCTTCTTCTTTGTACTTCAGCTGCATGATTGAATTGCTGCAGATGTTTCTCACAGTTCCATCATAGCATATAACTACGTCTCGCAAGATGGCCATTAGACTCTTGAACAGAGTTCCTGGTTCTGTCAACCCTCTTGAGGAGCGGACAATAGTTTCTCTTGTACATATAGAATGTACTAGCTCCTCATAAGGATTGAGACCATGAAAATATGCACTTCGCACAAGACCATACGCCTCTGGTGGGTGTTGAACTCCATCTTCAATCGGTGGGTGTCTATTGACAAAACTTGAGAAGCAATCGTCCACCAGACACCTTGAATAGAACTTCCCCTCGCGGTAGAGCTGCGGACCAACAAAAGCAAGCTGTTGAACAACTTTTGACACTGAAGAGTCACTCTTTGGGTCAATGAGAAGACCAAGACGAGAGGATTTCACGACAAAATCTGCAATTTGTTGTTTGACGTCCTTCAGATTGTTGTCAACTCTTGTTTCCACAGACTGGCTACTCGAGCACCTTGACTGCTCCAGTACAAGAGACTGCTTTTTAATACACTCCTGTGCTTCTTCCAACAAAGGCTTGGGTACACTAAAATCTTGCAGGCTTACACTAAAGCCATCCAGAAGCAAGAATTCCATCAGAAGGGGTTGCAGCGCATTCAAAAACTTGAGCGCATCTCCTGGTCCCTTGACAGCAAGAATGGAGGACACCAAGTCCGAAAACGAGGCCTGAACGGATTCTTTGTCAATATCCAGTCTTATGACAGTGCTGTCCCTAACTAGGAATCTATCCCCTTCACATGTCAATTCTGCTGGCAACGCACTTTGCATTATTTGTGCGATTGTCCAGCATGGCTTAGACTTGACCACAGCAGGGGGAGGAAGAGAAAGCGACAGGAGCATTGCCAGCTGGTTTGCTGATTCTTTGCTTAACATGGTTCTAGAAGACATGTGCTTCAGAGCAAGCAAGCTGTCATTCGCTAGCTGGAGATTTACTTTTCCGTTGTGTGAATTAGTCAGTTGCTTCTCCACGCTGAAAAGTTCCAATGCTTCCGCTTTAGCAGCAAGTGACTGAGGATAATAAATATGCACACAATCACCATCAAAATCTGCTGCAAGAGGAGAGCATATAAGGGGGTTGATTTTGACAGTATGATCATCGTGGATGTATACAGTAAATGCCTGGAGAGAATGCTTGTGAGTACTAGGTGGCCTGTTAAGGAACACAACATCACCATCAACAATTCTTCTACTGATCGTTTGACCCACTTTAAGAGTGGTATATCCTTTTGATCCTACAGTGATTGCATATGTTGTTTGACCATCTCTATAAGTCAAACACAACCCCTTGTCAACAACCTCTTGCAATCTATTTATGTTGATATCTGTAACCTGTTCTTCAAAAGTAATTCTTTTTGCCACTTCAGAAGGCAGTCCAACTACATCTGCTCCAATATACGGGTCTCCAGTAAGTACACTGCGTGATGAAAATCCTGATCCTTTGCTGATAAAAAGTGTTCTCATCTTTTCGAGCCATTGTTTTGTTGACAAATGAGATGAATCTGTGCTAACTGCAAATCTCTTTGCGTCTTGAGGACCCTTCAAAACAAAAGAGTCGAGTTTCCATGAATCAAAAGAAGCACGATTAAACTAGACATAAATGAATCTGGTCAGAAAATAAATGCAAATGGCTCTGATAAACAAGCACTAGGAGATGGTTACCAAGAATACTGCGAAGGTGCCAGAGTTCTCTAATGGTGATGGATAAAAAATATGTGGTCAAGTGCCCAGAAAGCTCTTCGGTATGATTCTATGGAAAGTCGAAATTTGCTAACACTCAGAAGAGGATAGACACAATCATATCGTGAAGATTCCTAACTTTTTGTCAAATACACAAAAGAATTCATGCTGTTCATAGAACCAATTGTAATCCTGTAACTTTTAACTAGGTGATGATTTAGAAGCAAACTTGAACAGTCTGACTGAAAATTCATGCACCATCTAAATATGAATAATTAGATAATTTGCTTCAAAATCATGACACATACCTTTGTAGTTCCCCTGAGCTGTATATATTGGCCAATAGAATGTTGCAGATCAGCTGATTCAGAATCATGTGACTCAAAGTTTGGGGAACCAGATCTTGATTTTTTTATTTGCTCTATCTTTTGAAGTATCTTTTTCAACAAAGATATAGAGATGTCCTGAAACAAAAAGCAAAATAATATGGGATATTGTAGGTATAAACCAGTCAGTAAATTACAAAGATCCAGGAAATGCACAGAAGAAAACTCACATAGGACATGATGCTCTGCCCATCTGTGAATTCTGGAATATAGAGGCAGTTAGGTGGTACTGGAAGATATTTCATCACATATCCAGGCTGAGCAATGAATCCCCGTGCAGCTAGCTTTTTTTTCGTGTCATCCGGAATCTTCTTTAATATATTAAAAGCCTGGCAAATAATACAGGAATGAGATAGTAGGTTGCTGGATACAAAAACACTGGTAACTCAGTAAAAAATAATCAAGGGACAAGTAATTGTTAGCCCTTGGGCCTCAGGTACTGTGATCCTTACTTTAGGCATTACCATGTTTTGGGGGGTAAAGAATGGATGTCACTCATGAGATTAACATTCCAGGATATACCACCCTACAGATTGTAATTGTATAGAAATGCATTCCGGAATATACCACCCTATGTATCATTCGAAGGTAATTGACCTTATCAAGGGATGAAAGCTCCTCACACGTGGAAAGACAGGGAGAAAATGTAGTTCATCTGGTAAATATGTAAACAGAAAAACAGAACATCTATCTGGGCATGTGCACCAGCTAGTCTTATCCAGCGACACTTCTCAGACGTCCGATCTAGTACAATCCGCAGCCCCCATCAGCGATTTGTGTTCTTGCGTCAAAAGGTACTGGGAAATTCCTGCGGGTTGTACTACTTGAGATAAGGGTACAAGATACCCTCAAAATGCGACGGTCATATCTCCAAACGCCTTGGCCATATAGGGTACTCCTCCAGAAAAACAAAAAAAGAAAGGTACCGGCAAATATATATTTCACATGTCGGTACCTCTTGTGCACACATCACCTATTCTTGAGATTTTTCGGAACGTTTCAAACAGCATAGTTCTTCCCAAACTTAAAGGGTGTATCTGGATCTTTACTGTCCAAAGAAGCTACAATAACATCTTGAAAACAGAACAAGGTGAAATTATTACCTCTACTGGAAGCAATGTCCTACAGTGAGAGGCTCCACCATGGTGAAACCCCCCATATTTGTCAAGGAAGTCCCAAGAGCGTTCTGTCATATGTTTCTTTGGGGGTGCTCTCAACTCTAAACGAAATGCACCATCTTCTGTCTTGATTTCCTTCAAATATAGTGCCGGGAGACCCTAAAAGAAATAAAGATGAGAAACATCAGTTGACACTCATCCAGATCGCACTTGTCGTAGTGACATGCTGTAAAGTAGGAAGCCATTCAATGATTTAAATAAAAATAATGGCACTGGTGATAGTCTCTGATGCCATGGTTGTTGGTTATATCTTCCAAGTTTCAGTAGCATTCTGAATAGGTAGCATGAGAGGAATTATGAGTACAGTAAATTCTGGTGACAATATGTCACATACCAAAATAAAACTAAATCAAGTACACTATTATGGCATTCCATTTCTCTAAAGAAAAGAACTTCCCAATCAATTAGCACCTATGTGCGTAACTTCAATTTGAAAAAGAAAAAAGAACAAGAAGAACCCGCAATCATACTCAAGGTTACCAAGCCAACACTATAAAACAAGAGGTGTGGGATATGCTCTCTCCTACCGGACTTCTGGTTAAGTTAAAGACCAGCTACCTATATAACTTGGACTAAATACGAGTGAGGTCAAATTCAAAACACTGACATAAATGGCTACTGCTTGAGTATATATATATTCCTCAGTGCTACAGTCCAACAGTGAAGTATGGCATCTACCAAATCAAGTCACGTTTTAGTATTAGATACATCCGTATCTAGACAAATCTGAGACAAGAATTTTGGGACGGAGGGAGTATTAAGGTTGACAAGTACCCGACAGTAGTGACATGCCGTTACCGACACATTTTCCTTTCCATTCTTCTGTTTAACCTGAGACATGAAATGTCAAGATTTAGATCGAAACAGGGAAATCGGTATAGAAGAATAACATGGTAAGATTAAGCTGTTTTGACCAATACATACCTTTCCTTTCTTGATACGAAGGCACTTCAGACATACCATGCTCAGTAGTTGCCTAAGCTCACTGACATGACACGGGTGATATACAGGTACAGGCAGCTCAATGAACCCGAAATGCCCTGGAAGGTCATATTGATTTTATTAGTAACAAGAGAAAAGGGGTCCTGGACTGCTAAAGGACAATGTTTGGGGCATGAAGAAAAACTAATGAGAAGTAGTTTTAGAACCTTCGCATTTGCCGTTTTCCGTGGCACCACATGACTCGCATTTGCCTGTTTCCAGTGGTAAGCCAAGGAAAGGATTCCCAAGCTGACTAGGATGAGTAACAGGACAGTCATTTATAGAGTAGGTACACTGCAGAACACAAAATTTTGCACATTAGTAATGTTCAAAGTAACCTCGCAGACCAATCAAAATTACTGATTTCAATCAAATATTAATGAAACAGAGGCAGCTCTCTCAAACTTGAGAGATCACATTGACAGTCTTTTTAGCCCAGCATGCATCTCTGCAAAACCGAGAGTAAAATCATCAAGAAGAAGAACTTACTATCTCCTCCTCGGTGGAGAGGCTGAGCTTTATGCTCTTGATGGCACCTTCAGCGACCAGCACTGCCGATTGGTCCTCCTCCTCCATCGCTCTGCAACCGAAGGGACAAACCAGTCACATAATATACAGTTAATAGACGCGAACCACATGAACAGACCAAAACCCGCCCCCAAAACCAGAACCCCGTTCCAGGGGACCCACCGGCCGATCCCCCGATCACCGGAATCCGGCCCGCATTGCGGCGACGGGATTGAATCCCCGGCCCCGGGATTAATAACAAAACTCCCCGCGCTTACCAGATCCACGTATGGCATGATTAATTTTAGAGGATCTGTCCTGTAAATATCCCAAAAATATGGCAGCTTCATGTCCCTCCTAACATTCATATCTTTTATGTGGTTACTTGCTCATGATAAGCTGCTGGTTAGGAGTAATTTGAGTAAGAGACAACACTTAGATGATCTTACCTGCCTGTTTTGCTCTGAGTATGAGAATATTAACCACCTGTTCTTTGAATGTGCTATTGCTACTGAGGTGTGGAGGAATATTCATATCATATCTGGGTGTATGCCCCAGCCTACTTTTGATAATGTGACTAAGTTGTGGGAGAAACACAAAACCCTGCAAGCTGAAAATATGCTTATTTCAGCTACACTCTGAGTTATCTGGAGGAGCAGGAATGATATGTGTTTTTAACAAGGTCCCCTGGATGGGTGTGCAGGTGATTCTGAGGAAAAATTGCAGGTTTCTGCGATCAATGGAAGATCTTGTGCAAAGAGGCTGCAAGAGATCGCGTGGAGAGGCTCATCTCTTCACTATGGGAGACGGCCAGGCGTCCTCCCCTGCTGATCTGGCCAGAGCCAGGTTGAGGAAGAAAGAACTGTGGTGCAGTACCTGATAAAGAAAAGGGCAGAAGGATGGAACTGGCGTGGACAGCAGTATACTGCTGGAAGGGTGATCGTAGAGACCATGTATGCGGGGGTTAGAAAAAAGGAAGTATGAGTTTTCGATCTATGTTTCAGTTTAGATGGTCAATCCTCTCCGCGAGCTGTAATAAGGATACTTCTGTGGTATCATTTTCTGATGAAATGGAACCGGGGCAAGAGCCCTTTTCTTTAAAAAAAAACCACAACTTCATACAGACGCAGAGACGCGAACCACATGAAACAGACCAAAACCCGCCCCCAAAACCAGAACCCCGTTCCGGGGGACCCACCGGCCCGTCCCCCGATCGCCGGAATCCGGCCCGCATTGCGGCGATGGGATCGAATCCCCGGCCCCGGATTAATAACAAAACTCCCCGCGCTTACCAGACGCTCCACCTCGCCGGCGCCGCCCCCGCCGTCGTCGTCGTCGCCGCCGCCGGGGCGCCCGCCTTCCCCGAACCGGCGCCCTAAAACCCTAGCAGCGGCGGAGCGGCCGGAGAGAGGAAGGAAAGGGAGAGGGTTTAGCCGGCCAGTGCGCCTCGGAGACGCCGAGGAGGGACCGAGGACGCTCGCTTTTACTGTGGGGAAGGGGGGAGTGGTAGTGGAGGTGGAGGTGTGCCGTTCCGCGTCTGTGGGGACTGAGCAGTCGCCCCTCCGGCAGGCACAGAGAGAGATGGGGAGAGAAGAGGAGAGCAGGTGGCAGGTGAGGTTACCACCGCCCGCGCCCGTGCCCGCGCGGCGGCTCCGCTGCACGCCCACGACCTGACCCTCCTCGCTGGGCGGTGGGGCAGGGGAGAAGGGGTTCCACCTGTCGGTGGGGCGGCGGGTAGGCTCGTCGGTGCGGATCGGCTCGGTCGCGCCGTTGGGGGCCGGGCTGGCTTGACCGGTGGCAGTGATTCAGTTCTAGCGATAGCGAAAAACATTTACACCCCCAAACATTGGCAAATATTCATGGCAATTATGGAGTAGCATATCGTCAAAGGCGTTTCGAAATTGCTAAATCATGGACCTCGTTGCTGTGCAATGGAGGAAATTTACTACTTGTTTCAACCAAGGAAATAAAAAAAATATTGATCGGTCTTCGCGTAATTTTACGGAAAAAAAGCACCGAGATAATCGCCAGGAATGGCGTCGAAGGTTCGTCGTCTTTCTCGGCACGTCGTTGTTGGTCACGGACGGAGCGCCCTTAAGTAGAAGCCGCCGCAACCGGAATAGTCACGGATCTAAGTGTCAGATCTAGATTATTCCTCGCGCGCCTCACGACGGCGTCACAGGACGTACCGAGGACCAAACTACAAAGGGAAGCTGCCACCGCCACCGCGCCGACATGCCTTGCAAACCCTATCATCTCCGTCCACAAAGGACAGTATGGATCTAAGCCCAGGAGCAATCGAGGGCGCCGTAAACGACATCGAAGATAGGAAAGGTCGAGGAAACTTACTCGTTGGGCCGGTGCCGCCGCCACGAAACCCTAACCCTAACCTATCGGCGGGCCAGCGTCGAGGTATCGGGGTTCCCACCCCTCACACCACTGAAGAGGCATGAGAAGGAGGAGGCCCTACGGCCTCAAAGCCAACGATGGTGAATGGCGAGGATGGAGACTCGCCCTAATCACCCCTCAAGCGGAGGGGGAAAAGGGGTGATAGAGATTTTCCTTTTCTAAACGCCAAAATGATGCATAAATAAATGATATTGTGTGTGCTCCATGACCGGTCCCCCGCGTGATAGCCTCTTCTGTATATTTCGGGAAATGGTAGCCGTCCGATCTAGCCTTGATTCCTCCGACGCCTACGAGAGTCTTGCCATGGAGGCATTGACCTACTCGTGGCATTGACTTGGGTGTAAAATGATACGAATTTTGATAAAAATAGATCAAAAGGTACTCACAATTAGATTTGTAACATGAGATGAGGTGCCAAAGAAAAAGCTTAACCCCAAAAAAGAGAAGCAATTGCAACGAAAGCACACCAGTGGAGGCGGGAGGGAATATTACAACCCTGGAGGAAGAGGGAAACGGAATCGAACAAAGCTCCTCCGAGCTTTTATGTGTTGGCTTCAAAACTAGGAGGCTAGTTTTCTTCGTCGGGAACTGCAAATGAGCTTGTTATATATGGAGGGTTACCGATGCGAGGTCCTCATGGTGCCTCGTCGCCGATCACATCAATTTTCTTTGCTCAATAATGTTTTACTTACCCTCGATCGTTATCAACCTCACTCTATAAAGCATGTACCAGCACAACATTTGTTGGGTGCCAGAGGAGACATATGGAACATAGGTGGTTGGCATGGAAGGAATGAAACACAGTGATAAGAATATGACGGGGGTCGTTTCGATGATTGTATATTGCTTTATGCTAGATTGCGTGTATAAGCATTTAGTGTATTCTTAAACTGGCAAACGAAACCCATACAATGATTCTCTGGCATACGCGGTAGCCATTGATTACTTGTCATATTGGTTTCGCCTTATAGATGTATGACTGAAACCACCTGTCTCGGCACAAGAATGGTAAGTTTTTTTTGGTACATTTTTGTAATATTCCAAATGATGGTTTGAGTGGCTATGTAGTCTCTGTTTACCCTGGCTATAGCTCGGGTTAAGTATATATGTGTCTAGCTAGCGGTGGTGAGGTAATGGCGCCATCGGTGGTGAGGAATAAGACCTAACTGTCATGCCCTTGTTTTGTCGATGTTGTTTGGCACTGGCAGAGGTGGAAGAGCATCTTCATTGTACCCTGGTCGTTTTGATGATTAATGACAAAAACATATGAGAGGACTAATAATTTTAATAAGTTTATGTTAGGACTTTGGACTAATTTCTATATTCAGGTCCATGGCTTTGTCCCATGCCAACGATTTTTCTAGTTGTTGTCCTCCTCGAGATTCTAGTTTGTAGTATATCGGTATTTTGGTTGATACAAGATCCACATTAAGCATACCATGAAGATGGCACAAGAAAAGACTTTGGTTTGAATCCAAGAACAAATCATAAGACAAAGCCAACTATAAATCCACTCCCTAGTCATCTTTGTATTAGTTTCACAAAACATGGTACTCCCTGAGATTTTCTTCCAATAGAACTGATGGGGAATGAAGCATGAAAATAAAAAAATTCCTACAAAAACCCATGATCAATCTAGGAGATGCATAGCTACAAGAGGAAAGTGAATCTACATACCCTTGTAGATCGAAAGCGTTAACGATCTAGAGATTGTGGTTGGCGTAGTCCTACACGTGCCGCGATCCAATCTGATCCAAGCACCGCACGAGCATTCAAGCATCGGGGTTCCCATCCCTTACACCACCAGAGAGGCATGAGAAGGAGGAGGCCCTATGGCCTCAACGCCAATGATGGTGGATGGCGAGGATGGAGACTCGCCCTAATCACCCCTCAAGCGGAGGGGGAAAGGGGTGATAGAGGTTTGCCTTTTCTACACGCCAAAATGATGCATAAATAAATGATACTGTGTCCTTGACGCCCGGTCCCCCGCGTGATAGACTCTTCTGTCTAATTCGGGAAATGGTAAACCTTGATTCCTCCGGCGCCTACGAGAGTCTTGCCACGAAGGCATTGACCTACTCGTGGCGTTGACTTGTGTGTAAAATGATATGAAATTTGATAAAAATAGATCAAAAGGTACTCGTAGTTAGATTTGTAACATGAGACGAGGTGCCAAAGAAAAATCTGAGTTTAACCCCGGAAAAGAGAAGCAATTGCGGTGAAAGGACACCATCGGAGGTGGGAGGGAATATTACAGCCTTGGAGGAAGAGGGAAACGGAATCGAACAAAGCTCCTCCGAGCTTTTATGCGTTGGCTTCAAAACTAGGAGGCTAGTTTTCTTCGTCGGGAACTGCAAATGAGCTTGTTATATATGGAGGGTCACCTACGGGAGGTCCTCGTGGTGCCTCGTCGCCAATGACGTCAATTTTCTTTGCTTAATGATGTTTTAGTTACCCTCGATCGTTATCAACCTCACTCTAGAAAGCATGTACCAGCACAACTTTTGTTGGGTGCCAGAGGTGATGTATGGAACATAGGTGGTTGGCATGGAAGGAATGAAACACAGTGAAAAGAATATGACGGGGGTCATTTCGATGATTGTATATTGCTTTATGCTAGATTGTGTCTATAAGCATTTAGTGTATTCTTAAACTGGCAAGCAGAACCCATCCAATGATTCTCTAGCATACCCGGTAGCCACTGATTACTTGTCATATTGGTTCCGCCTTGTAGATGTATGACTGGAACCGCCTGTCTCGGCACAAGAATGGTAAGTTTTTTTGGTGCATTTTTGTAATATTCCAAATGATGGTTTGAGTGGCTATGTAGTCTCTGTTTACCCTGGCTATAGCTAGGGTTAAGTATATGTGTCTAGCTAGCGGTTGTGAGGTAATGGCGCCATCAGCGGTGGGGAATAAGACCTAGCTGACATGCCCTTATTCTGTCGATGTTGTTTGGTACTATCAGAGGTGGAAGAGCATCTTCATTGTACCCTAGTCGTTCTGATGATTAATGGCAAAAACATATGAGAGGACTAATAATTTTAATAAGTTTATGTTAGGACTTTGGACTAATTTCCATATTCAGGTACATGGCTTTTATATGGGAGATGAATGGTGACCCATGCCGACGATTTTTCTAGTTGTTGTCCACCTCGAGATTCTAGTTTGTAGTATATAGGTATTTTGGTTGATACAAGATTCACATTAAGTTTAGGTCAACCATATTATGAAGACGACACAAGAAAAGACTTTGGTTTGAATCCAAGAACAAATCATAAGACAAAGCCAACTAAAAATTTACTCCCTAGTCATCTTTGTATTGGTTTCACAAACATGGTACTTCCTAAGATTTTCTTCTTATAGAACTGATGGGGAACGAATCATGAAAATCAAAAAATTTCCTATGAACACCCAAGATCAATCTAGGAGATGCATAGCTATGAGAGGGGGTGAATGTACATACCCTTGTAGACCGAAAGTGTTAACGATCTAGAAATCGTGGTTGGCGTAGTCGTACTCGTGCCGCGATCCAATCTGATCCAAGCACCGCACATGCGACACCTCCGAGTTAAGCAAACGTACGTCTCGATGATGTCTCCTCCTCCTTGATCCAGCAAGGGAGGGAGAATAGGTAGATGAGATCTGATCCAACACGATGGCGTGGTGGTGGTGGCAGTGGAACTCCGGCAGGGCTTCGCCAAGCGCTACACAAACGAGAGGTGGGGGGAGAGGGAGAGGGCGTCCGCCTTGGTCAAAGGATGGGTTGCCCCTTGCGCATCCTCTCTATTTATGTAGGATGGGGGACATGGCCAGCCCTTTCCCCTCATCCAAGGGAGGGGGTGGCGGCCAAGGAGGGGAGGAGGGCCCTTCCCTTTAGGGTTTTCCACCCCTAGGCGCATGGGCCTTATAGGGGCTGGTGCCCATGGCCCATTAAGGCCGGGGCACCCCCTACAGCCCATGCTACTGTATGGGACGTGGTGGAACTCTTGGTGGACTTATGGACCCCTCCAGAACCTTCTGGAAGCTTCCCGGTACAATATCGAAAAAATCCAAACTTTTTTCGGAACCCCGATAACAACTTTCCATATATAAATCTTTACCTTCAGACCATTCCGAAACTCCTCATGACATCCGAGATCTCATTAGGGACTCCAAACAACCTTCAGTCACCAACGTTAATATATCATTACTACCCTAGCGCTACCGAGCATTAAGCATGCGACCCTGCGGGTTCAAGAATCATGTGGACATGACCAAGACATCTCTCCGGTCAATAACCAATTGATAAGGGGTGGCCCAATCTTCTCAGTGAGCATATGATGTCGATAATGAACTTGTTGGATGACTTGTGAGATGCTCTCAAACTCTTCGGCTGATTCCTCGTTGCCAATGCGACGAATCTTCAACCCTATGGATATTCGCAACACCACACACTTGCGCACGTAGCCGCCGACCACGAAGCGGTTCTGCAATCTCGCAATTCCTAATGGAATGAAAGATAGCACTTGACTTTCAGTAGCACATATACACCCTATCGAAATGAATTTGGTGTAGATAAATAGTCTTAGTCGATACAAAGAGGAATATAATTTCAGAGGAATGCTTAAAGCAGTTCAATCTGGTAGAGGTTTAATCAAAACATGGTCTAACCCTAAAATCCACGACTTACAAGGGTATATAGACCCCTGGACGTCCAACCTAGTGTTGGGGTCGAAAGCAACTATATCTCTAACTTTCCTAACTTAAACGACTCTATTTGGAAAACTGGCAGAAACAACCGCCGTATTGCTTTGACGATTGCGACTCAGTCATCGTGAATCATGGGATGCGGGTATACAGTTTGGAAAGCACACGACTCAAACTTTCCAAATTGTATTTACCCACCTTATTTAGGGCACGGACACGGATTCAGCACATATATCAACTTCGGGCCTCATGGAAGTCAATCCGAGTCTGATTCTAATTTTCCTTCTCTTTTATGTTGTGCACCCGCCTCCCTCTCCTCCCTCGCACACTTGATAATATTAGACAACGGTAGGTGTTCTTCTTACCGCAATTCTTCATCTCCATGTGCCAAGCTTGTTTTCTCTTTAAATCTGATCATACAAACATGCAAAGACTTAGGCAGTATAAAATTCTTCTGAATCAAAGTAACATGTTCAACTAGGAATGAATTCACCTTGTGATATTTTTCAACAAGGCTCAATATTTCTTTCCATCTTAAGCAAGAAGAATCATCCTCATCATCCTCCCTTTCTTCAAGAAAAGCCGTCCACGACTTTGGGTAAGCTGAAAATGGCAGAAACAAAAGGAACAACGTGTACACGTAGTATATGTATATATAACATGTTGTATCATTTTTGTTGTCATGAAAATGATTCCCAATATGCAATATGCAACTTAGATTGCAAGTATAAAAGACAAGATGTTCATATGGAAACAAATAATATCTCAGGAATCAACAATCATAATTGCAAGTATAAGTGAAGTACATATTGTCATGATCATAATGAGGAACAAACATGTATAATGTCTTATTGTTCAATATTAAGTCCAAAGCCCTCATAGAAGGTCGATTATCAAATGTTCAAAAGTACATATATTGGATACCATGCTTCAACTGCGCCATTCTAATATGTAGAACAAACATATGTATGGCCATACTATTATTCGCAACGTGTAAGATGCAACTCACTTTGCAAATATAAGTGAAGTCTAAAGCAGTAGCATATAAATGGAACATGTGTTGGGTCAGATTCTATTATAGCAAGATCAAAACAATCCAACATAGTTGAAATTTTTGTTCGCCACAACCGCAATACATCAACTAAACCTGAATGATATTTCATATTCTCATGAAAATTAGCTACCATCCCAAAGCAAAACAACTTTGTCACATATGTAGGATCGAAAGTAGGTCTAGAGGGGGTGATTAGACTACTTGACCAAATAAAAATCTAGCCTTTTCCCAATTTTAATTGTTGGCAGATTTTAGCAACTTAGCACAAGTCAAGTAATCAACCTACACATGCAATTCTAAGAGTGTAGCAGAGGAAAGTAAAACATTGCATATGAAAGTAAAGTAAAGGGTTTGGAGGAGGCAAACACAACGTAGACACGGAGATTTTTGACGTGGTTCTGATAGGTGGTACTATCGTACATCCACATTGATGAAGACTTTGACTCATGAAAATAACGGTTGCGCGAGTCCACGGAGGGCTTCACCCACGAAGGGTCCATGAAGAAGCAACCTTGTCTATCCCACCATGGGCATCTCTCACGAAGGAGTCACTACAAAAAAAGTACACATCCATGACATTTTGGGCCGAACGAATTTTTTTCCTGTCATGCTTATGACACTTCTATGACGATAATTATGACAAAACCTGGTATCATCATAGATGTGGTGGGGTCCTACTTCTATGACAAAAAATCATGACAGAAAATGGGTTTTTCATCCTGGACGGGCCAGAGACGCAGCTGCATGACATTCTTTGGGTCATCCATGACGGAGAAAACCATGGTAGAAGCGAGGGCGAGGAAAATATCGAGGGAGTTCCCGGTTACGGTGGGTGGTCGGGGACTGAGCGATGCGCGTTTCTCTCGTACGTACGCGCTTGTGTGCGAGGTGTTGCGCTCTAACTGAACCTGAGCGATTGCACTGCAGGTTACGCGTGAATCTGAGCGATCGATCAATCCCTTGCTGTTAACTGAACCCGAGTGATTCCTTCGCTACTGCTGCTAACTGAAGCCGATCGATGCTGCCTCTTGATGAACAGTGAGCGTTGTTGGGGGGTTTGGATGAACAGTTTCTGGAGGGGGGTTGGATGAACAGGACCCCGTGGTAGTAGAGGCCGTTGCTGCTGGATGAACAGGACCCCGATTGATCAAGCTGGTGGATGAACAGGACCCCATGGAGGGCTGGATGAACAGGACCCCATGGAGGGCTGGTTGAACAGTAGCCGGTGGAGGGCTGGTTGAACAGTATCCGGTGGAGGGCTGGATGAACAGTAGCCCGTGGAGGGGTGGTTGAACACGACCCCGTGGAGAGGGCTGGTTGAACAGTAGTCGGTGAAGGAGCGCGCGGTGGAGGCTGGATGAATAGGAGCCCGTGGATGAACAATCGTAGGTGGAGGCTGGAGGAGGTCGACGGTGGATGAGAAGTAGCCCGTGGAGGCTGGAGTGTTGGGGAACGTAGTAATTTCAAAAAAAATGTATGCACACACAGGATCATGGTGATGCATAGCAACGAGAGGGGAGAGTGTGTCCACATACCCTCATAGACCGAAAGCGGAAGCGTTAGCACAACACAGTTGATGTAGTTGTACATCTTCATGATCCGACCAATCCAAGTACCGAACGCACGGCACGTCCGGGTTCAGCACACGTTTAGCTCGATGACGTCCCACGAACTCCGATCCAGCAGAGCTTCGAGGGAGAGTTCCGTCAGCACGACGGCGTGATGACAGTGATGATGATGCTACCAACACAGGGCTTCGCCTAAGCACCGCTATGATATAACCGAGGTGGATTATGATGGAGGGGGCACCGCACACGGCTAAAAGATCAATGATCAATTGTTGTGTCTCCAAGGGGTGCCCCCCTCCCCGTATATAAAGGAGTGGAGGAGGGGAAGGGCCGGCCCTCTCTATGGCGCACCCTAGGGGAGTCCTACTCCCATCGGGAGTAGGATTCCCCCTTTCCTAGTAGAACTAGGGGCCCTTCCAAGTAGTAGGAGCAGGAGAGAAGAAAAGGGAAAAGAGAAGAGAAGGAAGGAGGGGGCGCTGCCCCTCCCCTAGTTCAATTCGGACTAAGCATTGGGGGGCGCGCAGCCTCTCCTCTCTCTTTCCCCTAAAGCCCAATAAGACCCATATACTCCCGGCGAATTCCTGTAACTCTCCGGTACTCCGAAAATACCCGAATCACTCGGAACCTTTCCGATGTTCGAATATAGTCGTCCAATATATCGATCTTTACTTCTCGACCATTTCGAGACTCCTAGTCATGTCCCCGATCTCATCCGGGACTCCGAACTACCTTCGGTACATCAAAACACATAAACTCATAATACAAATTGTCACCGAACATTAAGCGTGCGGACCCTACGGGTTCGAGAACTATGTAGACATGACCGAGACACGTCTCTGGTCAATAACCAATATCGGAACCTGGATGCTCATATTGGATCGTACATATTCTACGAAGATCTTTATCGGTCAAACCGCATAACAACATATGTTGTTCCCTTTGTCATCGGTATGTTACTTGCCCGATATTCGATCGTCGGTATCTCAATACCTAGTTCAATCTCGTTACCGGCAAGTCTCTTTACTCGTTCCATAATACATCATCCCGCAACTAACTCATTAGTTACAATGCTTGCAAGGCTTATAGTGATGTGTATTACCGAGTGGGCCCAGAGACACCTCTCCGACGATCAGAGTGACAAATCCTAATCTCGAAATACGCCAACTCAACAAGTACCTTCGGAGACACCTATAGAGCACCTTTATAATCACCCAGTTACGTTGTGACGTTTGGTAGCACACAAAGTGTTCCTCTGGTAAACGGGAGTTGCATAATCTCATAGTCATAGGAACATGTATAAGTCATGAAGAAAGCAATAGCAACATATGAAACGATCAAGTGCTAAGCTAACGGAATGGGTCAAGTCAATCACATCATTCTCCTAATGATGTGATCATGTTAATCAAATGACAACTCATGTCTATGGTTAGGAAACTTAACCATCTTTGATTAATGAGCTAGTCAAGTAGAGGCATACTAGTGACATTATGTTTGTCTATGTATTCACACATGTATTGTGTTTCCAGTTAATACAATTCTAGTACGAATAATAAACATTTATCATGAAATAAGGAAATAGATAATAACTTTATTATTGCCTCTAGGGCATATTTCCTTCAGTCTCCCACTTGCACTAGAGTCAATAATCTAGTTCACATCGCCATGTGATTTAACACCAATAGTTCACATCACCATGTGATTAACACCCATAGTTCACATCGTCATGTGACCAACACCCAAAGGGTTTACTAGAGTCAATAATCTAGTATACATAGCTATGTGATTAACACCCAAAGAGTACTATGGTGTGATCATGTTTTGCTTGTGACAGAAGTTTAGTCTACGGGTCTGCCACATTCAGATCCGTATCTATTTTGCAAATTTCTATGTCAACAATGCTCTGCACGGAGCTACTCTAGCTAATTGCTCCCACTTTCAAAATGTATCCAGGTTGAGACTTAGAGTCATCTAGATCAGTGTCAAAATTTGCATCGACATAACCCTTTACGACGAACCTTTTGTCACCTCCATAATCAAGAAACATATCCATATTCCACTAAGGATAATTTTGACTGCTGTACAGTGATCTACTCCTAGATCACTATTGTACTGCCTTGCTAAACTCAGTGTAGGGTATACAATAGATCTGGTACACAGCATGGCATACTTTATAGAAACTATGGTTGAGGCATAGGGAATGACTTTCATTCTCTTTCTATCTTCTGCCGTGGTCGGGCTTTGAGTCTTACTCAATTTCACAACTTGTAACACAGGTAAGAACTCTTTCTTTGACTGTTCCATTTTGAACTACTTCAAAATCTTGTCAAGGTATGTACTCATTGAAAAAACTTATCAAGCGTCTTGATCTATCTCTATAGATCTTGATGCTCAATATGTAAGTAGCTTCACCGAGGTCTTTATTTGAAAAACTCCTTTCAAATACTCCTTTATGCTTTCCAGAAAATTCTACATTATTTTCGATCAACTATATGTCATTCACATATATTTATCAGAAATGATGTAGTGCTCCCACTCATTTTCTTGTAAATACAGACTTCACCACAAGTCTGTATAAAACTATATGCTTTGATAAACTCATCAAAAGTATATTCCAACTTTGAGATGCTTGCACCAGTACATAGATGGATCGCTGGAGCTTGCACATTTTGTTAGCACCTTTAGGATCGAAAAAACCTTCTGGTTGCATCATATACAACTCCTCTTTAAGAAATCCATTAAGGAATGTAGTTTTGACATCCATTTACCAGATTTCATAAAATATGGCAATTTGCTAACATGATTCGGACAGACTTAAGCATCGCTACGAGTGAGAAAATCTCATCATAGTCAACACCTTGAACTTTGTCAAAACCTTTTCCGACAAGTCTAGCTTTGTAGATAGTAACACTACTATTAGCGTCCGTCTTCCTCTTGAAGATCCATTTATTTTCTATGGCTTGCCGATCATCGGGCAAGTCAACCAAAGTCCACACTTTGTTATCATACATGGATCCCATCTCAGATTTTATGGCCTCAAGCCATTTCACGGAATCTGGGCTCATCATCGCTTCCTCATAGTTCGTAGGTTCGTCATGGTTAATTAACATGACCTCCAGAACAGGATTACCGTACCACTCTGGTGCGGATCTCACTCTCGTTGACCTACAAGGTTCGGTAGTAACTTGATCTGAAGTTACATGATCATCATCATTATCTTCCTCACTAATTGGTGTAGGAGTCATAGAAACATATTTCTGTGATGAACTACTTTCCAATAAAGGAGCAGGTACAGTTACCTCATCAAGTTCTACTTTCCTCCCACTCACTTCTTTTGAGAGAAACTCCTTCTCTAGAAAGGATCCATTCTCATCAACAAATATCTTGCCTTCGGATCTGTGATAGAAGGTGTACCCAACAGTTACTTTTGGGTATCCTATGAAGACGCACTTCCCCGACTTGGGTTTGAGCTTATCAAGATGAAACTTTTTCACATAAGCATCGCAACCCCAAACTTTAAGAAATGACAACTTAGGTTTCTTGCTAAACCACAGTTCATACGGTGTCGTCTCAACGGATTTAAATGGTGCCCTTTTTAATGTGAATGCAACTGTTTCTAGTGCGTAACCCCAAAACGATAGTGGTAAATCGGTAAGAGACATCATAGATTGCACTATATGAAATAAAGTACGATTATGACATTCGGACACACCATTACGTTGTGGTGTTCCAGGTGGCATGAGTTTGTGAAACTATTCCACATTGTTTTAATTGAAGACGAAACTCGTAACTCAAATATTTGCCTCTGCGATCAGATTGTAGAAATTTTATTTTCTTGTTACGATGATTTTCCACTTCACTCTGAAATTCTTTGAACTTTTCAAATGTTTCAGACTTATGTTTCTTCAAGTAGATATACCCATATCTGCTCAAATCATCTATGAATGTCAGAAAATAACGATACCCGCTGCGAGCCTCAACACTCATTGGACCTCATACATCAGTATGTATTATAGCCAATAAGTCAGTTGCTCGCTCCATTGTTCCGGAGAACGAAGTCTTAGTCATCTTTGCCCATGAGGCATGGTTCGCAAGCATCAACTTATTCATAATCAAGTGATTCCAAAAAGATCATCTGCATGGATTTTCTTCACGTGCTTTACACCAATATGACCTAAACGGCAGTGCCACAAATAAGTTGCACTATCATTATTAACTTTGCACCTTTTGGCTTCAATATTATGAATATGTGTATCACTACGATCGAGATTCAACAAACCATTTTCATTGGGTGTATAACCATAGAAGGTTTTATTCATGTAAACAGAATAACAATTATTCTCTAACTTAAATGAATAACCGTATTGCAATAAACATGATCAAATCATATTCATGCTCAATGGAAACACCAAATAACACTTATTTAGGTTCAACACTAATGCCGAAAGTACAGGGAGTGTGCGATGATGATCATATCATTCTTGGAACTACTTCCAACACACATCGTTACTTCACCCTTAACTAGTCTCTGTTCATTCTGCAACTCCTGTTTCAAGTTACTACTCTTAGCAACTGAACTAGTATCAAATACCGAGGGGTTGCTATAAACACTAGTAAAGTACACATCAATAACATGTATATCCACTATACCTTTGTTCACTTTGCCATCCTTCTTATCCGCCAAATACTTGGGGCAGTTCCGCTTCCAGTGGCTAGTCCTTTTGCAGTAAAAGCACTTAGTCTCAGGCTTAGGTACATACTTGGACTTCTTCACTTGAGAAGCAACTTGCTTGCCGTTCTTTTTGCAGTTCCCCTTCTTCCCTTTGCCCTTTTCTTGAAACTAGTGGTCTTGTTAACCATCAACACTTGATGCTTTTCTTGATTTCTACCTTCGTCGATTTCAGCATCATGAAGAGCTTGGGAATCGTTTTCGTTATCCCTTGCATATTATAGTTCATCACGAAGTTCTAGCAACTTGGTGATAGTGACTAGAGAACTCTTTCAATCACTATCTTATCTGGAAGATTAACTCACACTTGATTCAAGTGATTGTAGTACTCAGACAATCTGAGCACATGCTTACTGGTTGAGCTATTCTCCTCATCTTGTAGGCAAAGTAATGTTAGAGGTCTCATACCTTTCGACACGGGCATGAGTATGAAATACCAATTTCAACTCTCGGAACATCTTATATGTTCCGTGGCGTTCAAAACATTTTTGAAGTCCCGGTTCTAAGCCGTAAAGCATGGTGCACTAAACTATCAAGTAGTTATCATACCGAGCTTTTGTCAAAACGTTCAGAAACGTCTGCATCTGCTCCTGCAATAGTTCTGTCACCTAGCGGTGCATGAAGGACATAATACTTCTGTGCAACAATGAGGATAATCCTCAGATCACGGAGCTAGTCCACATCTTTGCTACTAACATCTTTCAACTTATTTTTCTCTAGGAACATATCAAAAATAAAATAGGGAGCTAAATGCGAGCTATTGATCTACAATATAGATATGCCAATACTACCAGGACTAAGTTCATGATAAATTAAAGTTCAATTAATCATATTACTTAAGAACTCCACTTAGATAGACATCCCTCTAATCATCTAAGTGATCACGTGATCCAAATCAACTAAACCATGTCCGATCATCATGTGAGATGGAGTAGTTTTCAATGGTGAACATCACTATGTTGATCATATCTACTATATGATTCATGCTCGACCTTTCGGTCTCAGTGTTCCGAGGCCATATCTACATATGCTAGGCTCGTCAAGTTTAACCCGAATATTCTGCATGTGCAAAACTGGCTTGCACCCGTTGTATGTGAATGTAGAGCTTATCACACCCGATCATCACGTGGTGTCTCGGCACGGTGAACTTTCGCAATGGTGCATACTCAGGGAGAACACTTGTACCTTGAAATTTAGCGAGAGGTCATCTTATAATGCTATCGTCGATCCAAGCAAAATAAGATGCATAAAATATAAACATCACATGCAATCAATATAAGTGATATGATATGGCCATCATCATCTTGTGCTCGTGATCTCCATCTCCGAAGCACCCTCATGATCACAATCGTCACCGGCGCGACACCTTGATCTCCATCGTAGCATCGTTGTCGTCTCGCCAATTATTGCTTCTACGACTATCGCTACCATTTAGTGATAAATTAAAGCAATTACAGGGCGATTGCATTGCATACACACTACAAAAAAAAGACACATCCGTGACATTTTGGGCCGAACGAATTTTTTTTCTGTCATACATATGACACTTCTATGACGATAATTGTGATAAAACCCGGTATCATCATAGATGTGGTGGGCTCCTACTTCTATGACAAAAAAATCATGACAGAAAATGGGCTTTTCGTCCTGGGAGGGCCAGAGACGCAGTTGCATGACATTCTTTGGGCCGTCCATGACGGAAAAACCGTGGTAGAAGCGAGGGCGAGGAAAATTTCGGGGAGTTCCCAGTTACGGTGGGAGGTCGGGGCCGAGCGATGCGCATTTCTCTCGTACACATATGCCCGTGTGTGCGAGGCGTTGGCTCTAACTGAACCCGAGCGAGGCGTTGGGCTCTAACTGAACCCGAGCGATTGCACTGCAGGCTACACGTTACTGAACCCGAGCGATTGATCGATGGCTGTTAACTGAACCCGATCGAGCGATTCCTTCGCTACTGCTGCTAACTGAAGCCAATTGATGCTGCCTCCGGATGAACAGTGAGCGTTGGGGGGGGGGGTTGGATGAACAGTTCCCGGTGGGGGTGGATGAACAGGACCCCGTGGTGTTGCCTCTGGATAAACAGGGCCCCGATCGATTGAGCCGGTTGGGGCTGGATGAACAGGACCCCGTGGAGGGCTGGATGAACAGGACCACCCCGTGGAGGGCAGGATGAACAGTAGACGGTGGAGGGCAGGATGAACAGTAGCCCGTGGAGGGGTGGTTGAATAGGGGCCCGTGGAGAGGGTTGGTTGAATAGTAGCCGGTGGAGTAGCGCACGGTGGAGGCTGGATAAACAGGAGCCCGTGGATGAACAGTCGCAGGTGGAGGCTGGAGGAGGTCGACGGTGGATGAACAGTAGCTCGTGGAGGCTGGAGGGGGTCGACGGTGGAGATGAACAGTATCCTGTGGAGTCCCGTTTTGCGGTACGCCACACCCCTCCCGATGAACAGGACCCCCGTTTCGACCATAGCGCTCCAACACAAGTCCGTTTCGTCCGTTTTGCGGTACTCCACACCCCTCCTGATCAACAGGACCCCCGTTTCGACCGTAGGAGGTCAGTTTCCTCCGTTTTGCGGTACGCCAGACCCCTCCCGATCAACAGGACCCCGTTTCGAACGTAGGAGGTCTGTTTCCTCCGTTGTGCGGTACGCCAGGCCTCGTTTCCATCGCTTGTTCCATCCAAGCCCTCCCGATGAACACGACGCATTCCGTTGCCTCCCCATGAATACGACGCATTCCATTGCCTCCCCATGAACACGACGCATTCCGTTGCCTCCCCATTAACACGACGACAACGTTGTTTCTCCGTTTCGACTCAGCCATGTACATGAGCCCTAGCCGTACGTATGCACGAGTAGGCGTTCGAGACCCCGCCCGTATGTACACATACGTGGCCGTATCTCTCGAACGAGGAAAAGGATCCCTTCGAAAGAATTGACCGAGTTCTTTCTTGCACCCTGGCCGCCTCTACTACGACACGTGTGCGCCTCTACATCGACCAGTATATATGTACATACACGTTCGCGACCAGAATGACAACGCTACGTACGCTTCGACCAGGTGGGTCCGGACTGTCAGGCACTTCCTTGCGTGCGAAGATGTAGCTGGTGGGTCCCAGCAGTCAGGGGGGCGAAATACGGTGGCTGATGACCCACAAGTATAGGGGATCTATCATAGTCCTTTCGATAAGTAAGAGTGTCGAACCCAATGAGGAGCAGAAGGAAATGATAATCGGTTTTCAGCAAGGTATTCTCTGCAAGTGCTGAAATAAGTGGTAACAGATAGTTTTGTGACGGGATAAATTGTAACGAGTAACAAGTAAATAAAGTAAATAAAGTGCAGCAAGGTGGCCTAATTCTTTTGTAGCAAAGAATAAGTCAGAACAAACTCTTATAATAGGAAAAGCGCTCCCGAGGACACATGGGAATATCGTCAAGCTAGTTTTCATCACGTTCATATGATTCGCGTTCGATACTTTGATAATTTGATATGTGGGTGGACCGGTGCTTGGGTGTTGTTCTTACTTGAACAAGCATCCCACTTATGATTAACCTCTATTGCAAGCATCCGCAACTACAACAAAAGTATTAAGGTAAACCTAACCATAGCATGAAACATATGGATCCAAATCAGCCCCTTATGAAGCAACGCATAAACTAGGGTTTAAGCTTCTGTCACTCTAGCAACCCATCATCTACTTATTACTTCCCAATGCCTTCCTCTAGGCCCAAATAATGGTGAAGTGTTATGTAGTCGACGTTCACATAACACCACTAGAGGCTAGACAACATACATCTTATCAAAATATCAAACGAATACCAAATTCACATGACTACTAATAGCAAGACTTCTCCCTTGTCCTCAGGAACAAACGTAATTACTCACAAAGTATATTCATGTTCATAATCAGAGGGGTAATAATATGCATATAGGATCTGAACATATGATCTTCCACCAAATAAACCAACTAGCATCAACTACAAGGAGTAATCAACACTACTAGCAACCTACTAGCACCAATCCCGGACTTTGAGACAAGAATTGGGTACAAGAGATGAACTAGGGTTTGGAGATGAGATGGTGCTAGTGAAGATGTTGATGGAGATTTCCCTCTCCCGATGAGAGGAGCATCGGTGATGACGATGGTGATGATTTCCCCCTTCGGGAGGGAACTTTCCCCGGCAGAATAGCTCTGCCGGAGCTCTAGATGGATCCGCCAAGGTTCCGCCTCGTGACGGCGGAGTCTCGTCCCGAAAAGTTCCTCTTGATTTTTTCTCATCGAAAGACTTCATATAGGAGAATATGGACGTCGGAGAGCCACCAGGGGGCCCACGAGGTAGGGGACGCGCCCTAAGGGGGGCGCCCCCACCCTCATGAGTAGGGTGTGGGCCCCCTGGCCTTCATCTTTGGCGAGGATTTTTCTTTATTTATTTTAAGATGTTCCGTGGAGTTTCAGGACTTTTGGAGTTGCGCAGAATAGGTCTCTAATATTTGCTCCTTTTCCAGCCCAGAATTCCAGCTGTCGACATTCTCCCTCCTTATGTAAACCTTGTAAAATAAGAGAGAGAATAGCCATAAGTATTGTGACATAAAGTGAAATAACGGTCCATAATGCAATAAATATTGATATAAAAGCATGATGCAAAATGGACGTATCAACTCCCCCAAGCTTAGACCTCGCTTGTCCTCAAGCGAAAAGCCGATAACAATAAATATGTCCTCATGTTTAGAGGTAGAGGCGTCGATAAAAATAAAATACGGACATGAAGGCATCTTGATTATTCTCATAACAGCAACATATATAGATTTTGTCATATGATTACTTATGTTCAAGTGATGATCTATTCACAATGCAAAAGTATAAATCATAAACCTTATTGGGCTCCGACAAACTATAATCTCAGTCATTGAAGCAATTGCAATTTATCATAACATCAGAAAGAGTCTATGTGAGAGCTTAAAAGCAAGCCCACATACTCAATTATCATTTAGTCCTCCATAATTGCTAACACTCACGCAATACTTGTGGTTATGGAGTTTTAATCGGACACAGAGAAAGATAGGAGCTTATAGTTTCGCCCCACAACCTTTTACCTCAAGGGTAATGTCAACAATAATGGTTCATGTTCCCCTACATCCAATTAGATATATATCATGCTCTTTCCAACATGCTGAGCTTGCCAAAGGATAAAATGAAAAAGGAAAGGTGAAGATCACCGTGACTCTTGCATAAGGTAGAAGATAATAATAAAGGATAGGCCCTTCGCAGAGGGAAGCACATGTTGTCATGCGCTTTTATGGTTGGATGCATAAAAATCTCAATGCAAAAGAACGTCACTTTATATTGCCCCTTGTGATATGAACCTTTATTATGCAGTCCGTCACTTTGATTACTTCCACATCACAAGATCGTATAAAGCTTATTTCCCCCACACCAATCAATCATACATATTTAGAGCAATTTTTATTGCTTTGCACCGATGACAACTTACTTGAAGGATCTTACTCAATCCATAGGTAGATATGGTGGACTCTCATGGCAAAACTGGTTTAGGGGTATTTGGAAGCACAAGTAGTATTTCTACTTAGTGCTGAGAATTTGGCTAGCATGAGGGGGAAAGGCAAGCTCAACAAGTTAGAGGATCCATGACAACATACTTTATCTCAGATATAAGAAAGGCATAACTCATTACGTTGTCTTCCTTGTCCAACATCAACCCTTTAGCATGTCATATTTTAATGAGTGCTCCCAATCATAAAAGATGTCAATGATAATATATCTATATGTGAAAACCTCTCTTTCCTTATTACTTCCTATCAATTGCAACAATGACCAACGCTATGTTTGCCAACTCCCAACAACTTTTAGTCATCATACTCTTTCTATGTGAAGTCATTACTCTCAATAAGATCAATATGAACTCTTTGTTTCTTTTTATTCTTTTTCTCTTTTCTTTTATTCACCCAAGATCATGGCAAAATAATCAAGCCCTTGACTCAATACTAATCTTTATTATATATAGCTCACGGACTCGATTACATAGAGAGATCAAAAAGCAAAACTCAAAACTAGATCATGCCATAAACTTTATTCTACTAGATCAAGATACTACTAATAGGATCAAACTAAGAAAAATGATAAAGATAGGAGTTGTGATGGTGATACGATACCGGGGCACCTCCCCCAGCTTGGCAGTTGCCAAGGGGAGTGCCCATACCAATGTGATTATATCTCCTTGGTTGGTGAAGAAGATGGAGGTGTTGTTGATGATGCAGGCTTGTCATCCATCTTCCAAGGCATAGGTTCACCATCATAGAAGGATGATCGAGTCTCTGGAATCCTCGAATCTGCAGCCAAACTCATTCTTTTGAATCTATATTCATACTCACAGTTTTGGTTTTGCAGGTCATAGATTTGGGCTTGGAGGTGCTCGATCTTCTCATATAGCTTGAAGATGGCCTCCTCGGTGTTCTTGGCATCCGGCTTGTAGTTGTTGGTGAACTCGCGAGCATCGTGTGGCTAGCGTTGATTCCACGATCCACCATCCCCTGGCATTTGAAAACTTGTTGCTCCATTGCTTTGAGCCTCGTCTCCACGCTTCCGGTTCCCTTTGGTCCCTCAACATCGCGGATGTGCAACAACCCATCACGCATCTCAATGGTTTGAGGGTGTCAAAGCACCTCCGTTAGGTAAGGGTTGATGACCTTCTCGAAAAACTTGTCCTTGGAAGCACTTGGGGATGTCATGATAATATAGATCTGTCAGAAAAATAGCTTGAAACAAGAACAGAGGACAATTGCGTGATATGGGAGTCAAAACCTTCGGGAGGTTATATAATGAATTTTTACCGACCAAAATACGTATCGTGCAAGAAACCGGAGTCCGGAAGGCACACGAGGTGCTCACGAGGTACGGGGCGCGCCCAGGGGGTAGGGCGCGCCCACCACCCTCATGGGGCCCTTGTGTCCTTCCCGGACTGCTACTTATTTTTCTATTTTTCTAAATATTCCAAAATGGAGAAATATTGCCTTAAAAATTGTTTTGGAGTCGGTTTACTTACCGTACCACATACCTATTCCTTTTTGGAGTCTGAAACGTTCCGGAAAGTGTCCCTTATGTATTCCTCCGGGGTTACGGTTTCAATAATATTGGTTTCAACATTTATGGGATTACCTGAGATATAATGTTTAATTCTTTGACCATTTACCACCTTCGGATCTGTGCCTTCGAAGTTGTTGATCTTTATGGCACCGGAACGACAGACCTCTTCGATAACATAGGGGCCTTCCCATTTAGAGAGAAGTTTGCCTGCAAAAAATCTTAAACGAGAGTTGTATAGCAATACATAATCACCTACATTAAACTCACGCTTTTGTATCCTTTTATCATGCCATCTTTTAACTTTTTCTTTAAACAACTTGGCATTTTCATAAGCTTGGGTTCTCCATTCATCAAGTCAGCTAATATCAAATAACCTCTTCTCACCGGCAAGTTTAAAATCATAGTTGAGCTCTTTAATAGCCCAATATGCCTTATGTTCTAGTTCGAGAGGTAAGTGACATGCTTTTCCATAAACCATTTTATATGGAGACATACCCATAGGATTTTTATATGCAGTTCTATAATCCCATAATGCATCATCAAGTTTCTTAGACCAATTCCTTCTAGACCTATTAACAGTCTTTTGCAAAATTAATTTGAGCTCTCTATTGCTCAATTCTACTTGACCACTAGACTGTGGGTGATAAGGAGATGCAATTCTATGATTAACATCATATTTAGCAAGCATTTTACGGGAAGAACCATGAATAAAGTGTGAACCACCATCAGTCATTAAATATCTAGGGACTCCAAACCTCGGGAAAATAACTTCTTTAAGCATTTTAATAGAAGTGTTATGATCAGCACTACTAGTTGGAATAGCTTCTACCCACTTAGTAACGTAATCAACAGCAACTAGAATATGTGTGTATCCATTAGAGGCAGGAAAAGGTCCCATATAATCAAAGCTCCAAACATCAAACGATTCAATAACAAGAGAATAATTCATAGGCATTTCTTGACATCTACTAATATTACCAACTCTTTGACATTCATCACAAGACAAGACAAACATACGGGCATCCTTGAAGAGAGTGGGCCAATAAAAACTAGATTGCAATACCTTATGTGCAGTTCTATCTCCAGCGTGGTGCCCTCCATAAGACTCGGAGTGACACTTGCGTAGGATCTATTCCTGTTCATGCTCAGGTACACAACGTCTAATAACACCATCTACTCCTTCTTTATAAAGATGTGGGTCATCCCAAAAGTAATGTCTCAAATCATAGAAGAACTTTTTCTTTTGTTGGTATGTGAAGCTAGGTGGTATGGACTTAGCAACAATATAATTAGCATAATCAGCATACCATGGAGTATTACGAGAAGTACTTATAACATTTAATTGTTCATCAGGAAAGCTATCATTAATAGGTAGTGGGTCATCAAGAATATTTTCTAACCTAGACAAGTTGTCAGCAATGGGGTTCTCAGCTCCCTTTCTATCAACAATATTCAAATCAAATTCTTGTAGCAAGAGAACCCATCTAATAAGTCTAGGTTTAGCATCTTTCTTTTCCATAAGATATTTAATAGCAGCATGATCAATATGAATAGTTACTTTAGAATCAACAATATAAGATCTGAACTTATCACAAGCAAATACAACCGCTAAAAGCTCTTTTTCAGTAGTAGCATAGTTACTTTGAGCATTGTCTAGAGTCTTACTAGCATAATGAATAACATTTAATTTCTTATCAACTCTTTGGCCGAGAACATCACCTACAGCATAATCACTAGCATCACACATAATTTCAAAGGGTAAATTCCAATCAGGTGGCTGAACAACAGGTGCAGAGACCAATGCTTTCTTAAGTATTTCAAATGCTTCTACACAATCATCATCAAAGACAAATGGTATATCTTTTTGCAATAAATTAGTCAGAGGCCGAGAAATTTTTGAGAAGTCCTTAATGAACCTCCTATAAAATCCAGCGTGACCAAGGAAACTTCTTATACCTTTGATGTCCTTGGGACATGGCATCTTTTCAATAGCATCAACCTTGGCTTTATCAACTTCAATACCTCTTTCAGAAACTTTGTGCCCCAAGACAATACCTTCATTAACCATAAAGTGTCACTTTTCCCAATTCAAGACAAGATTAGTTTCTTCACATCTCTGCAAAACTCGATCAAGATTGCTCAAGCAATCATCAAAAGAGGAACCATAGACGGAAAAGTCGTCCATGAAAACCTCACAAATCTTTTCACAAAAGTCAGAGAATATAGCCATCATGCATCTTTGAAAGGTAGCAGGTGCATTACATAAACCAAAAGGCATACGTCTATAAGCAAAAGTACCAAAAGGGCATGTAAAAGTAGTCTTTGATTGATCTCTAGCCGACACAGGTATTTGAGAGAAACCAGAATAACCATCTAGAAAGCAATAGTGTGTATGTTTGCATAATCTTTCTAGCATTTGATCAATAAAAGGTAAGGGGTAATGATCTTTCTTAGTAGCTTTATTTAATTTGCGGAAATCAATTACCATCCTATAACCTGTGATAATTCTTTGTGGAATCAATTCATCTTTATCATTAGGAACAATAGTAATACCTCCCTTCTTAGGGACACAAAGGACATGACTTACCCACTCACTATCAGCAACAGGATAGATTATACCTGCCTCCAGAAGCTTGAGTATTTCTTTTCTTACCACTTCTTTCATTTTAGGATTCAGACGTCGTTGAGGATCACGAACTGGTTTGGCATCTGCTTCCAAATTTATTTTATGTTGACATAGAGTGGGACTAATGCCCTTAAGATCATCAAGAGTATATCCAATAGCAGCACGATGCTTCTTCAGAGATTTTAGTAATCTTTCTTCTTCATGCTCTGTAAGGTTAGCACTAATAATAATAGGATATATCTTCTTTTCATCAAGATAAGCATATTTAAGATTATCAGGCCAAGGTTTAAGCTCAAACACGGCATCACCCTTGGGTGGAGGAGGATCCCCTAAAATTTCAACTGGCAAATTGTGTTGCAGAATAGGTTCCTGTTTAAAGAATACTTCATCTATTTCCCTTCTTTCATTCATGAACATATCATTTTCATGGTCTAGCAAATAGTGTTCTAAAGGATCACTAGGAGGTACGTCAATAGAAGCAAGACCAATAATTTCATCCTTACTAGGTAATTCTTCCTCACGATGTTGTTTACTAAATTTAGAGAAATTAAACTCATGAACCATATCATCCAAGCCAACAATAACAACATTCTTTGTGCAATCTATGGTAGCATTGACAGTATTTAAGAATGGTCTACCAAATATAATGGGACAAAAGCTATCTTGTGGGGAACCAAGAACAAGAAAATCAGCAGGATATTTAGTTTTCCCACACATGACTTCAATATCTCTAACAATTCCAATTGGTGAAATAGTATCTCTATTGGCAAGTTTAATTGTGACATCAATATCTTCTAACTCAGCAGGTGCAATTTCATTCTTAATTTCTTCGTATAAAGTATGCGGTATAACACTAGCACTCGCACCCATATCACATAAGCCATGATAACAATGATCTCATATTTTAACAGAAATAACAAGCACGCCTACCACAGGTCTATGTTTATCTTTAGCACAAGGTTTAGCAATTCTAGCAGTTTCACCTTCAAACTGAATAACATGCCCATCAATATTATCAGACAAGAGGTCTTTAACAATAGCAATATTAGGTTCTACTTTAACTTGCTCAGGGGGTGTATAAGTTCTAATATTGCTTTTACAAACAACAGTTGAAGCTTTAGCATGATACTTTACTCTAACAGGGAAAGGTGGTTTCTCAACATAAGAAGTAGGAACAATAGGATCATTATAAGTGACAGTCTTTTCTTCAACTTTAATGGGTGCATCTACTTTTACTTCTATAGGAGGATGATATTTAAACCACTTCTCCTTAGGGAGATCAACATAAGTAGCAAAAGATTCACAGAAAGAAGCTACTATCTCAGAGTCAAGTCCATATTTAGTGCTAAACTTACAGAAAATATCGGTGTCCATAAAAGATTTAACACAATCAAACTTAGGTGTCATACCTGACTCCTTACCTTCATCGAGGTCCCAATATTCAGAGTTGCATTTAATTCTATCCAATTAATTCCATAGTCTTCATCATAAAAGAGCCAGCACAAGAGGTATCGAGCATGGTGCGATTGTTTTCAGAAAGCCGAGCATAAAAACTTTGCATAATTATTTCTCTCAAGAGCTCATGATTGGGGCATGAATATAACATTGATTTAAGCCTCCCCCAAGCTTGAGCGATGCTTTCTCCTTCGCGAGGCCAAAAATTATATATATAATTGCGATCACGATGAACAAGATGCATGGGGTAATACTTTTGATGAAATTCCAATTTCAATCTTTTATAGTCCCATGATTTCATATCATCACATAGCCTATACCATATCAATGTGTCTCCCTTCAAAGATAAAGGGAAGACCTTCTTCTTAGCAACATCATCGGGTATACCTGCAAGCTTAAATAATCCACAAACTTCATCCACATATATTATGTGCTCATCAGGATGCTTTGTTCCATCTCCTGTAAAAGGGTTAGCTAGCAGTTTTTCCATCATACCCAAAGGAAATTCAAAAGGAGTTTCATTTTCAATAGGTTTAGTAGGAGCAACTCTTTGCTCTACTGGACGGGGTGAAGATACCCCGAACAAGCCCCTCGGAGAATTACTTTCCATAGTAACAAGTGACAGTAAATTTCAGCACACTATATAAATTTTTCCTTACCAAATTCCACCTACCAAAGGCGCTACACTCCCCGGCAACGGCGCCAGAAAAGAGTCTTGATGACCCACAAGTATAGGGGATCTATCATAGTCCTTTCGATAAGTAAGAGTGTCGAACCCAATGAGGAGCAGAAGGAAATGATAATCGGTTTTCAGCAAGGTATTCTCTGCAAGTGCTGAAATAAGTGGTAACAGATAGTTTTGTGACGGTATAAATTGTAACGAGCAAAAAGTAAATAAAGTAAATAAAGTGCAGCAGGGTGGCCCAATTCTTTTGTAGCAAAGAATAAGTCGAAACAAACTCTTATAATAGGAAAAGCACTCCCGAGGACACATGGGAATATCGTCAAGCTAGTTTTCATCACGTTCATATGATTCGCGTTCGATACTTTGATAATTTGATATGTGGGTGGACCGGTGCTTGGGTGTTGTTCTTACTTGAACAAGCATCCCACTTATGATTAACCTCTATTGCAAGCATCCGCAACTACAACAAAAGTATTAAGGTAAACCTAACCATAGCATGAAACATATGGATCCAAATCAGCCCCTTATGAAGCAACGCATAAACTAGGGTTTAAGCTTCTGTCACTCTAGCAACCCATCATCTACTTATTACTTCCCAATGCCTTCCTCTAGGCCCAAATAATGGTGAAGTGTTATGTAGTCGACATTCACATAACACCACTAGAGGCTAGACAACATACATCTTATCAAAATATCAAACGAATACCAAATTCACATGACTACTAATAGCAAGACTTCTCCCTTGTCCTCAGGAACAAATGTAATTACTCACAAAGCATATTCATGTTCATAATCAGAGGGGTAATAATATGCATATAGGATCTGAACATATGATCTTCCACCAAATAAACCAACTAGCATCAACTACAAGGAGTAATCAACACTACTAGCAACCTACTAGCACCAATCCCGGACTTTGAGACAAGAATTGGGTACAAGAGATGAACTAGGGTTTGGAGATGAGATGGTGCTAGTGAAGATGTTGATGGAGATTGCCCTCTCCCGATGAGAGGAGCGTCGGTGATGACGATGGTGATGATTTCCCCCTTCGGGAGGGAACTTTCCCCGGCAGAACAGCTCTGCCGGAGCTCTAGATTGGATCCGCCAAGGTTCTGCCTCGTGACGGCGGAGTCTCGTCCCGAAAAGTTCCTCTTGATTTTTTCTCATCGAAAGACTTCATATAGGAGAATATGGACGTCGGAGAGCCACCAGGGGGCCCACGAGGTAGGGGGCGCGTGCTAGGGGGGGCGCCCCCCACCCTCGTGAGCAGGGTGTGGGCCCCTTGGCCTTCATCTTTGGCGAGGATTTTTCTTTATTTATTTTAAGATGTTCCATGGAGTTTCAGGACTTTTGGAGTTGTGCAGAATAGGTCTCTAATATTTGCTCCTTTCCCAGCCCAGAATTCCAGCTGCCGGCATTCTCCCTCCTTATGTAAACCTTGTAAAATAAGAGAGAATAGCCATAAGTATTGTGACATAAAGTGAAATAACGGTCCATAATGCAATAAATATTGATATAAAAGCATGATGCAAAATGGACGTATCAGTGGCCCGTCCAGTGGGTCCCGCTGTCAGGTGGAGGAATAATTATTTTGCACGTAATAAGGAGGCACTTCCTTGTTGCGGCCGTGGACCCAACTGTCAGCCTCTCCACGTACAGTCCACGTCCGATGGAAGCCGTTCCTTGACCACGTTGACCACGCCACGCCGAGAGCACCGGGGCGATGGACGACGACGAGGCCTAGGAAGGGGACGACGCGGAGCCGGGGAAGACGCGGCAGTGGATTCCCATGCGTAGAGGAGTACGAGGGTTCACTAGTTCGCTGCGGTGTGAGGCTGCCGTCGCCGCAGAATAACAGGGGGTGTGGGTGAGTAGAGGGATGGCCTGGCCAGCGGTGGGAGTAGTTGGGGGCGGTGAGGCCTCCGCCGCATCGCAACCGGCCACGGGAGGCAGGAGCACGAGGCACGACCGGCGCTGGTTTGGGCGGCTGGAGCAAGAAGACCAGAGGTTGAAGAAGCACTACGGCCGTTGGATGGACATCGTGCGATCACTGGAGCTAGAATCGTGCATATTGACTAAATTGACAAAGGCCTCCGTCCCCGTAAACTTAGTAGGCCCACAAGTCAGCCTGCCACTATACTGGGTCCCAGCTAACAGGGGGAGTATTCATTTTTTTGTGCGTAATAAGGAGGCACTTCCTTGCGTGCGAAGATATAGCTTGTGGGTCTGAGCTGTCAGCGGCGGTAACGTTTTTTTCGTGAAATACAGAGGCCCTTTCGGTGGGTCCCTGATGTCAGGTGGAGGAATCATTATTTTGCGCGTAATAAGGAGGCATTTCCTTGCGTGCGACCGTGGACCCAGCTATCGGCCTCTCCACATAAAGTCCACTTCAGATGCATGTCGGTCGTTGACCACGTTGACCAGGCCGCACCGAGAGCACCAGGGCGGTGGACGACGGCGAGGCCTAGGAAGGGGACGACACGGAGGCAGGGAAGACTCGGTAGTTGTTTCCCACGCGGAGGGGAGTACGCATGTACGAGGGTTTACTGGTTCGTCTACCATCGCCGGAGAATAACAGCAGGTGTGGGTGAGTAGAGGGATGGCTAGGCCAGCGATGGGAGTACGGTCGGGCGGTGAGGCCTGCGCGGTAGCACAGCCGGCCGCGAGGAGGAGGGAGCAGGCAGTCCCGCGGGCGCTTGTTTGAGCGGCTGGAGCAGGAAGAGCAGAGATTGAAGAAGCACGATGGCCGTTGGATGGACATCCAACAGTCAGTGCTTGTGCGTCAACCTTTTTTAGGAAAGCCTCAAATCTGTGGAAAACAGCATACAGCCCATCTGCCATTATTTCTAATAATTTATAGCCCATTTGCTAATTCTTAAGGTTTTTTTGGAGCCCATATTCTTTTTGTTAGCATTACAGCCCATATTGTGGCAACGATTAAAAATTATACGAAATTTTGCATATTTCGGTGCGGTCCGAACTGTTTTTAGTCCCAAAATTTCGACTCACATTCAAACTGATTTAGAAAATAAATGTATATCAATATAAAATCCAACAAATTCTCCACGCATAAAAATTAATGTAATTTAAAATCTTGAAATAAAAAAAAGATATTTGAAACTAATTGTCGGTTTGATGTGTTTTAAAAATGTACAACCCATTTCTCATTACTGATGGGCCATTTTCTCGGCCAGCCGAATGAAAGCTCTCCTCGTCTTGAAAGATTTACAGCCCAACAGGCCTGATAAAGCGACTTACTTGGCAAATCACAAAAAAAACTGGGCTGTGGCCGTGGACCCAGTTGTCAGCCTCTCCACGTACAGTACTCTTCTGATGGAAGTCGTTCCTTGACCACGTTGACCACGCCGCGCGGAGAGCACCACGGTGGTGGACGACGACGAGGCCTAGGAAGGGGACGACGCGGTAGTGGAAGCCAACGCGGAGAGGACTACGAGGGTTCACTGGTTCGGCTGCGGTGTGAGGCTGCCGTCGCCACAGGGCCTGGCCAGCGGTGGGAATAGTAGGGGCGGCGAGGCCTCTGCAGCAGCACAGCCGGCCACGGGAGGCAGGAGCATGCAGCACGACCAGCGCTGCTTTGGGCGGTTGGAGCAAGAAGACCAGAGGTTGAAGAAGCACTACGGCCGTTGGATGGACATCGTATGGTCATTGGAGCTAGAATCGTTCATATTGACTAAGTTGACAAAGCCCTTCGTGAAGGAAATATGCCCTAGAGGCAATAATAAAGTTATTATTTATTTCCTTATTTCATGATAAATGTTTATTATTCATGCTAGAATTGTATTAACCGGAAACATGATACATGTGTGAATACTTAGACAAACAGAGTGTCACTAGTATGCCTCTACTTGACTAGCTCGTTGATCAAAGATGGTTATGTTTCCTAGCCATAGACATGAGTTGTCATTTGATTAATGGGATCACATCATTAGGAGAATGATGTGATTGACATGACCCATTCCGTTAGCTTAGCACTTGATCGTTTAGTATGTTGCTATTGCTTTCTTCATGACTTATACATGTTCCTATGACTATGAGATTATGCAACTCCCGTTTACCGCAGGAACACTTTGTGTGCTACCAAACGCCACAACGTAACTGGGTGATTATAAAGGTGCTCTACAGGTGTCTCCAAAGGTACATGTTGAGTTAGCATATTTCGAGATTAGGATTTGTCACTTCGATTGTCGGAGAGGTATCTCTGGGCCCTCTCGGTAATGCACATCACTTAAGCCTTGCAAGCAATGCAACTAATGAGTTAGTTGCGAGATGATGTATTACGGAACGAGTAAAGAGACTTGCCGGTAATGAGATTGAACTAGGTATTAAGATACCGACGATCGAATCTCGGGCAAGTAACATACCGATGACAAAGGGAACAACGTATGTTGTTATGCGGTTTGACCGATAAAGATCTTCGTAGAATATGTGGGAGCCAGTATGAGCATCCAGGTTCCGCTGTTGGTTATTGACCGGAGATGTGTCTCGGTCATGTCTACATTGTTCTCGAACCCGTAGGGTCCGCACGCTTAACGTTATGATGACAATTTCATTATGAGTTTATATATTTTGATGTACCGAAGGTTGTTCGGAGTCCCGGATGTGATCACGGACTTGATGAGGAGTCTCGAAATGGTCAAGACATAAAGATCGATATATTGGATGACTATATTTGGACACCGGAAAGGTTCCGGGTAAGATTGGGACAATACCGGATCACCGAGAGGTTATCGGAACCCCCCGGGAGGTATATGGGCCTTATTGGACCTTAGTGGAAAGGAGGGGAAAGGAGCAAGGGAGGGGGCGCCCCCCCCCCAAGCCCAATCCGAATTGGGAGGGGGGCTGCCCCCCTTTCCTTCCTCCACCCTTCCTCTTCCTTCTCTCTCCTGCTCCTAATAGGAAAAAGGGGAGTCCTACTCCCGGTGGGAGTTGGACTCCCCCCTTGGGCGCGCCACCCTCCTTGGCCGGCCCCCTCCTCCACTCCTTTATATACGGGGGCAGGGAGGCACCCCAGAGACACATCAATTGATCATTGATCTCTTAGCCGTGTGCGGTGCCCCCCTCCACCAGAATCCTCGATAATATTGTAGCGGTGCTTAGGCGAAGCCCTGCGACAGTAGAACATCAAGATCGTCACCACGCCGTTGTGCTGACAGAACTCTTCCCCGACATTCTGCTGGATCGGAGTCCGAGGTTCGTCATCGAGCTGAACGTGTGCTAGAACTCGGAGGTGCCATAGTTTCGGTGCTTGATCGGTCGGGCCGTGAAGACGTACGACTACATCAACCGCATTGTGCTAACGCTTTCGCTTCCGGTCTACGAGGGTACGTAGACAACACTCTCCCCTCTCGTTGCTGTGCATCACCATGATCTTGCGTGCGCGTAGGAATTTTTTTGAAATTACTACGTTCCCCAACACTTCATCCCCGTCAACTTAGTAGGCCCACACGTCAGCCTCCTAGCAAGGTGGGTCCCAGCTAGCCGGGGGAGTATTCATTTTTTGTGCGTAATGAGGAGGCACTTCTGGTGGGTCCGAGCTGACAGCGGGGGGAACGTTTTTTTCACGAAATACGGTGGCTCGTCCGGTGGGTCCCAATAGTCAGGGGGAAACGATTTTTTTCGCAAAATACTGGTGGCCCGTCTGGTGGGTCCCCACTGTCAGGTGGAGGAATAATTATTTTCCGCGTAATAAGGAGGCACTTCCTTGCGGCTGCCGTGGACCCATCTGTCAGCCTCTCCACGTACAGTACTCTTCCGATGGAAGTCGGTCGTTGAGCACATTGACCACGCCACGGCGGTGGACGACGGCGAGGCCTAGGAAGGGGACGATGCGAAGCTGTGCAAGACACGGCAGTGGATGCCCACACAGAGAGGAGTACGAGCGTTCACTGGTTCGGCTGCGGTGTGAGGCTGCCGTCGCCGTAGAATAACAGGGGGTGTGGGTGAGTGGAGGGATGGCCTGGCCAGTGGTGGGAGTAGTATGGGGACGGTGAGGCCTCCGCGATAGCACAGCCGGCCACGGGAGGCAGGAGCAGGCGGCACGACCGGCGCTGCTTTGGGCGGCTGGAGCAAGAAGACCAGTGGTTGAAGAAGCACTATGGTCGTTGGATGGACATCATACGGTCACTGGAGTATTGACTAAGTTGACAAAGCTCTCTGTCCCTGTCAACTTAGTAGGCCCACAAGTCAGCCCAACAATATGGTGGGTCCCAGCTAGCAGGGGGGTATTCATTTTTTTGGGCGTAATAAGGAGGCACTTCCTTGCGTGCGAAGATATAGCTGGTGGGTCCGACCTGTCAGCGGGGGGAACGTTTTTTCGCGAAATACAGAGGCCCTTCCTGTGGGTCCTAGTTGTCAGGTGGAGGAATCATTATTTTGCGCGTAATAAGGAGGCATTTCCTTGCGTGCGACCGTGGACCCAGCTGTCAGCCTCTCCATGTATAGTCCACTTTCGATGGATGTCGTTCATTGACCATGTTGACCAGACCGCGCCGAGAGCACCAGGGCGGTGGACGACGGTGAGGCCTAGGAAGGGAACGACATAGAGCCAGGGAATACTCGGCAGTTGTTTCCCATGCGGAGGAGTACGAGGGTTTACTGGTTCGTCTGCCGTCGCCGGAGAGTAACAACATGTGTGGGTGAGTAGAGGGATGGCTAGGTCAGCGATGGGGGTACGGTGGGGCCGTGAGGCCTGCGCGGCAGCATAGCCAGCCGTGGGAGGAGGGAGTAGGCAGTCTCGCTGGCGCTTGTTTGAGCGGCTTGAGCATGAAGAGCAGAGATTGAAGAAGCACAACAGCCGTTGGATGGACATCCAACAGTCACTGCTCTCGTGTGTTGACTAAGTTGACAGGGCGTTGCATGTGCGTCAACCTTTTTTTATGAAAGCATACACGTCAACCTGTAGTAGGCGCACAAGTCAGCCTCAAATCTGTGGAAAATAGCATATAGCCCATCTGCCATTATTTCTAATAATGTACAACCCATTTGCTAATTCTTAAGAATTTTTTGGAGCCCATCTTCTCTTTGTTAGCATCACACCCCATATTGTGGCCACGGTTAAAAAGTATACGGAATTTTGCATATTTCGGTGCGGTCAACTGTTTTTAATCCAGAAATATCGATTCACATTCAAACTACTTTGAAAAATAATTTATATAAATATAAAATCCAAATAATTGTCCATGCATAAAAATCAATGGAATTTAAGATCTTGTAATGAAAAAATTGAAACTAATTCCCGGTTTGCTGTGTTTTAAAAATGTACAGCCCATTTCTGGGCAAACCGAATGAAACTCTCCTCGTCTTGAAAGATTTGCAGCCCAGCATGACCGATAAAGCAAGTAGGCCTTGTTTGGATATTTCTTAAAAAAAATAGAACTGGGCTAGCCATTTTCAGCAAGAAAAAAACACAACTGAGCTCATGATGTGGTAAACATAAATAAAACCCTGGCTAGACGGGCCACAGCCCCCGCACAGCCCCGTTGTTACCCTGATCCGTCGCTAAAACTAGTATAAATAACAACTGCTTGTTCCTAAAAAAACTGCGCGACTTGCTGGGTCCCTGGTGTCAACCGCTTGTAGTGTAATTCTCTCGTTTATTGACTACGTTAACAATGGCGTGAGCCCCAGATGTCCAACCATTAGGAGGAACCATATTTTTGGGCTTGTACTATAAAGGCACTTGCTTGCGTACTACCATGACGCTGGTGGGTCCCTACTGTCATCCTGTCCACGTACAGTCATCTCCTTGTTCCTCTCGGTTGTTGACGACGTTGACAACACAAGAGGGCGGCGCATCGCGCACGGCAAGCGAACCAAGGCTGCAAGGTGGAGGACGACGGCGAGGCCTCGGACGGAACGAACAGGAGCCGTTGAAGATGCGTCGATCCAGTCGCAGGTGGAGGGGAGTACGAGGGTTGACTGGTTCGGGTGCGGGTGCATGTTGGGGCTGACGTCACCGGAGAATAACAGGACGTGTTGGGGAATAGAGGGAGGGACTGGCCAACGTTGGAGGGTACGTACGGTAGGGCGGCATAGGCGCAACCAGCCATGGGAGGTGGGAGCAGGCGGAGCCGATGGGGTGGTTTGCTTTGGGCGATTGGAGGAAGAAGAAGACAAGAGATAGAAGATACACGACAGATGTTTGATGTCAATCCAACGGCTGGTAGGCAGAATCGTTTGTTGAATGGCTAGTAAGTCGACACCACCTTGGATAGGCTATTTCCTCGCGGGTCCCAAATGTCAGAATCCAAACCTGTCATGGTCATGCAGTCTTTCCTATGAAAATTTACAGCCCATTTGATGTGCTAGTTCGAAATAAGTTTGTGGGTGCTGGTGGGGGCTAATCACTTGGCTTCTGTAATGCATAGTGAGCTCAAGCAGCCGGCGAGAGTGATGTTATTTCCCTTGGTTTGGATTTGTTACAATATTTCACTCTAAATTAAACGAATGGCAAGCCATTTGCCTTGTTTCAAAGAAAATATGACAGTCACAGCCGAGTTGAAAAGGGCAGGAACATCTAACTCCAGCTTACAAACTATACAAAAGCACGAGGGTTAATTGTTCATCAGGTTTACAAAAAAACCAGATTGAAAAGGGCAACAACATCTAACTCCAGCACTATTTTCGGCAGTCACAGTCAAATGGATCGGTCAGGTCCATAGAATGAACATCCTGGGTCGTACAATTTACTGGATTATGACCACAATATGTTGTAAATAGAAGCCCGACACGTTCAGAAGCTCTTTTGCCCACCTGAAACTCCTTTTTTTGCTCTTCAACATACCCATCCGTCAAAACCATGTTGCTGATAAACTTAAGCCTGATGGACAATAGTAACCTCGCATTCAGCAGGAAGAATGTGACAAATCTTGTATTTGCACGGTTGGCTACATATTGTTCTAGTGTTATTGTCTTCAATCGAATCTCATGAGAAGTGAGAAAATCCTGATGCTTACGAATCCACCAATTGGTTATAACTTTCTTACCCCGTCCTATTGCCTAAATAGACATGAAGATTGAAAACAGCTAAGGTCTAAAAGAAGAGTGTCGAAAGAGCAACAACTGAATGGTTAATTCTAGTACACTATATGCGGGCTTCCAATGTGCGTGAAATTATCACCTTTATATAAAACTTCTCCAGACATGGAAAGCATTGCAGCAAGCCAATAATCTTGTTGATGTCTACTACACAACCTTCTTCTTGTAGACGTTGTTGGGCCTCCAAGTGCAGAGGTTTGTAGGATAGTAGCAAATTTCCCTCAAGTGGATGACCTAAGGTTTATCAATCCGTAGGAGGCGTAGGATAAAGATGGTCTCTCTCAAGCAACCCTGCAACCAAATAACAAAGAGTCTCTTGTGTCCCCAACACACCCAATACAATGGTAAATTGTATAGGTGCACTAGTTCAGCGAAGAGATGGTGATACAAGTGGTATATGGATAGTAGATAATAGTTTTTGTAATCTGAAATTATAAAAACAACAAGGTAACTAATGATAAAAGTGAGCGTAAACGGTATTGCAATGCGTGGAAATAAGGCCTAGGGTTCATACTTTCACTAGTGTAAGTCCTCTCAACAATACTAACATAATTGGATCACATAACTATCCCTCAACATGCAACAAAGAGTCACTCCAAAGTCACTAATAGTGGAGAACAAACGAAGAGATTATGGTAGGGTACGAAACCACCTCAAAGTTATTCTTTCCAATCAATCTGTTGGGCTATTCCTATAAGTGTCACAAACATCCCTAGACTTCGTACTAGAATAACACCTTAAGACACAAATCAACCAAAACCCTAATGTCACCTAGATACTCCAATGTCACCTCAAGTATCCGTGGATATGATTATACGATATGCATCACACAATCTCAGATTCATCTATTCAACCAACACAAAGGACCTCAAAGAGTGCCCCAAAGTTTCTACCGAAGAATCACGACGAAAACGTGTGCCAACCCTATGCATAGGTTCATGGGCGGAACCCGCAAGTTGATCACCAAAACATACATCAAGTGGATCAATAGAATACCCCATTGTCACCACAGGTATCCCACGCAAGACATACATCAAGTGTTCTCAAATCTTTAAAGACTCAATCCAATAAGATTACTTTAAATGGGAAACTCAATTCATTACAAGAGAGTAGAGGGGGAGGAGAAACATAAGATCCAACTATAATAGCAAAGCTCGCGATACATCAAGATCGTATCACCTCAAGAACATGAGAGAGAGAGAGAGAGAGAGAGATCAAACACATAGCTACTGGTACATACCCTCAGCCCCGAGGGAGAACTACTCCCTCCTCGTCATGGAGAGCACCGGGATGATGAAGATGGCCACTGGAGAGGGATTGCCCCCTCCGGCAGGGTGCCGGAATGGGTCTAGATTGGTTTTCGGTGGCTACGGAGGCTTTTGGCGGCGGAACTCCCGATCTATTGTGCTCACGGATGTTTTTAGGGTATATGGAGATATATAGGCGGAAGAAGTACGTCAGGGGGGCACAAGGGGCTCACGAGGGTGGAGGGCGCGCCAAGGGGGGGGGGGTGGGCGCGCCCCCTGCCTCATGACCTCCTCGCAGATCCCCCGACGTGCACTCCAAGTCTTCTGGGCTTCTTTCCTTCCAAAAATGAGTTCCGTGAAGCTTCAGGTCAATTGGACTCCGTTTGATTTTCCTTTTCTTCGAAACCCTAAAACAGGGTAAAAAACAGAAACTGGCATTGGGCTCTGGGTTAATAGGTTAGTCCCAAAAATGATATAAAAGTGTATAATAAAGCCCATAAACATTCAAAACAGTAGATAATATAGCATGGAGCAATCAAAAATTATAGATACGTTGGAGACGTATCCGCATCCCCAAGCTTAATTCCTGCTCGTCCTCGAGTATATAAATGATAAAAACAGAATTTTTTATGCGGAGTGCTACTTGGCTTAATTTCAAAGTAATTCTTCTTAATTGTGGTATGAATATTCAGATCCGAAAGATTCAAGACAAAAGTTCATATTGACATAAAAATGATAATACTTCGAGCATACTAACTAAGCAATTATGTCTTCTCAAAATAACATGGCCAAAGAAAGTTCATCCCTACAAAATCATATAGTTTAGTCATGCTCCATTTTCGTCACACAAGAATGCTCTCATCATGCACAACCCCGATGACAAGCCAAGCAATTGTTTCGTACTTTAGTGATCTCAAACTCATAAACCTTCACGCAATTTATGAGCGCGAGCCATGGATATAGCACTATGGGTGGAATAGAATATGATGACGGGGGTTATGTGGAGAAGACAAAAAGGAGAAAGTCTCACATCAACGAGGCTAATCAATGGGCTATGGAGATGCCCACCGATTGATGTTAATGCAAGGAGTAGGGATTGCCATGCAACGGATGCACTAGAGCTATAAATGTATGAAAGCTCAACAAAAGAAACTAGTGGGTGTGCATCCAACTTGCTTGCTCACGAAGACCTAGGGCACTTGAGGAGGCCCATTGTTGGAATATACAAGCCAAGTTCTATAATGAAAAATTCCCACTAGTATATGAAAGTGACAAAATAAGAGACTCTCTACTATGAAGATCATGGTGCTACTTTGAAGCACAGGTGTGGTAAAAGGATAGTAGCATTGTCCCTTCTCTCTTTTTCTCTCATTTTCATTTTTTTGGGCCTTATCTTTTTTATGGCCTTTCTCTTTTTTGGGGGCCTTTTCTTTTTTATGGCCTTTTTTATTATTCCTCACTTGGGACAATGCTCTAATAATTATGATCATCACACTTCTATTTATTTACAATCTCAATGATTACAACTCGATACTAGAACAAAGTATGACTCTATATGAATGCCTCCGGCGGTGTACCGGGATATGCAATGAACCATGAGTGAGATGTATGAAAGAATTATGAATGGTGGCTTTGCCACAAACACTATGTCAACTACATGATCATGCTAAGCAATATGAGAATGATGAATGTGTCGTGATGAACGGAATGGTGGAAAGTTGCATGGCAATATATCTCGGAATGACTATGGAAATGCCATAATAGGTAGGTATGGTGGCTGTTTTGAGGAAGATATAAGGAGGTTTATGTGTGACAGAGCGTATCATATCACGGGGTTTGGATGCACCGGCGAAGTTTGCACCAACTCGCAATGTGAGAAAGGGAAATGCACGACACCGAAGAGGCTAGCAAGGATGGAAGAGTGAGAGTGCGTATAATCCATGGACTCATCATTAGTCATAAAGAACTCACATACTTATTGCAAAAATCTACAAGTCATCAAAAACCTCGGTACTACGCGCATGCTCCTAGGGGGATAGATTGGTAGGAAAAGACCATCGCTCGTCCCCGACCGCCACTCATAAGGAGGACAATCAAATAACACCTCATGTTTCAAATTTGTTACATAACGTTTACCATACATGCATGCTACGGGACTTGCAAACTTCAACACAAGCATTTCTCTAATTCACAACTACTCAACTAGCATGACTTTGATATTATTACCTCTATATCTCAAAACAATCATCAAGCATCAAACTTCTCTTAGTATTCAAAACACTCATAAGAAAGTTTTTACTAATCTTGTATACCTAGCATATTAGGATTTTAAGCAAATTACCATGCTATTAAGACTCTCAAAATAATATAAGTGAAGCATGAGAGTTCATCTATTTCTTCAAAATAAAACTACCACCGTGCTCTAAAGGATATAAGTGAAGCACTAGAGCAAATGACAAACTACTCCGAAAGATAGAAGTGAAGATCAATGAGTAGTTGAATAATTATGCAACTATGTGAAGACTCTCCAACATTTAATAATTTCAGATCTTGGTATTCTATTCAAGCAGCAAGTAAATAAAATAAAAATGGCATCTAAGAATAGCAAACATCATGTGAAGAAGCAAAAACTTAGGATCAACCGATACTAATCGTTAGTTGTTGAAGAAGAAAGGTTGGATGCCAACCGGGGCATCCCCAAGCTTAGATGCTTGAGACTTCTTGAAATATTATCTTGGGATGCCTTGGGCATCCCCAAGCTTGAGCTTTTGTGTCTCCTTAATTCCTCTCATATCACGGTCTCCCTAAATCTCAAAAGCTTCATCCACACAAAACTCAACAAGGACTCGTGAGATAAGTTAGTATAAACCATTGCAAAAACCTTATCATACTCTACTGTAGAAAATCACTAAAATTATTATTCAACATTGCATACTAAATGCCTCTGCATATTTAATAGTCCTATCCTCAAATAGAATCATTAAAGAAGCAAACATATGCAAACATAACAGCAATCTGCCTAAACAGGACAGTCTGTAAAGAATGCAGCAACATCCATACTTCCCTAGCTCCAAAAATTATGAAAGAAAATTCCCACTGTAGTAAATTTATCAGAGCTTAATATTCAAAAGGTTTCAACATTTTATCACATTCTGAATTTTTTAGGGAATTATTGCAACAGCGGTAAACTTTCTGTTTTCAAACAGCAACATGAGGACTGGTAAAATAGTCATAGTAAAGGCTATCAATGCCACTTTTATTGAAATAAAAGATGCAAAACATTGTTCTAAATAACAGCAAGTAAATCCTAACAAAATAAATTGACGCTCCAAGCAAAACACATATCATGTGGTGAATAAAAATATAGCTCCAAGTAAAGTTACCGATAGAAGTAGACGAAAGAGGGGATGCCTTCCGGGGAATCCCCAAGCTTTGGCTTTTAGGTGTCCTTAGATTATCTTGGGGGTGCCATGGGCATCCCCAAGCTTAGGCTCTTTCCACTTCTTGTTCCATAATCCATCAAATCTTTACCCAAAACTTGAAAACTTCACAACACAAAACTTAAAGTAGAAAACTCGTGAGCTCCGTTAGCGAACGAAAACAAAAGACCACTTCAAGTTACTGTAATGAACTCATTATTTATTTATATTGGTGTTATAACTACTGTATTCCAACTTCTCTATGGATTATAAACTATTTTACTAGCCATAGATTCATCAAAATAAGCAAACAACACACGAAAAGCAGAATCTGTCAAAAACAGAACAGTCTGTAGTAATCTATAGCTAGCGCAAGATCTGGAACCCCAAAAATTCTAAAATAAATTGCTGGACGTGAGGAATTTATCTATTAATCATCTTCAAAAAGAATTAACTAAATATCACTCTCCAATTAAAAATGGCAGCAATTCTCGTGAGCGCTAAAGTTTCTATTTTTTATAGCATGATCAACAAGACTTTCCCCAAGTCTTCCCAAAGGTTCTACTTGGCACAAACACTAATTAAAACATAAAATCACATATAAACAGAGGTTAGATGAATTATTTATTACTAAACAGGAACAAAAATCAAGGAACAAAAAATAAAATTGGGTTGCCTCCCCACAAGTGCTATCGTTTAATGCCCTTAGCTAGGCATGATGATTTCAACGATGCTCACATAAAAGATAAGAATTGAAACATAAACAGAGCATCATGAAGAATATGACTAACACATTTAATCCTAACCCACTTCCTATGCATAGGGATTTTGTGAGCAAACAACTTATGGGAACAATAATCAACTAGCATAGGAAAGCAAAACAAGCATAACTTCAAAACTTTAAGCACATAGAGAGGAAACTTGATATTATTGCAATTCCTACAAGCATATATTCCTCCCTCATAATAATTTTCAGTAGCATCATGAATGAATTCAACAATATAACCAGCACCTAAAGCATTCTTTTCATGATCTATAAGCATAGAAATTTTATTACTCTCCACACAAGCAAAATTCTTCTCATTAATAGTAGTGGGAGCAAACTCAACAAAGTAACTATCATGGGATTGAAAATTGAAATCAGGATGACAAGTTTCATTGTTATCATTATTCTTTAAAGCATACATGTCATCACAATAATCATCATAGATAGGAGGCATGCTTTCATCATAACAAATTTGCTCATCAAAACTTGGGGGACAAAAAATATCATCTTCATCAAACATAGCTTCCCCAAGCTTGTGGCTTTGCATATCATTAGCATCATGGATATTCAAGGAATTCATACTAAGAACATTTTAATCATGCTCATCATTCAAATATTTAGTGCCAAACATTTTAATGCATTCTTCTTCTAACACTTTTGCACAATTTTCCTTTCCATCATACTCACAAAAGATATTAAAAAGATGAAGCGTATGAGGCAAACTTAATTCCATTTTTTTTGTAATTTTCTTTTATAGACTAAACTAGTGATAAAACAAGAACCTAAAAGACTCGATTGCAAGATCTAAAGATATACCTTCAAGCGCTAACCTCCCCGGCAACGGCGCCAGAAAAGAGCTTGATGTCTACTACACAACCTTCTTCTTGTAGACGTTGTTGGGCCTCCAAGTGCAGAGGTTTGTAGGATAGTAGAAAATTTCCTTCAAGTGGATGACCTAAGGTTTATCAATCCGTAGGAGGCGTAGGATAAAGATGGTCTCTCTCGAGCAACCCTGCAACCAAATAACAAAGAGTCTCTTGTGTCCCCAACACACCCAATACAATGGTAAATTGTATAGGTGCACTAGTTCGGCAAAGAGATGGTGATACAAGTGGTATATGGATAGTAGATAACAGTTTTTGTAATCTGAAATTATAAAAACAGCAAGGTAACTAATGATAAAAGTGAGCGTAAACGGTATTGCAATGCGTGGAAATAAGGCCTAGGGTTCATACTTTCACTAGTGTAAGTCCTCTCAACAATACTAACATAATTGGATCACATAACTATCCCTCAAAATGCAACAAAGAGTCACCCCAAAGTCACTAATAGCGGAGAACAAACGAAGAGATTATGGTAGGGTACGAAACCACCTCAAAGTTATTCTTTCCAATCAATCCGTTGGGCTATTCCTATAACTGTCACAAGCAGCCCTAGAGTTCGTACTAGAATAACACCTTAAGACACAAATCAACCAAAACCCTAATGTCACCTAGATACTCTAATGTCACCTCAAGTATCCGTGGGTATGACTATACGATATGCATCACACAATCTCAGATTCATCTATTCAACCAACACAAAGGACCTCAAAGAGTGCCCTAAAGTTTCTACCAGAGAATCACGACGAAAACGTGTGCCAACCCCTATGCATAGGTTCATGGGCGGAACCCGCAAGTTGATCACCAAAACATACATCAAGTGGATCAATAGAATACCCATTGTCACCACAGGTATCCCACGCAAGACATACATCAAGTGTTCTCAAATCTTTAAAGACTCAATCCGATAAGATTACTTCAAAGGGGAAACTCAATTCATTACAAGAGAGTAGAGGGGGAGGAGAAACATAAGATCCAACTATAATAGCAAAGCTCGCGAAACATCAAGATCGTATCACCTCAAGAACACGGGAGAGAGAGAGAGAGATCAAACACATAGCTACTGGTACATACCCTCAGCCCCGAGGGAGAACTACTCCCTCCTCATCATGGAGAGCACCGGGATGATGAAGATGGCCACTGGAGAGGGATTGCCCCCTCCGACAGGGTGCCGGAATTGGTCTAGATTGGTTTTCGGTGGCTACGGAGGCTTTTGGCGGCGGAACTCCCGATCTATTGTGCCCACGGATGTTTTTAGGGTATATGGAGATATATAGGCGGAAGAAGTACGTCAGGGGGGCCACGAGGGGCTCACGAGGGTGGAGGGCGCGCCTAGGGGGGTGGGCGCGCCCCCTGCCTCGTGACTTCTTCCCATATCCCCCGACATGCACTCCAAGTCTTCTAGGCTTCTTTCCTTCCAAAAATGAGTTCCGTGAAGTTTCAGGTCAATTGGACTCCGTTTGATTTTCCGTTTCTTCGAAACCCTAAAACAGGGTAAAAAACAGAAACTGGCACTGGGCTCTGGGTTAATAGGTTAGTCCCAAAAATGATATAAAAGTGTATAATAAAGCCCATAAACATTCAAAACAGTAGATAATATAGCATGGAGCAATCAAAAATTATAGATACATTGGAGACGTATCACTTGTTCAGATCAAAACTATTCATTTGGATATATAAGATCTTGACAGAATCTAGCACCATTGGTAGGCCATCCATGGAGAAACTCTTCATTGAGCATAGAACATAATATTAGTACAAAATGTGTACTCCAAGATGATATATAAATTATGCGCAGAAATTTAAAATGCAGCTTATGGTTACAAGTGTAGATGATAATATAAAGTACCTGAAGAACTGTGGAGCCAAACACCATATTGAAATGAGCACAGAGATCATGTATCACACCCAAGGTCTCCAGTTTAGGTGCAGAGAGGATGGTTATTTGCAACGGTGAATAACTAGAATCAAGGATCAACCTTTGAAGTGAAGGGGCATCTTGGATGATGAGCTGCCTTCCGTCAAAAGAAATTACAATTCTTACAAGGTTAGGCGACTTTATTTGGAGACAACCGATTCTAACTGTGAAAACAAGCACTAAGCACTCCAGCGCAGGGCAACTGGAGTGGAGGATGCTGTGCAATGTGGCCTCCGATATATGAACCCGCACAAGTGAAAGTTTCTTGAGAAATGGGAGTCAAAGGTTTAGTACCAGATTGTCTGGTAGGTAGCACTGCGCAAAGGTGGCGGTGTGGAGAGAGGACGAAAACCCTGAGATGGACATCGGTGCTGAGGGCACAAGTTCATGGCGTTCGGTATGTGGTATGTGATTTCCAGGGGAATAGTAGAACTCAAGCAGCTGTAGTTCTGTGAATTCAGGGGATTCCAGCCAGGCGTCCACCGTGCAGGGCATGGTATGCTTGCTCAGGTAGCATGACGGGATGCAGAGGCTTTGAACGGAGCCCTGGTGGGAGGAGATGATGGCTCCGGGGATTACAAAATCATTGAAGAGAGATAGCTGACGACAGTCGAGATTAAGGGGAACGACGCGCCATAGAGGGTGCCACCGAATTGAGAGGACTTGGGTGCGGCAGCAATCCTTGGCGGGAAGAAGTGAGATGATCTCCCCAAGGATGGCATCCGGGAGATCGCTGATGTGGTCCACCCGAGATTCTACGGATTCCTGGGATCTGGTGGGGGCCGGGTCGCTGCTTCTCCCCGCGCTGCCGGGTGCAGGATCTACAACAGGCGTCGCCGCTGGCGGGAGCCTCATCTTCTTGGCGCTGGGGTCAGCCGACTCCATTTTCCTCAAGGGCATCGCGTCACGCTCACGGATTTGAGCAGAGTAACGAATGACGAGCCTAGTTGTAGTGCGAGCGAAGAAGAAGGGGAGCTGGGGGTTTTCTGTAGGAGTGAGGAAGAAGGGGAGCTGGGGTTTTCTGTAGGAGTGAGGTGAGGAATTTGGGGGTACGAGTGGAGCGAGCTGACGTGAGGTGGGTGGGAGCGAGGAGGAAGAAGAGCACCCATGTTTTTGAATTGATTTTACTATTTACTAGTGTGGATGGGCTGTTTTGTCTTGGGACCCGAGAAACAATTACTACTAGTACAGTGGAGACACTCTATAGCTACCCAGAAAAACAATTACTACTAGTACAGTGGAGACACTACCGCTTCTAGCTCCTCCTAGGTCATTGGAACGTCTCCCTCTACTGAATGTCGTTATACTTTTGTTCACCGACATGCGGGCCATGCAGCGCGCGGGCCTAAATGCCATCCACCAAATTAGAAGGCAGTATGCAGGCGAAGAGTCACCCCGGTCGTAGTGCGGCAGTAACGAGCCATCATATCACAAAACCCCACCTCCCCGCAGTCTAAGTTTGACGGACGAAGCAACCATCATTTCACTCTTCGCTGAATCCCCTTCTCCCTCACCATCTTCAAGAAAGGCAACACTTGCATCTGCCACTGTTCTTCTCTCTGAACGAAGGGAAGGTAAGCGGATCCATGATGTTGGTATATTTTCGTTCAGAGGAAAAAAAAGAACTTTTGCAAAGCAGTAACCGATCCTCACTCTCTTTTTTGTTTCATTGTCATTGCGATTGTGTTTTCCTTTCAGTGGACTCCTAGTATTCATCAGTTTCATGATGGACCAAGGAGAACCAGGCAAAGATCTGCCGATATTGGAGAAGACGCGGGAGGCTGATCCCCACGAGACAGAGAGCTCCAAGAAGATGGAGGCAACCACCAAGGCGACCCCAGATACTGAGATGGTCAACGCCCCATTTGAGGTTACAACCCCCATGGCACTGCAGGAGCAGTTTTCCCCTTTCGAGGATGTGTCCCCCCCCCCCCCGCTGAGCTGCCCAAGGTGATTTCCTTCTTTGCCGATCTGGATTGTGGTTTTTCATCTAAGTATGTGGTGATTTTTTTTAGAAAAGGAAGTATGTGGTGATTAATAATGCAAAATTTTATTAGCTTCGATGCCATGGTATACATAGTGGTTTAAATAACTTGTGTTTCTTATACTGAAAAGTAATTTAGAATTTGTTTCTGTTTCAATTAGAGCCCTGATGCAGACAAGGATTGTGTGGTTGTACATGTCACTCGCTATGAGGCGGACGACCTGAATATACACACTGGGAAAACAGAGTTCTTAGGCTGTTGGATCCTGGAAGCCATTTGCGGTTATACCAATGAAGAGTTGTATTCTAGCCTCACTGTTGTCAGGCATGTTGTCCAGGGTGTACTGAAGCACAAGAAGTTCAAAGCTACTCCTTCGTTTGTGAGGAATATTGTTCTTGTCAAGCTTACATAGGAAGATGACGTGGCATGCCTCCACAAAAAAGTTTATCAGTGGCAAGGCCACAAGGTTGTCTTCATGAAGGTTCACAGGATTGAGCTGTTGCGGGACGTCCTCGATGATGTTCATGGCAAGGTCCATCTTGTGTCCAGCCCAAATTAGATCGAGGCATGAAATAGTTGCCCCAGCTAGTGTTTAATAGTAGTTTGGAGTGTGTCTAATTATCCAAACCTTGCTTGTTATCGACCCCTCTGGGGCTAGTACTCTATTTGAATCCATCTATGGGAACTGCTGCTACTTTTGTGTGCCCGTGAATCATGTGAGAACCATTGTAATTGTTGCCGAAACAGATGCGTCCTCACTAGTTTTTTCATGAATATGGCATGGTAAGACATAAGTTGTCACGGTTTATCATACGAGCAGTGTGTGTTTTGATGAAATAGAGCACTCGTTCGAGAACCGTGTGCCGACGTATACATAAGTACTTGTAAACACTGTTGGTGCTACCCCACTTGTAAGTAGTTGTGCAAAACACGACACATTGGCTCAGCTCGCTTCAACACTAGGCTATCGACCAGCTAACAATCAACAATCTGTTGTCTGACATATAAGCAACTATGTATCTTGTTACAGTGGTTCATGCAGTTAATTGAGGCCACAATGTAATAAATTCCAAACGTTCACACGCTAGTCCAGCGCTCATGTGGAACACTCACATTAAACTCGTCTTCATAAAAAACTTGAAAAGCATAAGTTAAGCAATTTTATACATCTCAATGATTCATAGAACATAACAAACATATACTAGTTCACAGCAAAAGACAAAGTTGTGAGAAGGTTTACAAATCAGGAAAAAACAAGCAAGGCTTCTCTCTGAGCAAAGGGCCTCCCGGAAGGCTTAAATTTCCTAGAGTTCACTTTGGTTTTTTCTTGTTGCCACCATTCAGGGTTAGGTTCTCTCATTCCAGAATAACAAATTATAATTGTGGTATCAGCTGGAATGCTGAACTGAACCATGTAGTGTACTGACCAGCTGAAATGCTTGTGCATTCCACTAAATTTAAGCACCGCTATTTGCAGAAATAAGCAGACCACAATGCCTCTTGTCCGCGCACCTGTCCAAAAAAATGCCGTGCAGCCGTGCCAGCTAGTCCTTGGTCCATGGATGAACTGGTAGAAAGTGCATTCCGGACTAGGATGCAGTTGTTTTCGCTCGTCCCTGCACTGCAATCAGGAAGTAAAATGTATGAATCAGCTTCTTTTAGATTGCGTTGGTCATTCTACCTTAGTTACTACCAATGTAGGGATACCTTGAAGACGGGAGGTTAGACGACGGCAGCGAGGGATAGCCATCTCATTTTTGCGCAGTTGTACTAAAACTGAGGTGTGTGCTTTTGATTGCGCGGATAGAAATGATACGGAGACAGACATCCTGAAATGATATGGAGACAGACATCCCTGTTTGCGCAAATAAGGTATACGATTATTTAAACAGTGACATATATTACTACTTTCCCCCGTTTCCTCTTAGAACCAAGTCCTAGATTCATGCTATAGCTTTCCCACTTTCTTCCCTGTTTGAACCAACGCTTTGAGTCAACTGTATGAAATAGCTTTACTTCTAATCTACTACTACTATAATGCGGTAGTTTTGAAATTGGATTTACCACTCCATCTTCGGTTCTCCCGCCCAAACAAGTATTGGCTCAAAATCCACCGTTCATTTCCCCTCTCATGCATATCACTTCCGTCCATCAAACAAAGGATGACATGATCTGACGGCTAAGAGCTGCCGGATTCGCTCCCGCTCCTTGTGCACATGGTCAACTCTGCTCTCCAAGTAAACAAATAAAGAAGTCCCCGTTGAATCTCGATTGCACCTACTGAAGTTGAGAAATGTCTAGAAACTACTGCCACCTCCTCACATGCAAGTACGACAAGTTGGCAAATAGCTAGCACATTTTGGTTCCCCATTGTCACCTGGGAAATAAACACTCTACTACTAACTTATTTTTTTAGATTACTGTAAAAATGGATTTTTTAGATGCCGCTATACTGCAAAGTTTACACTGTTCACATAACATAACATTGCATGGCTGATGCTAGCTAAAGTTTTATTCTGCTTCATCGAGAAATGTAATATTTTTATTATTCACAGAAAAAGTGTAATATTTTATTTAAGTCATACATAAGCTATACCTCAAGCTAATACATGACATGAGTGTCTGTCAGACCTAAATGACTTATTTAGTTGCACAAAATAGTCCATAAACATGCATGTAAACCGTCAAACAACTCTGGAACTATACATCAGTGGAACCCAGGAAACAACATATAATAAAACTACAACTTTTATCTTGTAATCAAATTCTTACTTGGAACTCAGTTTGATTTGTGCAAGTGATTTGCTTCTTATTTCAGAATAGTCCTTAGATCATGCAAACAAACACATTATGATATCTACTCAAGATACGAGTACCCATTTCTCTCTCTAAAAAGAAGGTATATGAGTATCTATCATACAGAACATACGTGCAAAGCACGTGCCTTAGTAGAAGTCTAGGTGGCTTTGGAATAGCAGGCGGAAGTAGAAAAGGATCCACACGAAGGGATCTGGGGTAGTAGAGCAAGGCAGGTTTCGAAGGAATATATACCTGAGGGTCGTCGGCATGTCGCAAAGACGACGTCGGGAGGCCACATCTTGGCCACAATACCGCAGGGAGGAAGAAGGGGTCGAAGGCCCTCTCGAGCCGGGGCTCTCTCGGAGAGAACGGCACGGCCGCCGATCGGGACACGCGGGCAACCGTTGGTCTCCTCCCTCGCCGCTGACGACAGCGTGAACGATGCACCTACACCCCTGCCCCGGTCTAGGTTGTCCGGCCGGATTTGTGACCAGCCGTGAGCTGAGAGAGAGTGTGGCCACCTATGTGTTGCTTAGATCAGGAGAGCATGAGAGAGTGAACGAGAGGAACCCTAGTAAAGCAAGCGCTAAGGCTCCTGCTTTTATATATAGTGGAGTGATTTTGTTGTACTAGCTTCAAAAAAATGCGCTCCTACGTGTACCCGCGAGTGGGTGTGAGAGAACTAGTGCGTGTGTGCACCGCTTCTCTTCGTGATAGTACAATATACTATGCCCAAAGAACGTTCGCCGCAAGAGTAATAGTACAAGTGTGTGACGTGTGAGCTAAAATAAAATGTGCGCGCCATCTTTTCTTTTTTAGAAGTTCTGAGGGTAGGGTGTGAAGAGCACATATGTGCGTGACGTCTACCTGCAGATAGACGGTGGGTGCGACGTGCGAGTCTACGAGAGGACTCAGGAGAGTCGTGACTCGTGAGAGTGCGTGTGCGTGAGAGAGAGGGGGGCACATATCAATGCAATGCATGTGTCCGTAAATCATTATCCGACAAACGTTCGCCACAAGACTTTTCCTGACGAACGCCGTAAGGACCGTTAGATCGGCATCCGACAGTGTCAGTTTTGCCATGTCATTTAACAAAACAACCACTCCTCCTACACACAAATCTTCCACGTGAGTGTTAGCAACTGCCGTATGCTCCCTCCGTTCCGAAATGCAGTGCATATAGCTTTATTGAAAATTCGAAGCTCACAAACTTTTACCGAGTTTTCGTGTACCAAATTGCACATGTAGAATACCATGTATATATGGATACCCAGAAAATATTAATAAATGAAAATAACTCCTATGTCATGTTGGTCAACATCCAACTCCTATGGCCCAACTCTAAATCCCCCCCCCCCAAAGTTGAAATATCAAATCTTGTCTATTGGACTGTCGTCCAACTCTTGATCAAGTGATCCCCAATTCCCACCACCGCCTGCCACTATGTCGGCTTCCACCAACTGCCGCTCATACTCCCTTATGCCCCCAAGGGGCCACCCACATGACGAGGCTGTGGCAGTGATATACTGCTCAACCATCATCACTTAATATTTAAACTCATTTGTCCACCTTTTAAAAATTTAAATGTTACACATTATATCCACTGGGTACCCATTGGGTGTAGGATACCTGATGGGTATGGGCATGGGTGTCAATTTATGCCCATGGGTATTGAAGTGGGTGGGTATAGAAAGTTTCTGTGGGTATGGGTTTGGGCATAAGGAGGTTATACCCGCCCATACCCTACCCATTGCCATCCCTAGGTTGGTACGATTCTGGCCGTTGCTTCCTCCATTCCGGTTACCATTCTTGGGGCCATTATGATTATGCGAACTTCCTCCTCCATGTGTATGCTGGAAAGGTCCTCCCAGTTTAGGGGTAAAACGCGGCTTCTGTTGAGCTCCAGAATTGTACTTCCCTTGTCCATACTTCCTCTTGCGGTTCTCAATCTGCTGCTGCTTCCCTTCAATCATAAGAGCACGGTCTACCAACTCCTGGTAGTTGTTGAAGCTTGCTACCATCAACTACATGCTCAACTCATCATTCAGTCCTTCCAGAAACTTCTCCTGCTTAGCTGCATCCGTAGCAACGTCATCTGGGGCATAACGTGCTAGCTTACTAAAGTCATCCACATACTGGCCAACTGTCCGTCCTCCTTGGCGCAAGTTGCAAAACTCAGGCTTCTTCATGGTCATAGCTCCTACTGAAACATGGGCAGTACGGAAAGCCTGCTGAAACTGATCCCATGTCACCGTGGCTATAGGGTAGGTGACAGTGTAATTCTCCCACCATGATGCTGCTGGTCCATACAACTAATGAGCGGCAAAGCGCACCTTCTCAGCATGAGTACATCCTGTAGTGGTTAACTCCCTTCCAATCTTGTGGAGCCAATCATTCTGCTACTATAGGCTTGGTGCTACTAGAGAACACCGATGGATTCAACCTAAGAAAACGGGTTAAGTGATCAACAGGGGGCGGTGGTGGTGGCGGGTTGTTGTTTTTGTTGTTCCCCTGATTCTGATTCTGGACTAGCAACTGCATCAACGTATTATGCTGCTGGATCAACTGAGTGAGCTCCGGTGGAAATGCAAATCCATTGTCATGTCTCGGGGGCATCTGATGGGTTTAGAAAAGATGAGATTTAAGAATAGAGAGAGGTCTAGAGAGAAAATACTACCCATATGCACATGAGGCAAAAGCAAACAATCACTTCATTCAATCAAACAAGGGCATACAATCGGTCTAACTATCGCAAAAGTGCTCGGATTACTCTATTTACATGGGGGAATACTACTATCGATGTGGTGGTCTACTAGAAATATTCTTCGGTTGCAGACTTCATGATATCTGCTCCAGCTTCATCAACATAGTCATCATCGCTATCGTCTGGGTCCAAGTCGGTGTCGTCGATGGTGATGTAGTCTTCCGGGCGAATCTCCTTGGGTTCTTCGTCTTCTTCTACTAGTGTAGGGTCTCCCATAAATATTCCGATCTTCTTGATCAGGTCGTCATTCTTCTCCACTAGCACGACGATTTCCTCCTCATAATCTTCACGTGTAGCCTTGAGTTCTTCCTCCAGTTCCGTGATTCTTGTCCTCGCCTTCTTTAGATCTATCATGTCTGCGCACATCTGGTTCTCCTGACGTCGAATGTGCTGGTTTAACTCCTGGATAAAAGGTGCGATTGATCTATCCTTCTTGGTGCTGATCATCTCCCAGTGCTCATATCGGCGCCCACAAATCTGATAGATAGTATTCTTGAGATCATTGCGGTAAACTTCTCCAATACGTCCCATGGTGATTTGAGCTGCCATGCTCTTTCCTAGACTCCAGGTTGGTGCATCAAAGGAAAACTCTATGGGCTCAGTGACTGGCATGAACGTCCTTCCTGGAACTTGAACTTGAATCATCCAGCGCTCCCCTTCCGGTAAAGTGGCGTTGTAGGTTCCGGTGGAGCTTGGAACTCCGATGTTCAGGTATCTAGTGACTTCCTTCAAGTGACGTCCAAAGGGTGTATCTTCATCCGGTTGTGTAAACTTGTTCCTTGCATCCTCCATCCTAAAAGAGTAGAAAAGATGAGGAGTCAGAAATGAGAAGAGTGAGTAGTGATCTAGGGCTTTAGCTTAGTGGTCGTGTCCTACAGTCAGTGTGTGCTCTGATACCATCTTGTAGCGACCAGACCTCAACCAGTCTGATCTCTGTGCATCAATGTCATCCCTGGATCAGTAATGCTGACATGCACAATACTTGAAGGATTTATAACAGAGTAGAAATCACACACTTATTACATCGAATGTCTCAAGAGAGAACTTGTTACAATAAATATGGCTTAAGGCCATCTAATAATGATAACAACGGAAGGCTTGGAAGATAAGTGAGTCCATCAACTCCAATGACATCACTTAGTATAGAACCATGACCTAAAGGCACGTTACTCGTCATCTGAATAGTCTGCAAGATGAACGTTGCAGCCCGAAACGGGTCAGCACATGGAATATGCTGGCAAAGTAACACATAGAGAGTAATGAAAGAAATAGGCTATACTACATGCATATATGGCTGGTGGAAAACTCTATGGTTACAGTTTTGCGTAAAGCCAATTTTTCCCTACTACAAAGGAATAAATTTTATTTAACTATCATGGTAGTTGTTAAACATTGAGAAGATAGACATCCTCTCAATCCCAATTAAGCATCATCTTTAAAACCCAAAAATATTAATTAGAGTAACATGATGAGATTCACATGATAATCCAAGTACTAGATACCCAAGATGTCCATAACCGGGGACACGGCTAACCATGATTAGTTTATACACTCTGCAGAGGTTTGCGCATTTTTCCCCACAAGACGCGATCTCCTCCGTTGGGATTCTCGCACTACATGATGTTTGAGAAATGTATGACCGAGCCATAGTCTTTCAGAAGCGCTAGCACCTTACGATCGGGTAGACAGTACCAACCTACATCCCCTACATCTGCTAGTCTACCACTGTAAGAGTTTGCACGACTTAGTCAAGTATGCTAGAGCCCATAGTAGCTTGTGGCTGCGCACGGAAGTTTCTAGTATGAATAATCTCATGATCCCTTTGAGCCTGGGTGGCGGTCCATAAAGAAAACAGGTAATTGCTGGACTACCCAGGTGCCTCAATCCACCCAGATGTGTGTTTAAGTTGCCACCTTAAGTAAACCATTAATTTAAGAATCTCACATCTGTCATGGATACACTCACCCAATCCACGTCTACTAGCATAGCATGGCAATATAAGCAAATGTCGAAGTAACTCCCAAAGGTTTGATAATAAAACAGGAAATAGGTACTACCTCATATACTTCCCAAAACCCACAATTTAATTAGATCCTAATCATGCAATATTTGAGGATTGATCTAATGCAATAAAACTGGGTAGTAAAGAGGTATGATCAAAGTGTTACTTGCCTTGCTGATGATCCGCAAAACCTAGAGATTCGAAATAGCAAGCAGCGCACTCTGGGTACTCTATCGCAAACAAACAAGCATACAATAAGTACTCATCTAATGCACAGGTAAAACTCAAATAAGAGAACTAACCAGAAAGTTGAACTTAAGAACTCCGGTTTGCAAAAAGAATCAAATCGAACGAAGCAACGAAAGTCAAACGGCGAAAGAAACAAACTTCGTTTACTAATCTGGATCTAGGTCAAATTTTACAGGAGAAAAAACTTTTTTGAGTTAGTTAATCGGAAAGAGGGTTTCGAGACGAAACTCCAGGCGCTTGAATCGCCTAATTCCGATAAATGAGCAAAAAGTTATACTAGAACGAAAATCAGACAAGAAATCATGATCAGAAATAATCGCGGAAAATCCGAGAAAAAGAAAAATGACGAACAGATTAACGAACGAAAGTTCGTTTTCTGGAACTAAACGGTGAACGCGTTCGTTAAAACGAACGAACGAGCAAACGCTCGGTAAAAAAACTAAACCGGAAAAAAACCGAACCGGGTCTAATAAAAAAACCGAATGGAAAACCGGGCGGTTTTCTCGATGAAACCGGCGGCGGCGGCGGTGGTCAACCTTGGCGGCGGTGGGACGGCTCCGGGGTGGTGGGGTTGGTGGCGGGGCGGCTCCGGGCGGCGGCGGCGGCACTAGGGTTTGGGGCGGCTCGGGCTGGCGGCGCTGGGGCTCGGGGTCACGGGCTTTTCAAGGCCGGCCCGAAAGAGTCCTGGCCGAAACCGGCCCTAAGTCGGTTGCGCGTTTTTTTTAAATAATTACTGCAGAAAAAAATAAAAGAAATACTAAATGGACTCCAAAAATCCCGAAAATTTTCCCCGACTTCTGAAATCAAGCCGGACAAGATGAACATTTATTTGGGGCCTAAATGCAATTTTGAAAACACGCATTTTTCCCTAAATTCAAATAAAATAGCAATAAATCCAAAATAAAATCTTATTTGATTTTATTATTAAATCCTCAATATTTCTTTATTTTTGGAAAGTCATTTTATTCCCTCTCTCATATTTTTATAATAGAAATAATTGAAGATAAAATAATTAAAATCAAATGATCCTATTTTCAAAATTTGAGAAAACCCAAATATGAAAATAACGAAATCCCCAACTCTCTCCGAGGGTTCTTGAGTTGCGTAGAATTTCTAGGATCAAACCAAAAGCAAATAAAATATGATATGCAATGATGATCTAATGTATAACATTCCAAATTGAAAATTTGGGATGTTACATTGGAGGATTCCAACAATACATTGGAGGATTCCAACAATGCAGGGATAGGAAATAGACAGGAATAAGATAGGAAGCACATGCAAAACAGAGAATTTAAAAACACAGGATTTCTGCCAATCTGGGTGTTTGATTCACAACAATTGGAAGATCACAGGATGCAAAGAAGCATGGTGAGATTAAGTCAAACCACAAGAAAATGTATGGTTATAATACTATTATGCTACTATCTCTTAGTCTTGTGCTTCATGAATAGGAATTTGAAAAGGAGGACAAGTGAAAATTAAAATTCCTATGTTTTTTCTTTCAAGGAGACACTAAAGGAACAAATCCGTGTGCTTAGTGGACACTATATATAACATGTAGAGTAAAAAAGAGATGCAACAAGTGTACAACCTCTTTGGCGAAGCCATGTCGATCTCAGCGTGATTGGGTTGGCCAGTGAGGATGCTCCGGCTGACTTTGCTATCGGAGGAGGGGAAGAAGATCTTAGGCGTCTGGAGATGGAGCCCGAGGTACTGCTCCGCTGTGATGGAGGGTTTCGTCGTTGGAGCAGCTCCGGTGAGTTGTACGACGCCGAGGCTGAAGCAGGACAAGAGAGACAACGAACAACGTTAACCTGAGTGGAATTCTAATAGCATCTCCAATACATGACATAAAATACATAACCACAAAGTGCTAGATGTAAAATACATCAGCCGCTCATCTTTGAACTTAACTGTCGAAACTGAACTTAATTGTCGAAACTGAATTTTGCTGTCGAAATTGAACGCACTAGCAAGGTGAGGCCACATGTCGGTCGATTGACTTTTTCATCTCTGGTCAGTCGATTTTGCAGCCGTTGGATACGAAATCAAGGGCCTGCGGTTCATCTTCAACCTCCACCCCCCTGAGCCGCCAGCCACCACTGGCCAAACAGCAGCCCCCCGCCGCCCGCGACCGGCGGTGCGCCGCTCCGCCCACCCCGAAAACACTCCCCACCGCTGGTCCACCGCCGCCCTGGCCATCCCTCTAGGCCCCCGTGGCGAGCTTTTTCTCCGTCGATCCCCACGCCACTGCCCCGGCAACGCCCCGCCACCGCCGGCGACCACCGCCCCCATCCTGAACCCTAAGATAGATAGTGGGGTACCTCTCCGGCAAGCCCCCCTCCCCGCTACGGCTGATTCTTCCTTCACCCCAGCGAGCCCCCCCACCCCCTGAAAATCAACTGACCCAAAAATCGATTCAGTCGACTGAAGTGTAGCTAAATCGGAGCAGCATCGCAAGCAAGAGCAAGAGCGAGAGCAGAAGCGCGAGCAAGAGCAATAGCAAGAGCAGACCAGGCAGGGGACCGAGAGCAAGAGCAGAGAAGCAGCGCGAGCGAGAGCTAAAGCAGCAGCTCCTACTGATGTGGACGTCACCGCCGAGGGAGCGGCGCCGTGGAGGAAGTGGCCGGCGACGCTACCGTGGATGGAGCTGCGCCGTGTTGACTCGGGACTGAGCGTCGGCAGCACCGTGAGATTGAATCAAGAAGAAAATGCGGCGATTAGTGTACAACCTCTTTGGTGGCGCCGATTAGGCCGCAGCTTCATCCGAGGAAACGGTGATGATGATGCTCTTCCGGTGGTGCAGGTGAAGACGGCGGTGTGGGAATGGAGGTGGCGCAAAAGACGAGGGGAACATCGGGGCAGCTCCTTGGAGGTGGAGGACGGGGTGGCTGAACCGGCGAGACGATGAGATCGACGATGGATCCTCATCCGGTACGGTGGATGAGGGACGTCGAGGTGTTGCTGTGGACAACATCGTCAGGGAAGAGGCTCTGGTTGGGTGGCGGACGGAGCAGGGTGTTGGGTTTCGTCGTGGGTTTTCGCGGTCTCGGTGTACGAATGGGTGGGCGGATGGGATGGCAGTGGGGAACCATGGCTTAGGGACGCGCTTGTCTGAAATGTGGGGTAAGTTACGAAAGTACCCCCACCAATTTGAGGCGGTTCTTTCGGTTCAGGGGTACCACGGGCATTTCGCGTGTCGGGATTTCACAGGAGGTGGGAGTTTTCGCGCGCGTTGTAATTTCGGAATAGCAAGGCGCGGGTTGAGATGGAGGGAGTTGTCGGAGCACAACGAGACAAAGATATATCTTAAATATTTCGGGCTAACAAGGCGCGGGTTGAAATTTCCGGACAAGCCTAACGTGTACTGTACCAAATCAATGCGCACTACAAATGTCATTCAAAACTTTGAATTCATGTTATGTTCAATTAAAATATTTCGCTACGTGTATAATGCATGCAACCTACTACTCAAATGAACGTTTTAGTGCATTCCAAACGTATATACTACCGCTTCAATATGAACTAAATTTGAATTCGTTTCTCTATTTGAATAAGATCTACAGTAATGATTGTTGTGAAGTCAAAGCATTTGAATTCGTTTCTCTGTTTTAATAAGATCTACAATCATCATTATTGTCAAGTTAAACCATCGTTTGTGTATTATCTTCACAGCACACCACATGATTAGTCTCGAGTTACATATGAACTATGTGTACTATATGAACTCGAACTAGATTTTTTGAATCCACTTTATTTTGATTTCAAGTCACATTACATTTCTAGCTCTAGCTAGATCTTCATAATCTAAACCATGTCTCATATGTATAATGTGTTTATCACATTATGTATGGTGCCCCGCCCCCTACGCCTACAAGTATTTAGATGTGAGTTGCAAACACCACACATTACCACAAATTCAAATAAAATGTGAGAATGTTCGATATATAGTATTGTTTAGATTGTTCGATATTTAGTTGTAAGCTGCAAACGCCACACATTATCACAAATTCAAATAAAATGTGAGATTGTTTGATGTATAGTATGGTTTAGATTGTTCGGCATTTAGCTGTGAGTTGCAAACGCCATGCATTATCACATTATGGTATAACATGTGCACAGCACGTGTATCACCGCTATATTCATGCATGCAATGTTTAAAACACTATGATCTCCTATTCAAATATATGAATCCGCTTTCATATCAAATTATGATCTTTGTTAGTCTCTTACACCCACACAATCCTCTAACCTTTGTAGCTACCACTAACTTTCTCTCGTGCATGCACACGCCCTCCTCGCCCTCCCCCTCCCTCGGCATTCTATACACCGGGCACATTCATTTTTTTCTTTAGGTCGTTCTCCCAGAGTCTCCACAACTCCTTTCCGACACACACCGATCGATAAACCTCTCCAGCGATGCCTGCCTACAACATACACACACACCTTCAATCTCCTCCTTTATGTGTCCTTGCCTCGTGTCTCTCATACGGTCAGACACACGTGTAAACTCTCGCCCCTCTTTTCATCGATCTCACAACCGCACACTCCTCCCCGTATCTAGCTAGTAGTTGGGCCTCTCGCACCACCTCCTAGCTCCATTCTCTCTGTCTATCCGTCTCGCTGGGCCTTATTTGCCTCTAACAAATGGACGTACACCGACCGATCTCTCGCTATACATATAGCTAGCTAGGTCCTTATAACTCGTTTTTACCCACACGTCAATCGATCTACCTCATTAGTTGTGTCTCTCCCTTCCTCCGACAAACAACAATTGATCTACCGATCTAGTTAGGTTTGCTTACCAAACACATGGTTCCCCTTCATCATCCATGGATGCGTCCCGACAGATCTATCACGCACAGGCACACACAGAAACACATCCCCACTCTTATTGATAACATTGCAGTTCCACCCTCAGTTTGTCTAGTAGGCCTCTCCCACCATCTTCGAGAAGCAACTCCATCACCCATCCAACACTCTACCCCTCTCCCTCCCGCTCCCTCCCTCTCTCTCTCTCTGTCCCATCATATTTCCCGTCCTTCAGTTATGTATGGATGTCGACCGATCTCCCTCAAGACATAGCTGGGTCTCTCCTTCTCAACACATATACGAGTCGTTCTACCTCTATAGTTAGGCCTCTGCCTACCCCTCCCCCACCCCCTCCCCCCACACACACCGATACATCGAGCGCTCTAGTCATGTCTCCCTGCCACACACAAACTTGACATGTGCCCTCTAACGTTCCGTTAGGCCAGTCGCCCTATATCTTTGACTTGCACACACACACAATTTCGATGGCTCTCTTCATCGATCTCGCACCCACCCACTTGATCCTCTCTTCGACTCTATCGATAGCTATGACCCCTCCCTCTCTTCTCGTGGATTGCCCGACCCTCTATGTATGATATGGATAGGCCTCCATTTCACACACATTGCATGCAAAATTTTGTTTGAGATGTCATCGACACATATTCCCACAAATAATTCACGAAATCAACCCCCACCCCACCCCACCCCAAAACAAAAAACACTCACGAACGCGGTTTGTATCTCTCACACACACCCACGTAGGTGGGGGACGTGCACGAAGAGAAGAGGTGCATGCACGGCGCACGTACTCCCGTCTCTTTCCCAACCACACCCGCGCGGGTACACTGTGGAGCTCATTTCTGTACGAAAAAGGCAGCCCACGTGGTAATTTGGCACGTGTACTGGTTGTCCACTTGGTGGAGGGAGGATCGTCTACCACGGGTGAACAAACAAATTGCGACTTGACGTGTTATGTTAAAAAAGAGGCAAACCATGTGGGGCCTACCTTAGAGGCAAGGCTCTATACACTGGAGTACTTTTGATGTGTCCCGTCAACTCGCAGAACGAGGAGAAGCTTGCTTAGTACGCCGTCTCCCCCGTTCCTAAATATAAGTCTTTGTAGAGATTTCACCATGAACCACATGCGGATGTATATAGATGCATTTTAAGTGTAGATTCATTCATTTTGTTCCGTATGTAGTGGAATCTCTACAAAGACTTATCTACTAGTAATAGCTAGCCCCCACTACTAGGAATTCTCTATCCTCTCCTTGAGCCACATCATCAAAATTGATGTAGCCGTTAGATGAAGTAAATCAGTCCATAATAGCCGTCTGATCTAGACGTTGAGAGGCTCCGCACTAAGCCACATGCAAGCATGCAGAAATACCGTGGCACATGCATGTGAGTGGGTTTTAAATCACATCAACATGTCTGCATGCAAGCATGCACCGGTAGCATGCATGTAAGTGAGCTTTTAAGTCCCATTAACATGTCAAAAAGAAAAATATAATCCCATTATGCAGTAGGAGTTGGCTGATCTTTTTTCCTTACGTGGGATGATCTAAATGATGATGGGAGTTTATTTAGTTTGGCTACCACATTTGTCATGCGGTTATAGAGTTTTTTTAGTTCTATGAAATCGATAATTTTGCACAGAGAGATATACCGCTGTTCCGCGGCAACGCGCGGGGACTCATCTAGTAATATTTAGGAACGGAGGGAGTACTATGTAAAGAGTTAGGTGTCGCACGGTGATAGTGTGAGGTGGGCCATGTAATCACTGAGCCTGCGTGTTTTCACTGCTCTTGCACGCCTCCGCTGTAAGAATGGAGAAAATTGTAATCTAGTAGTAGTACCTCCTTTCGCCGAAAGCGTGGGACATCCAGCAGTCCTACCACCTCAGTAATAAAGACCAATGAGCCGTCAAATCACATAGACCCAGCAGTAACCATCACTCTTGCGCCAGTGAGAGGTCGCGTCCGCTCTGCCCGGGCATGAATGCGGCACCGATTCTTTGGAGCGGCGCTGACCGTTTCGGGCGGGAAGCGCGCGCGGGCGATGGAGGGGCTTTGGGTGGGCCAGGCTGGTCAGGAGCGGGCGTGGCAGCTGTCCGCATGTCCCTACCGGACACGCCCGGAAACGAGAGGATGCACCGACTCTCGCGGCTAAAATCGTACACTACACAACATCTCTCTGTAGGAGTAGGTCGATCTGTCGCTCTCTCTAACACACACATGCTGTTAAACACACACACACACACACGCACACCCGCACGCACCTTGGTCCCGTTGCACCTTCTAACTTGAGGTCTCGGGTTCGATAACTACACTTGAGCATAATTTGTGCCAGGAGGATTCTTTGACTGGTCAAAATGTTTTCTAGGGTTTGCACGCTTCACACTCTCTCTCCAGTATATATATACACGCTGGAGCCTCAGCGCTTGTAGTTGCTCTCTTCACACTCTCTCACCCTCTCCCTCCGTTCTGAATTACTTGTCGTAGGTATGGATGTATCTAGATGTATTTTAGTTCTAGATACATCCATTTCTTCGACGAGTAATTTGGAACGGAGGGAGTAGTTGCTCTCTTCACACTCTCTCGCCCTCTCCAGATCTAAACAAGACTTCGTTGGCCTCTCTCTCCCCTCACTGCTGCTCAAAGAGCCGGCAGGATCCGTCCGCCGGGAAGGGAAGGAGGCTTAACGTTGTCGCCGTCGGCGAGGGACTACCGGCGCAGCTGTTCACTTTCCACCCAGCGGCGGCGCGGGAGGGCCTCCGACCCCTTCTTCTTCGCCGTCGTCCCGTCGCCCACCGAACCACGCCCCAAGAACCTTAAGGTATAATTTACTTACTCCACATGCATTGCTCTAGCTGCATGTATACCATGAATCTAGGACGTGGTTCAAAGAGGAAAGGAGTGGGGGAAAGTAGTGGGAAAAGTTGTATATAGCATGAATCTAGGACGTGGTTCAAAGAGGAAATGAAGGGGGAAAGTTGTATAGCATGAATCTAGGACGTGGTTCAAAGAGGAAAGGAATGGGGGAAAGTAGTGGGGAAAGTTGTATCGCATAAATCTAGGACGTGGTTCAAAGAGGAAAGGAAGGGGCGAAAGTACTAGTTCAAAAAGGAAAGGAAGGGACAAGGCTGTAGAGTTTGAGCAGGACTAGATTTGCTGCGCTCACATAGGGAAAGGTGTCTAAAGATAACAAAACTGGGACCAACACAAATATGCTCCTTGGTTGTTTGTTCTTTGTTGCAACAGACTGTGCATGACCACAGTACATCGGTAGATGCACATGGTGCTGGTGCGTCCACTGTCCCGTGCAACTCATTAGCTGTTGTTAATCTAAGGCCCTGTTTGGTTAAAAACTACCTAGTCCCTACCTGCTTGGTTCCAGGGACTAAACATGGACTAGAGGTTATTAAATGACATGCTAAAAGACCATGTTACCCCTAGTAATGAACTAATAGAGACAAGGTGCGATGCGTGGCAGGGGCAACTGTTGGAAAAAGTCCCAAAAAGACTCCCTCGGGGTCTTCTTTCTTTAGTCCCAAATGCCCACTTTTAGTCCCTAAAAGTCCCTCCTGTTTGGTTTAGATGGGACTGACACGGAGTTTTTTTAGTCCCTACACCAAAATGTCCCTGTAAACAAACACCCTCTAATAATGCCGCTGGAAAATTGATGCAATGCCACAGTTAAAAGCAAATTACATGTTTAACGAATTTTATTGTTAATATAATCTCTATGTTAATATTAATCAATGCCACCGTTTGAGAAATGCTACTGTCTTGCTTTCTTTCCCATTTAGATAAGGTAGATGCTTCTTTTTGTTGGCTTCTGTGTCATCCACCGTTATTGACCACTAATTGTTTCCTTTGCACCTCTGTGTAAACAGGGTTATCTACTTCACCTCGTTGCCATTGTGACCTTTTGTTGCACTGCACAAAACACTTTTGTTTTAAGAGTGTTTTGTGCAGTTCAACCAAAATGTCACACCGACAACGTTGCTTGATTGCTTGATCTTAGTGGAACTGCACAAGAGGAGATCTTACTTCCTATCCGTTAAGGCGAATTTGGTTCAGATCTTCTTCTTGTGAGTTGTTTGAATTCCGCATCATGAGAGGTCAGTACTAGCCTTCTTTCACATGATTCTGCAGTGTGCTTTCATATGTTGTGCTACTTGTACGATAATGTTGCTTGATTTTAGTGAACTGCACAAATGGAGACAAGACTTCCAATCTGTATGTGCACCGTAATATCCCATTGAGGTAAGATAAGGATATTTCACAACTGCTGGCCTGTATTTTGCCACTTTCATCAGAAAATTAAGTTTAGTACTATACTTGTGCTCCCTAATTGACATGCCAAATCTTACATTGAAGGCGAAGCTTGTCTGTTATTGAACCAAGTGATGAAGGGGAAGAACAAGCGGAAGAAAAACAAAAATCAACTCCCGGTGCTGTAATGAAGCACTGGAACTGTGATGACACAAGTAATGATATAGTTTTGCATCTTAATTTATTGCTATGGCTGGAACGAGCAATTGTTTTGCCACTGATTTGATGCCACTCTTAATGTAATATGTAATTATCTCAACTTGTGCAAACAGGGATCTTCTTTGAAGATACCATATATTTTAGTGGAACTGCACAAGAAGATGTTGGAAACATTAAACTAATCGAGGAGTATATAGTAAGCATGGCCACCACCGTAGATAGCAACAGATGGTTCCGGAGAAGTGCTTCATCTGTATGCTCTACACAATAAGCCTCCTGACAAAGGTTGGTACTCGCCCACTGATTTCATCCATATGATTGAGCTTTGTCATCTCTATTGGTGTTGTGCTACTGTTTAGATACTGTCATGAAAAAGTGGTATTGTCCTTGAGAAGTGCTTCATCTGTGCTGTTTTAAATATTTCCTTTCCTTTTTTTCGAGCAAACAGGGATGCTAGCATTTAGTAGTCCTCTTGTCTTTGCACAACAGGATCATCTTCCTCTGAAGAAGAATATGGAGTACGTGAAGTGACTAGTTCCGATTATGCCAGGATGAAGAAGCCCTGTCTATCTTCTCATCAGAAGGAGCAGTTGAAGGATGGTTACATTACTCCCCACAAGACCAAACTAACTTCAGCTCAGAAGGACTGACAAATCTCCATCTTTTTGCTGTGATGCGCGAGTACAATGTTGTTCTAGGATTCTTTCTGGTGAGTTCCATTTTTCTAAAAGTGTGCTCTACATGGACCATGTATGTGCCTGTTGAAACTGTCAATTCATAGTACAGTTTGCTTTATACTAATCACTTTTTTGTATTTGTGCAAACAGGGGTGCTCAGCTTGATTTCAATGGGAACTGCACAAAATGTTCATGAATACATCGAATCATTCATTTCCACCACAAGAAAGGAGGTGCCGATAAGTTCAAGGCGTTGCAACATATAAGGGCGAAATCATACAAGCTACGCGCGAATTTGGTTGATTTTGGTGGAACTGCACAAAAAGAACAGCTGGTTTATTTAGCACGAGGTGCCATGTCAATGTCCGAACTGATGGCAAACCCTGCCCATTCCACAATCGTAGGCATTTGATATTTTGGAATGGGACAACCTTGTCAAATTTTGCTCATTGATTTTAGCAAGACATGCGTTTGATATTTTCGAATGGGACGCCCTTTGCTGTCAGCAGCGTCGATCAATTTTTTCTTTATTCTTTAGTTGTGAAGTAAATATTGCCTCTGACATGTGAGTCGCTGAGATGCATAATCATCGATTGTTTTGAATGTTCTCTATGAATTGCCAGGCCTGTGTGTTTGATTGCAATGTACAGAAACGCTAAAAAGCTGCTCAAACTCTTTGTACTCCTTCTGTTCCTTTTTACTTCGCACATTGTGAAAGTGCATACTTTTTTGTATAAGATTGGTCAAAGTAGAGATACTTTGACTGCAGACAAAAGTTGTATGCAGAGTAGAAAGGATCGGAGGGAGTACATGTGAAACTGCTGCAAACGAGGTGATCACCCTGGGAATAATGCTAGTACGTATTGTTTTGCATGTTCATCCAATGCCAGTGATACAGGAATTCAAACTAATCGAAATAAATTCATTCATACACGGTCGGATTTCATATAAACATGCCGGATTTCATTACATTTCATACATTCTTCAACTAAAAAGGGGTGCGCTGGAGGTATAATTAATTAACCGAAGCTACCCACCTGTGTCCCGCTGAGCCGAACAGAAGCTTCAGTGACTTAACTGCAGGTGCAGTTGCGTAACTGACATGTGGCCTGTTGAGCCCACGTGTCAGTCAGCCAACTGCACCAGCACTTAAGTAGAAGAACCGTTCTTCTCCAGCGTACCTCTCCGACTCCACGTCACCGCCAAGAAGCTAACCGGCCGTCAATGGTCAACCCACCTAGCTTGGCTTCAACCGGAGGGTAGCAGCGGTGGCCTTACTTGGACCCAAGAGGCGGCGACCTACCGTGTTCTACTCTTCCTTGTTTTCTGTGTGGTGTGGCCTCGTTGGTAGCGGGGCGGGGCCTCGGCCGAGCCGGCGATGTCCTCTGCCTCGTTGTTGGCGAGGCGGGGCCTCGGTGGAGCCGGCGGTGTCCTCTGCCTTGTTGTTGGTGGGGCGGGGCCTCGGCGGAGCCGACGGTGTCCTCTGCCTCGTTGTTGGCACTGCGGAGCCTCGACGGAGCAGGGCCTCGTCGACGCCAGTGGAGCGGGGACTCGTCGGAGCCGGCATTGTCCTCTGCCTCGTCCTCGATCTCGCCAAATAGCGCCTCACCCACTTCATCGCCCTCTTTGCTAGCCTCTTTGTAGGCGCCCGCAGCCTCTGCCACCTGCATGCGGTACCGCCAGCGCTCGAGGCGGCCCTTGCGGGCGGAGCGGTACGAGTCAAGCAGCGCCTCCTACTCCGCCCGCTCTGCGGCGATCTTCTCCTTCCCCTGTAGGTGCTCCTCGAGGAGATGGTGGTTGTAGACGGCGTCGGCCTTCGCCTCCCGGAACTGCTCCTCACGCATCTGCCTCACCCTGTCCATATATTTGGCACGGGCCTCGCCGATGGTCATGGTGCAATGCACTGACGAGGATGGCGCGGAGGAGGGGGTTGGCGCCGGATCGTTGACTACCATGTTCTCCATTAGGACGTCGTCGTCCTCCGGCTGCCTGTCGGTCAGCCGGTCGGCAGCAATGGCTGCCATCTCCTTGTGGTCCGTCATCTGCCCATCCCGAAGAGCGCTGGAGCGTGAGGAAGCCATGGTGGGCAGTAGTGGTGTGGACAGGAGAAAGGGAACGGATGCGGATGACTGCGGTTATGGCCGGCGCAGCAGTTTATATAGAAATGGTGGGCGGGCGAAGGGACAGACGTGTGGCGCTGGAGTAGCCGCCTCGTCAATCGCGTATCATTAATGTGGGCGGCAGATGGACGGACGGACGACACTTGTGTCGTTTGAAGGCGGAGCAATCGCCTGCACCGGGAAGCGGGGAGGGCGGCGCTGACTGTTTCGGGCGGAAAGCGCGCGCGGGCGAGGAGATGACTTTACTTGGAGAGGATGACAATGGGGACCCGCCAGGTCCATAGCCTCACGTACGCAAGTGCCTCCTTATTACACACACACACACACACACACACACACACACACACACACACACATATATATATATATATAACTATAATTTATTTTGCTTCGTCCTGGTTTCCTGACATCACGGTCCCACACCATTGTCAACCTATGTAGTACTCCCTCCTTTCCAGTTTATAGGGCTTATCTCAAAATTTTAGTTTTTCCATTTTATAAGGCTCAATTTGGTTGTTCCCCATTACATGTTCAGAGTTCAAGGTGCATTAAATCATTGCATGCAAGTATTAAGAGAAAACTGACCAATGTATGCACTTTATGCATGCATGCATTGCAATTAATGCATTCGTAAACATAATATTTTGAGGAAAACAAGAGCATTAACTGGGTGCTTTTGTAAACTACAAAAAATATTCCACCACTCATCATCTACCTTGGTTGGTGAGATTTTTGAATTGAGCCTTATAAACCGGAAAGGAGGCAGTAGTCAATAAATGAGAGAATTGCACAAGAACCGGCCGACAGCTGGGACCAAGTAGCTTGAGCAGTATTTGTGTTTTTGAGGTGTGAGCACTATAGAGTTTTTCGATGTTTATCTCAGATATTAAATTTTCTCCTCTGAACAACAACGAAAACATCGCTGCAGGGATTAACTAGGCGGGCTGTGGCCCGTCTAGCCCAGGCCAGATATCCAGCCCAGATATTAATATTTTTCAAGCTGAAAATGGCTAGCCCAGCTATACTTTTTTAAAGGAATACCCAGGCAAGGTCAAGTTGTTATTCTCCACCCCGCTGGGCTGTAAATCTTTCCTAGGAGGGATGCATTGGGCTTAACAAGAAAATATGCTTTAAGAAATAATAAATGGGATATAATTATAAAAACTGGGCAGTAACTATAAAAAATGCACCAAACACGTGATTACTTTATAAAATATTATTTTTGGATATTGAAAATTTTAATTTCATTAATTGTTGCGAGCGCAATGTTTCATTGGATTTTTACGTAATATAAATTTATATTGAAATTGTATTTAATCTGACTAGAAATTTCGGGATAAATATATTTCGGATCCCATCAAATGTGGGAAATTTTATTGGATTCTGTTTTGAAAGGTTGGTTGAAATGGGCTGTACTTTTAACAAACTGTAAATGGGCTATAGTAAATTCCATTAGAATTCAAAAATGGGCTACACATTTTTACAAATCTCAAATGGGCTATACGTTCTCTGCCACACACTTCTGGCCTTACTAAGTTGACGTGTCCCCAAAAAAACAGAGTTGATGCGTATGCAAGGCTTTGTCAACTTATAGTCAACACACGGTTCTAGTAGCAGTGGGCGTTGGATGTCCATCCAACGGATGCTGTGCTTCTTCTTCAATCTCGGATATTCTAGCTTCACCCGCCCAAAAAATGATTCCTCCCACTGACATCTGGGGCGCACCGTTTCAAAAGCTGACCTGTGGGCCTACTAAGTTGACGTACCAAGGGCTTTGTCAACTTAGTCAATATAAACGATTCTAGCTGCAGTGACCGTACGATGTCCATCCAACGACCGTCGTGCTTCTTCAACCTCTAGTCTTCTTTTGCTCCAGCCGTCCAAAGCAGCCCCGGTCGTGCCGCCTGCTCTTGCCTCCCGTGGCCGGCTGTGCTGCCGCGGATGCCTCACCGCCCCTACTGCTCCCACCGCTAGCCAGGCCATCCCTCGACTCACCCACACCCCCTATTATTCTGCGGCGACGGCAGCGCAGCCGAACCACTGAACCCTCGTACTCCTCTCCGCGTGTGCATCCACTGCCGCGTCTTCCCCGGCTCCGCGTCGTCCCCTTCCTAGGCCTCGCCGTCCTCCATCGCCCTGGTGCTCTCGGTGCGGCGTGGTCAATGTGGTCAAGGAACGACTTCCATCGGACGTGGACTGTACGTGGAGAGGCTGACAGTTGGGTCCACGGCAGCCGCAAGGAAGTGCCTCCTTATTACGGTTAATGTCAGGAGCGTTAGTATGCTTACAGATTGGAGGCACAAGTTCTTCGACTTCATGGATTTCGGCAGGCTGTGTCTTCCCTTCAGTGTCGTAAGGTGGCTAGAAATGAGATAAGTCTGTGTCTTCTGTCAGTTTGCTGGCTATGGGCCGCATCTCCTTTGTCAGCCTTCGGAGATCATCATTGTCGAAGTTTGAACCGTCCTCCTGCACACCTGGATATCCTTAATGATGTCATCCGCTTCAAGATCCGGAATCCATGCTTTGGCCCGGATTAGTGTGGTCAGCGCTCCTACTCTTGCGGCTACTTTCTTCAGTTCAGTAATCCGGGCTGGTAGCATGGCCAACTTCTCAAGGGTTTCTTTTATCAGTGTTGGTGCCAGTTTATTGTAGGCTGCAGTGCATATCGCACACTGGGATCTAGAGTAAAGCTGTTCTATTAAGGTGTACGCCGCTTTAAGCTTCATCCGCATATCAGCACCCAGATGAGTAATGCGAGTGCCTGTCATGGTTTAATGTCAGCCAGACTGGTAAACAATAAGATCTCATGAATTGGACAAACAACATAAGGAGATACTTACCAAATACAGCGGACGTCATGGCATTGATTTGCCGCTTCAAACCAGTTAGTTCATCTACAACTGGCTTCAGGGCTGCTTCGACATCCTCAGCTCTTTTGGTTAAACCAGCCTTTTCGGTTTCCCAGTCAGCACGTTCCTTGTTAAAAGACTCCTTTAGCTTTTCCATAGCTGTCAGGACTTTCGTCAGCTCCTCCTTGGCTTTCGCGGCCTCTACTTGTTGGGACTTCACGTTCTCTTGCAAATCAGCGGTTCGGGCATCTCTATTGCTTAGCTCGGTCTGTAACAGCGAAGATATGTCAACAACAGGATATGTATTTTCTAAGTACTAAGCGTATAACAAGTTATGCACTTTGTACTGGGGGGCTAATGCCTTTGCTCTATTATCAATACATCTTTTATAAGTCTCCAGAACAATGCAAGCATTATCCTTGACACTTGGGGGCTAATGTACATTTGTTCAAAACGGATGCATGAATTCAAGACCCGGATTACCTCGCAAAGCTAAACCGGCCCTTGGGGGCTACACTGAGGAAAGCTACATAATTACATTGGTAAAATATCGGTTTTGTTTTCACTAAGGACCTGACATTTTGAGGGTCAGCAGGAGAGGATTGAAGTATTACTAAGTCCCAGTTTAAGATTAACATCATAAAACGGCCCTTGGGGGCTACTTGGGCTAGTGTTTCAACTTTGGAATCAAGAAATAAAGGGAGATGAAAATACCTCATAGCGTTCCTTCATCAGGTTCACCAAACCGGCTTCATAGTCACAGTTTGAGTGCAGACGGTTTAAAAAACCAGAGTGAAGTTCTTCAGCACTGAGATGAGCATAGCTTGATAAGTCAGTGCTCCATTTACCCTTTTCCCTGGCAGCACGCTCTTCTTTGGCACTATGTTGGGACAAGATTACAGGATGGCCAGGAGAGCTGTGGCCCATGCTAGTAATGACAACATCATCTCCTTGGCCTTCAGTAGTTTTTGCGGGTGATGATGGAGTATCAGTACCTCTCACCGGACTAGCCCGGTTTGGAGCTGCTGGTTCAGTGTCAGGCACAGCAGGATCAACTTCTGGTCGTTCATCAATATTCTGGTCTTGAATGGGCGGTTCATCAGAGGTAGCTTCAGGATGAGGACCCTCCGGTTCACAAGTTTGGTCCGGTTCACCTATTTGCTCTTCTTCAAAAACCGCCTGGTCTTCTGACGGATTGTTGACCCGAGCTTTCTTGTTGGGTCTGGCTTTGGCTCTGCAAACAAAATTAAAAGAGGTTTAGCATCTTATTCAATATTTGCAATGCATTTGAAGAAAGGGTTTGAATGCTTACCCAGCTATAGTTTTAAGAGGAGGGAGTTGGGTTGCTGTTGACTCGCCAGAAGATGAGGGAGGTGTCACCTGATAATTTGAATCGGACGAATTAAGAGGTTGTCTGAAATAACCTGCCTTGGGATAAGAATTGTCAGAAGTGGGGGAGACCTCAGATCGGCACTTCCGAACTGGGATATCAGGTAAACTGGCTGAAGTGACTTGTTGGCCGCTGTGCCAGGTTGTTCGGCGAGCTTCATGCTGCTACGTCTTCAAAATAAATGTTGGATCCAAGTAAGCAAGAGGATGAGAAAAGCTTACTTTCTGGATCACTTGAAGGGTTTTTTGTGTTGGCATAGAGTCTGAACCGAAGGAAAGGGTAATTACCTCTACATCATTAGCATGGCTGCCTTCTACGTCCTCCTGATAAAGATCATTGTTAATAAGGTGCATGAAAAGGGAGCCAAGTGAGTCAAGTTCTACCTCAACTTCCGGATCATCTGCATCTTCATCAAGTTCCATGTTGATCCGGTCAGCTGTTTTCCGCTTTGAGGTACGCTTGACGGCTTTCGTTTTGGGACGGGATGGCTTTGCCGCTTTATCTGCAGATTTCCGCTTCCAGAAGGGATCATCACCCTGTTTATACACAAACAGAAGAAAGTTTACAAGTTGAACAATTTAAAGATATCAAAGATAAAAAGGAAGCATAGTGCGTACAACAGACGGTTTATTTTGAGTGTAGAAGGGGTTCAAGCCGGTTTGGCGACAGACTGATTCTGGTTCATTCAAAATTTTCTTAACGCCTTCAGTGACCTCTTCATCGGTTATCTGAATGTTGATGTGGCGTTGGGGGTCTTCTAATTCACCGGTATACTCACACATTAAACCGGGGCGGCGGCTTAGTGGCAAGACGCTCCAAGATATCCAGCAATGCACAAAATCAATGCCTGATAAACCGTTGGCCATAAAGGCCCGGAGCTTGGCGAGTTGAGGGGCATATTTGGCCCGTTCTGCAGAACTTAAACATTGCTGCATTGGATGAGTGTTGGAAAGCCTGTGGTCACGGTAGCCTGGGAGAGGGTTCTCATCTTCAGGAGAGGTATCTATGCAGTAGAACCAAGTCTGGTTCCATTCCTTAGGGTGGCTGTGCAGTTTGGCATGAGGGAATTCAACTTCTTTCTGCTTTTGAATAGAGACACCACCAAGTTCAGTGTTGGGACCATTTACAAATTCTGTACGCTGGTTCAGATGAAAAAAGTCCCGGAACAGCTCAGCAGTTGGTTCTTCTTGTAAGTACACTTCACAGAAGACTTGGAAGTTGCATAGACTGGACACCGAGTTGGGTCCGATATCTTGAGGATGGAGTTGAAAACTGGCAAGAACATCTCGGAAAAACTTCGACCCGGGCGGTTTGAAACCACGGCCTATGTGGTCGACAAAGACCACTACGTCACCCTGCCTCGGGGTAGGAGGATTCTCTGTTCCTGGAACTCGCCATTGAATTTCCGTTTTCTTGGGCAAGGTGCCGATACTGACCATTCCATTCAACTGTTCTTCGGTGATCCGGGAAGGAGCCCAGTTGCAAGCACAAAACTGTTTGGCCTTTGTGAAACGAAAAGCTGAAAAAGAAATGCCGGTTTACGAATCATTCATGGTGGTGCGCAAGATGCGATGGAATAAAGATATACAGATGTGTGGAATTGCGTAAACCGGAGACTGATACAATAATGAATGACAAGGTCATATCAAGGGTATACATGTGTTGTTAAACCAGACTATTACAATGAATGTAAAGGGGGTTTGCCGATTTACCAGGGGACTAATGGTATGAGATAGATTGTTTTTACAAGGGTAAACCGCCTACATGGTAAAGATGATACAGATCTAAGGCAAAAAAGGCTAAGTAAGGTAAAACAGATTTCACAGTTTGGCATGGGAATTTCAGATCTGCCGTGCGTTGGATAATCAAAATATATTCTGTTCTAATCTCAAGTGCTCAAAAGGTTCAGTAAGTTCAGATGAGTTTGATATCAAGCAGATGCCTTAACAAGAAGAAAGGAGTTTCAGCTACAGAGGGCGCAAAAAACAATCAGATCTAACTGGCCATTGGTGTTACTAAAGGAGGAGCAGTTTTAGGTTATGAAGAACATCGAACCCTAATGGTGGATCTGGGGTGAGGAGAAAGGAACTTACTGGTGCAGGAGGAAGCAGCGGAGGGTCACCGCGTGTCTTTGGTAACGGTCAGGTTGATGCAATAGCCTTTGTCGAAGCAGAGGTGAAGCTCGGTGACGGCGGTGGTGCTCAGGAGCAGAGATGTCGCGATGAGGAATAAGAAGCGAAGGAGATGAAGGGGAAAAAGGAGAAGGACTTGTGGTCCTATTTATAAGGCGAAGCGATAAAGCGACAAGTGCAGAAATCGAGGAGCTAGAAATGGATAAGTATTAAAGATGACGCCTCAAGGGTTGAAACGATCATTAATGAAAGGCATCTTAGGCTTCAACGGGTAGATGACATCATAATGATTGGTTGCGGATTTAAAGGATGACGTCACGGTGATTTACCAGATTTATACAAAGATGCCAGAGCAAGAATTTTTCTAAGTATTGGAGATTGACATGAACAGGTTCAAATCAATCTGGGGCCTAATGTTGGGGATATAGTTACTGGAGGTAAACCGGCTAGGCATGGCCGGATTAGCTCCATGAAGATTGAAGCCCATGAAGATGGCAAGATACTGGCGCTTTAAGAAGGCCCAAGGCCCAAAGACGGATTAAAGCCTGTAGTTGTGAACCGACTTTATCATGTAAACTTGTATTGTAAGTTAGAGGAATAGAGACCGAGCCGGACACCTCTATGATCCGGCCTCGGGACTCTGTAAACCGGCGGGCATCGACCTTTGTATATAAAGGGACGACCCGGCCACGGTTTGAGGACGGGAAACAACAACTCGAGGGCCAGTCAAAGCGGATTCGCTCCCTGGTCATCGAAACCCTAGCAATACCAATGACAACTAGACGTAGGCTTTTACTGTTGGGAAACGTAGTAATTTCAAAAAATTTCCTACGCACACGCAAGATCATGTGATGCATAGCAACGAGAGGGGAGAGTATGATCTACGTACCCTTGTAGATCGCAACGGAAGCGTTGACACAATGTAGTGGAAGTAGTCGTACGTCTTCTTCCCGATCCAACAGATCCAAGCACTGTTACTCCGGCACTCCGAGTTCTTAGCACACGTACAGCTCGATGACTCTCCCCGGGCTCCGATCCAGCAAAGCTTCGGGGATGAGTTCCGTCAGCACAACGGCGTGGTGACGATGATGATGTTCCACCGACGCAGGGCTTCGCCTAAGCACTACAACGGTATGATCGAGGTGGAATATGGTGGCAGGGGGCACCGCACACGGCTAAGGAACGATCACGAGGATCAACTTGTGTGTCTAGAGGTGCCCTCCTGTCCCCGTATATAAAGGAGCAAGGGGGAGGGGTGCGGCCGGCCTAGAGGAGGGCGCAGGAGGAGTCCTACTCCTACCGGGAGTAGGACTCCCCTCCCGTTTCCTTGTCCAAGTAGGAGAGAGGGGCGGAGAGAAGGAAAAGGGGGGGCGGCGCCCCTCCCTCCTTGTCCAATTCGGACTAGGGGGAGAGGGGGGGCGCGGCCTGCCCTGGCATCCCCTTCCTCTTCTCCACTTTAGGCCCATGAGGCCCATTAACCCCCCGGGGGGTTCCGGTAACCCCCCGGTGCTCCGGTTTTATCCGAAACTTCTCCGAAACCCTTCCGGTGTCCGAATATAGTCGTCCAATATATCAATCTTTATGTCTCGACCATTTCGAGACTCCTCGTCATGTCCGTGATCACATCCGGGACTCCGAACTAACTTCGGTACATCAAAATGCATAAACTCATAATAACTGTCATCGTAACGTTAAGCGTGCGGACCCTACGGTTCAAGAACAATGTAGACATGACTGAGACAAATCTCCGGCCAATAACCAATAGCGGGACCTGGATGCCCATATTGGCTCCTACATATTCTACGAAGATCTTTATCGGTCAGACCGCATAACAACATACGTTGTTCCCTTTGTCATCGGTATGTTACTTGCCCGAGATTCGATCGTCGGTATCCAATACCTAGTTCAATCTCGTTACCGGCAAGTCTCTTTACTCATTCTGTAATACATCATCCCGCAACTAACTCATTAGTTGCAATGCTTGCAAGGCTTAAGTGATGTGCATTACCGAGAGGGCCCAGAGATACCTCTCCGACAATCGGAGTGACAAATCCTAATCTCGAAATACGCCAACCCAACATGTACCTTTGGAGACACCTGAGCACCTTTATAATCACCCATTTACGTTGTGACGTTTGGTAGCACACAAAGTGTTCCTCCGGCAAACGGGAGTTGCATAATCTCATAGTCATAGGAACATGTATAAGTCATGAAGAAAGCAATAGCAACATACTAAACGATCGGGTGCTAAGCTAATGGAATGGGTCATGTCAATCACATCATTCTCCTAATGATGTGATCCCGTTAATCAAATAACAACTCTTTTGTTTATGGTTAGGAAACATAACCATCTTCGATTAGCGAGCTAGTCAAGTAGAGGCATACTAGTGACACTTTGTTTGTCTATGTATTCACACAAGTATTATGTTTCCGGTTAATACAATTCTAGCATGAATAATAAACATTTATCATGATATAAGGAAATAAATAATAACTTTATTATTGCCTCTAGGGCATATTTCCTTCAGTCTCCCACTTGCACTAGAGTCAATAATCTAGTTCACATCGCCATGTGATTTAACAACAATAGTTCACATCAGCATGTGATTAACACCCATAGTTCACATCGATATGTGATCAACACTCAAAGGGTTTACTAGAGTCAGTAATCTAGTTCACATCGCTATGTGATTAACACCCAAAGAGTACTAAGGTGTGACCATGTTTTGCTTGTGAGATAATTTTAGTCAACGGGTCTGTCACATTCAGATCCGTAAGTATTTTGCGAATTTCTATGTCAACAATGCTCTGCACGGAGCTACTCTAGCTTATTGCTCCCACTTTCAATATGTATCTAGATCGAGACTTAGAGTCATCCAGATCTGTGTCAAAACTTGCATCGACGTAACCTTTTACGACGAACCTTTTTGTCACCTCCATAATTGAGAAATATTTCCTTATTCCACTAAGGATAATTTTGACCGCTGTCCAGTGATCTACTCTTAGATCACTATTGTACTCCCTTGCTTAACACAGTGTAGGGTATACAATAGATCTGGTACACAACATGGCATACTTTATAGAACCTATGGCTGAGGCATAGGGAATGACTTTCATTCTATTTCTATCTTCTGCCGTGGTCGGGTTTTGAGTCTTACTCAATTTCACACCTTGCAACACAGGCAAGAACTCTTTCTTTGACTGTTCCATTTTGAACTACTTCAAAATCTTGTCAAGGTATGTACTCATTGAAAAAACTTATCAAGCGTCTTGATCTATCTCTATAGATCTTGATGCTCAATATGTAAGCAGCTTTACCGAGGTCTTTCTTTGAAAAATACCTTTCAAACACTCCTTTATGCTTTGCAGAATAATTCTACATTATTTCCGATCAACAATATGTCATACACATATACTTATCAGAAATGATGTAGTGCTCCCACTCACTTTCTTGTAAATACAGGCTTCACCGCAAGTCTGTATAGAACTATATGTTTTGATCAACTTATCAAAGCGTATATTCCAACTCCGAGATTCTTGCACCAGTCCATAGATGGATCGCTGGAGCTTGCATATTTAGTTAACACCTTTAGGATCGACAAAACCTTCTAGTTGCATCGTATACAACTCTTCTTTAGTAAATCCATTAAGGAATGAAGTTTTGTTTATCCATTTGCCAGATTTCATAAAATGCGGCAATTGCTAACATGATTCGGACAGACTTAAGCATAGATACGAGTGAGAAAATCTCATCGTAGTCAACACCTTGAACTTGTCGAAAACCTTTTGCGACAATTCTAGCTTTGTAGATAGTAACACTACTATCAGCGTCCGTCTTCCTCTTGAAGATCCATTTATTTTCTATGGCTTGCCGATCATCGGGCAAATCCATCAAAGTCCATACTTTGTTCTCATACATGGATCATATCTCAGATTTCATGGCCTCAAACCATTTCGCGGAATCTGGGCTCATCATCGCTTCCTCATAGTTCGCAAGTTTGTCATGGTCTAGTAACATGACTTCCAGAACAGGATTACCGTACCACTCTGGTGCGGATCTCACTCTGGTTTACCTACGAGATTTGGTAGTAACTTGATCTAAAGTTACATGATCATCATCATTAGCTTCCTCACTAATTGGTGTAGTAGTCACAGGAACAGATTTCTGTGATGAACTACTTTCCAATAAGGGAGCAGGTACAGTTACCTCATCAAGTTCTACTTTCCTCCCACTCACTTCTTTCGAGAGAAACTCCTTCTCTAGAAAAACTCTGAATTTAGCAACAAAAGTCTTGCCTTCGGATTTGTGATAGAAGGTGTACCCAACAGTCTCCTTTGGGTATCCTATGAAGACATATCTCTCCGATTTTGGTTTGAGCTTATTAGGATGAAACTTTTTCATATAAGCATCACAACCCCAAACTTTAAGAAACGACAACTTTGGTTTCTTGCCAAACCATAGTTCACACGGTGTCGTCTCAACGGATTTAGATGGTGCCCTATTTAACGTGAATGCAACTGTCTCTAATGCATAACCCCAAAATGATAGTGGTAGATCGGTAAGAGACATCATAGATCGCACCATATCTAATAAAGTACGGTTATAATGTTCAGACACACCATTATGTTGTGGTGTTCCAGGTGGGTGAGTAGTAAAACTATTTCACATTGTTTTAACTGAAGGCCAAACTCGTAACTCAAATATTTTACCTCTGCGATCATATCGTAGAAACTTTTATTTTCTTGTTACAATGATTCTCCACTTCACTTTGAAATTCTTTGAACTTTTCAAATGTTTCAGACTTATGTTTCATTAAGTAGATATACCCATATCTTCTTAAATCATCTGTGAAGGTGAGAAAATAACGATATCCGCCACGAGCTTCAATATTCATTGGACCACATACATCTGTATGTATGATTTCCAACAAATCTGTTGCTCTCTCCATAGTACCGGAGAACGGTGTTTTAGTCATCTTGCCCATGAGGCACGGTTCGCAAGTACCAAGCGATTCATAATCAAGTGGTTCCAAAAGCCCATCAGTATGGAGTTTCTTCATGCGCTTTACACCGATATGACCTAAACGGCAGTGCCACAAATAAGTTGCACTATCATTATTAACTTTGCATCTTTTGGTTTCATTATTATGATTATTGTATCACTACGATCGAGATCCAACGAACTATTTTCATTGGGTGTGTAACCATATAAGGTTTTATTCATGTAAACAGAACAACAATTTATTCTCTTACTTAAATGAATAACCGTATTACAATAAACATGATCAAATCATATTCATGCTCAACGCAAACACCAAATAACACTTATTCAGGTTTAACACTAATCCCGAAAGTATAGGGAGTGTGCGATGATGATCATATCAATCTTGGAACCACTTCCAACACACATCGTCACTTCACCCTTAACTAGTCTCTGTTTATTCTGCAACTCCCGTTTCAAGTTACTAATCTTAGCAACTAAACTAGTATCAAATACTGAGGGGTTGCTATAAACATTAGTAAAGTACACATCAATAACATGTATATCAAATATACTTATGTTCACTTTGCCATCCTTCTTATCTGCCAATCACTTGGTGTAGTTCCGCTTCCAGTGACCAGTCCCTTTGTAGTAGAAACACTTAGTCTCAGGCTTAGGACCAGACTTGGGCTTCTTCACTTGAGCAGCAACTTGCTTGCTGTTCTTCTTGAAGTTCCCCTTCTTCCCTCTGCCCTTTTCTTGAAACTAGTGGTCTTGTCTACCATCAACACTTGATGTTTTTCTCGATTTCTACCTTCGTCAATTTCCGCATTACGAAGAGCTTGGGAATCGTTTCCGTTATCCCTTGCATATCATAGTTCATCACAAAGTTCTACTAACTTGGTGATGGTGACTAGAGAATTCTGTCAATCACTATCTTATCTGGAAGATTAACTCCCACTTGATTCAAGCGATTGTAGTACTCAGACAATCTGAGCACATGCTCACTAGTTGAGCGATTCTCCTCCATCTTTTAGCTATAGAACTTGTTGGAGACTTCATATCTCTCAACTCGGGTATTTGCTTGAAATATTAACTTCAACTCTTGGAACATCTCATATGCTCCATGACGTTCAAAACGTCTTTGAAGTTCTGATTCTAAGCCATTAAGCATGTTGCACTAAACTATCAAGTAGTCATCATATTGAGCTAGCCAAACGTTCATAACGTCTGCATCTGCTCCTGCAATAGGTCCGTCACCTAGCGGTGCATCAAGGACATAATTCTTCTGTGCAACAATGAGGATAAACCTCAGATCACGGATCCAATCCGCATCATTGCTACTAACATCTTTCAACACAATTTTCTCTAGGAACATATCAAAATAAACATAGGGAAGCAACAACGCGAGCTATTGATCTACAACATAATTTGCAAAATACTACCAGGACTAAGTTCATGATAAATTTAAGTTCAATTAATCATATTACTTAAGAACTCCCACTTAGATAGACATCCCTCTAATCCTCTAAGTGATTATGTGATCCAAATCAACTAAACCATGTCCGATCATCACGTGAGATGGAGTAGTTTCATTGGTGAACATCGCTATGTTGATCATATCTGCTATATGATTCACGCTCGACCTTTCGGTCTCCGTGTTCCGAGGCCATATCTGTATATGCTTGGCTCGTCAAGTATAACCTGAGTATTCCGCGTGTGCAACTATTTTGCACCCGTTGTATTTGAACGTAGAGCCTATCACACCCGATCATCATGTGGTGTCTCAGCACGAAGAACTTTCGCAACGGTGCATACTCAGGGAGAACACTTCTTGATAATTTAGTGAGAGATCATCTTATAATGCTACCGTCAATCAAAGCAAGATAAGATGCATAAAGGATAAACATCACATGCAATCAATATAAGTGATATGATATGGCCATCATCATCTTGTGCCTGTGATCTCCATCTCCGAAGCACCGTCATGATCACCATCGTCACCGGCGCGACACCTTGATCTCCATCGTAGCATCGTTGTCGTCTCGCCAATCTTATGCTTCCACGACTATCGCTACCGTTTAGTGATAAAGTAAAGCATTACATCGCGATTGCATTGCATACAATAAAGCGACAACCATATGGCTCCTGCCAGTTGCCGATAACTCAGTTACAAAACATGATCATCTCATACAATAAAATTTAGCATCATGTCTTGACCATATCACATCACAACATGCCCTACAAAAACAAGTTAGACGTCCTCTACTTTGTTGTTGCAAGTTTTACATGGCTGCTACGGGCTTAAGCAAGAACCAATCTCACCTACGCATCAAAACCACAATGATAGTTTGTCAATTTGACTCCGTTTTAACCTTCGCAAGGACCGGGCGTAGCCACACTTGGTTCAACTAAAGTTGGAGAGACAGTCGCCCGCAAGCCACCTATGTGCAAAGCACGTCGGGAGAACCGGTCTCGCATAAGCGTACGCGTAATGTTGGTCCGGGTCATCTCGTCCAACAATACCGACGAACCAAAGTATGTCCGTGATCACATCCGGGACTCCGAACTAACTTCGGTACATCAAAATGCATAAACTCATAATAACTGTCATCGTAACGTTAAGCGTGCGAACCCTAGGGTTCGAGAAAAATGTAGACATGACTGAGACAAATCTCCGGCCAATAACCAATAGCGGGACCTAGATGCCCATATTGGCTCCTACATATTCTACGAAGATCTTTATCGGTCAGACCGCATAACAACATACGTTGTTCCCTTTGTCATCGGTATGTTACTTGCCCGAGATTCGATCGTCGGTATCCAATACCTAGTTCAATCTCGTTACCGGCAAGTCTCTTTACTCGTTCTGTAATACATCATCCCGCAACTAACTCATTAGTTGCAATGCTTGCAAGGCTTAAGTGATGTGCATTACCGAGAGGGCCCAGAGATACCTCTCCGACAATCGAAGTGACAAATCCTAATCTCGAAATACGCCAACCCAACATGTACCTTTGGAGACACCTGAGCACCTTTATAATCACCCATTTACGTTGTGACGTTTGGTAGCACACAAAGTGTTCCTCCGGCAAACGGGAGTTGCATAATCTCATAGTCATAGGAACATGTATAAGTCATGAAGAAAGCAATAGCAACATACTAAACGATCGGGTGCTAAGCTAATGGAATGGGTCATGTCAATCACATCATTCTCCTAATGATGTGATCCCGTTAATCAAATAACAACTCTTTTGTTTATGATTAGGAAACATAACCATCTTCGATTAATGAGCTAGTTAAGTAGAGGCATACTAGTGACACTTTGTTTGTCTATGTATTCACACAAGTATTATGTTTTCGGTTAATACAATTCTAGCATGAATAATAAACATTTATCATGATATAAGGAAATAAATAATAACTTTATTATTGCCTCTAGGGCATATTTCCTTCATTTACCTTCATCGAAGGGGCCGAACTAGTATAAACTCCCCGTGTCCAGTCCCCTTGTCCGGTTTAACCCCTTTAAGCTAACCTGTTGCGATGGCTCCACGACTAAGTCCTTTCACAAGGACATCTGCCGTGACAAACCCACGACAGTTGGGGTTAGAAGGGGTGTAGCTGGTTCTCTGTCCAACTGGGTAGGGGTACAATCTGCGAGAGTCTGGGTTATGTGTGGTGGATCTGGTCCTTGGGCAAGTACAACCGTGATTCTATCTGCATCAACTGGTAGCACTATCTTTTCTGAAGACCGTGTTGTTACTCCCTTAGATACTGCCGTCATGCTCTCCAATTCAAATGGCTGATAAACAAGAAAAGTAATTGTAAGTATAGACATTGTATGATAGATAGGTGCAATGGATAGTGGGGAATAAAAGAGGGCATGAAATAATTCATATTTATGTTGTCTAACCAAACAGGATAGCATGACACAATTTCACATATATGATGGCTAACTAAACAGGATAGCATGACACAATTTCACATTATGATGGCTAACTAAAAAGATGGAAAGACATAGTTCAAAATATGAGACTATGTAAACAGGATAACATGACATAACTATATAATGTGTTTATTAAATAGGTTGGCATGCCATAATTCACATACATTCACAGATAAAATGTCATAATTTAAAATATGATGACTGTAAACACTAAATAGGATGAGATGATATAACTATATGATGTCTTTATTAAATGGGTTGCCATGCCATAATTCAGATAGATGATGTGTATGTACTATGTAAACATGATGGCATGATATAATTCAAATATATGATTTATATAGTAAGCAAGTAAGCAGATGGCAATCCATATATGATGTAAAAACTAAGCAATGCAAGACAACATGCATGACACGGGTAATATAACCCTGCCAAGTTTGAGCATAGACCTCAGGGGGGAAATAGGACTGGTCATGAGTCTCTGAATCCTCCTCTGAGGAGCTCTCTGTAACCAGCAAGATGTCTACTTCAGCAGGTAGCATTGTCTGCTCTGAATACCTTGTTTTCACTCCAGATACTTCCATCACCGCTTCAAATGGCTGATGCACAGGAAGAGTAGTTGAATATACAAACGTTGTCGACAAATGGAACACATAATACAAAAAAATGATAGCATGATATAATTCACATACATGATGATTGGCTAAACAGCATGGCATTGCATAATTCACATATATAACGCCTTTGCAACAAGATAGCATTGTATAATTCACATATATAATGTCTTGCAACAAGATGGCAATGCATAATTCACATATATGGTAATTAGACACTAAACAGGTGGCATTCACATAAAGCATGTCTAAACTAATCAAATGACATAGCAATGCGAGACACCATACGCACGATATGAGCAACATAACCCTGCCAAGTTAGAGCATACACCTCGGGGGGGGGGGATAGGAGTGGTCATCTATCTCTGAATCCTCCTCTGAGGAGCTATCCGTAACCAGCGAGATATGCGCTTCGTCAGATAGCATAGTCTGCTCTGAAGACCTTGTTTTCACTCCAGAATTTGCCATCACCGTGTCAAATGGCTGATGCACATGAAGAGCAGTTGAATGTACTAACATTGTTGACAAATGTAATATGTAATGAAAAAAAAGGATGGCCTGATATAATTTACATATAAGATGACTGGCTAAGCAGGATGGCATTGCAAAATTCACATATATGATGCCTGGCTAAACAAGATGGCGTTGCATAATTCACATAAACGATGAATAAAATAAACAGATGGCATTCACACAAAGGATGTCTAAACTAAGTAGATGACATATTTGATCTATAAAGTAAGCAATGCAAGACACCATATGCATGATATAACCAATATCAGCATGCCAAGTTAGAGCGAAGACCTCAGGGGGTAAATAGGAGTTGTCTTCTCCTTCTGAATCTCCCTCAGAACAGATATCTTCCTCTCGATTACAATCCGAAATGCGTGGAGGGGGGCCTGCCTTTGCGCCTACCATGGAGCGACGTCTGCATGAAATTTTATTGCCACGCAAGGCTCGTCTCTTTTGCTCTACATGTTCAGTTCCATTGTTTACAATAATTGTCATGCATAGGAATAAAACATAGTGACATTATGTAAGGAGTGCATGCAGAAATCCAGAGTGATGGTAGCAACCTGTGGATAGACCCAAAACCAATAATAGCAGGCAGATAATGGCTTCAGTTAAAAAATACAGATAATGGCTTCTTTACTGTTTGTTTCCCACCCAACATGAAACTCATAGTAGACATCGGAGATTAACCAGATAGTAGATAGATACTATTGATAGCGGCCCCGGTATGTACCCCACAACCATTTAAAAACTCAAGTTTGACCATTAGTTTGGAGCTGACTCAGAGTCTAATCGGTGAATAGGACGATAATGTAGCATGTAATATTAAGCGATGCATAACGTAAGCAGACACGAAAGAGTGCGACCTCTCTTGCGGACTCGTGTAGTCCTCGAGGTCAGCTGCCTGGTTGATGATGGTAATGCAGTTTTCATGGCTGCCAGCGGCGGGGAAGAAGATCTGAGGCGGCGAAAGACAGTCTGAAGGCCGGATCCCTGCTGTGCTGGACCCTTCTATCGTTGGAGCAGCTGAGCTGGGGTGGACGACGGCGCAGCAGGAGCGGGACAAACCACACAAGGTTTTCTTTGACAACTATCTATAAGAGAAGTAATTCTGTAAGGGCTCGTTTGAATTGGATGTAGCGACCAGACCTCAACCAGTCTAATCTCTGTGCATCAATGTCATCCCTGGATCAGTAATGCTGACACGCACAGTACTTGAAGGATTTATAACAGAGTAGCAATCACACACTTATTACATTGAATGTCTCAAGAGAGAACTTATTACAATAAATATGGCTTAAGGCCATCTAATAATGATAATAGCGGAAGGCTTGGAAGATAAGTGAGTCCATCAACTCCAACGGCATCACTGAGTATAGAACCACGACCTAGAGGTACCTTACTCGTCGTCTGAATAGTCTACAACATGAACGTTGCAGCCCGAAACGGGTCAGTACATGGAATATGCTGGCAAAGTAACACATAGAGAGTAATGAAAGAAATAGGCTATACTACATGCATATATGGCTGGTGGAAAGCTCTATGGTTACAGTTTTGCGTAAAGCCAATTTTTCCCTGCTACAAAGGAATAAATTTTATTTAACTATCATGGTAGTTGTTAAACATTGAGAAGATAGACATCCTCTCAATCCCAATTAAGCATCATCTTTAAAACCCAACAATATTAATTAGAGTAACATGATGAAATTCACATGATAATCCAAGTACTAGATACTCAAGATGTCCATAACTAGGGACACGGCTAACCATGATTAGTTTATACACTCTGTAGAGGTTTGCACACTTTTCCCCACAAGACTCGATCTCCTCCGTTGGGATTCTCGCACTACATGATGTTTGAGAAACGGATGACCGAGACATAGTCTTTCAGAAGGGCTAGCACCTTACGATCGGGTAGACAGTACCAATCTACATCCCCTACATCTGCTAGTCTACCACTGTAAGAGTTCGCACGACTTAGTCAACTATGCTAGAGCCCATAGTAGCTTGTGGCTGCACACGGAAGTTTCTAGTATGAATAATCTCATGATCCCTTTGAGCCCGGGTGGCGGTCCATAAAGAAAACAGGCAATCGCTGGACTACCTAGGTGCCTCAATCCACCCAGATGTGTGTTTAAGTTGCCACCTTAAATAAACCATTAATTTAACAATCTCACATCTGTCATGGATACACTCACCCAATCCACGTCTACTAGCATAGCATGGCAATATAAGCAAACGTAGAAGTAACTCCCAAAGGTTTGATAATAAAACAGGAAATAGGTACTACCTCATCTACTTCCCCAAACCCACAATTTAATTAGATCCTAATCATGCAATGTTTGAGGATTGATCTAATGCAATAAAACTGGGTAGTAAAGAGGTATGATCAAAGTGTTACTTGCCTTATTGATGATCCGCAAAACCTAGAGATTCGAAATAGCAAGCGGCGCACTCCGGGTACTCTATCGCAAACAAACAAGTATACAATAAGTACTCATCTAATGCACAGGTAAAACTCAAATAAGAGAACTAACCAGAAAGTTGAACTTAAGAACTCCGGTTTGCAAAAAGAATCAAATTGAACAAAGCAACGAAAGTCAAACAGCGAAAGAAACAAACTTCATTTACTAATCTGGATCTAGGTCAAATTTTACAGGAGCAAAAACTTGTTTGAGTTGGTTAATCGGAAAGAGGGTTTCGAGATGAAACTCCAGGCGCTTGAATCGCCCGATTCCGATAAACGAGCGAAAAGTTATACTAGAACGAAAATCGGATCAGAAATCGCGATCAGAAATAATCGCGGAAAATCCGAGAAAAAGAAAACAACGAACAGATTAACGAACGAACGTTCGTTTTCTGCAACTAAACGGTGAAGGCGTTCGTTAAAACGAGCGAACGAGTGAACGCTCACTAAATAAACTAAACCGGAAAAAACGAACCGGATCTAATAAAAAAACCGAATGGAAAACCGGGCGGTTTTCTCGAGGAAACCGGCGGTGGCGATGGTGGTCAACCTCGGCGGCGGGGCGGCTCCGGGCGGCGGCGACGGCGGGCGCCAGCAGCGTTGGGCGGCGGCGGCGCTAGGGTTTGGGGCGCCTCGGGCTGGCTAGAAAATAGGTGAGGGTGGTCCTTCAGCAGATCTTCCTCTCGCTCCCAAGTGGCTTCATCCTCGGTGTGGTGGCTCCACTGAACTTTGCAAAACTTGATAACCTTGCCGTGGGTGACTCGGCTTGCATACTAAAGAATCTTGACTGGTTTCTCCTCATAGGTCAAATCACTGTCCAACTGAATCGATTCCAGCGGCACTGCATCTCTCAGCGGTATATCAACCATCTCTGTGTGGCACTTCTTCAACTGGGAAACATGGAATACATCGTGAACTCCTGACAATCCTTCGGGTAATTACAATTTGTAGGATACTTCTCCCATACGCTCGAAAACCTTGTATGGTCCTACAAAATGTGGCGCTAACTTTCCCTTAACTCCAAAGCGCTTAACTCCTCGAAGTGGAGATACTCGAAGATAAACTCGGTCTCCGACTTCGTAAACTGTCTCCTTGCATTTAGAATCTGCATAGCTCTTCTGCCTGGACTGGGCTATCTTGAGCCTGTCGCGAATTAATTTCACCTTCTGTTCAGACTCCTTAATCAAACCGGTCCAAACAACTGGCGGTCTCCAACTTCATCCCACGACAATGGGGTCCTGCACCTCCTCCCGTACAAGGCTTCGAAAGGGGCCATCTTCAAGCTGGATTGATAACTGTTGTTGTAAGAGAACTCTGTGTATGGAAAATTGTCGTCCCAACTAGATATGTAATCTAGCGCGTAAGCTCTCAGCATATCCTCCAAAATCTGATTGACTCTCTCGGTTTTTCCATCTGTCTATGGATGAAAAGCTGTGCTGAACTCTAGCCTAGTACCCAAAGTCTCGTGCAACTGATTCCAGAACTTTGAGGTAAACTGGGTTCCTCTATCTAATACAATGCTCCTTGGAACTCCATGCAGACATACGATCCTGGTCATGTATATCTTTGCCAACTTAGCACTGGTGTAAGCAGTCTTCACTAGGATGAAATGAGCTACCTTTGTCAAACGTTCGACTACTACCCAAATCGAGTCATAGCCTGAACGAGTTCTGGGCAAACCTGTGATAAAATCCATGCCTAGCTTATCCCACTTCCATTTGGGTATTGGCAATGGCTGTAACAATCCTGCTGGCTTCTGATGCTCTGCCTTTACTCTCTGACATACATCACAAACTGCTACATACTCCGCAATATCCTTCTTCATTCCGGTCCACCAGAAAGTATCCTTCAAATCCAAATACATCTTGGTATTTCCTGGTGAATCGAATATGGTGAATCATGGGCTTCCTGCAGAATTAACTTCCTGATCTCCAGGTCATTGGGCACATAAACACGGTCTTCAAACCATATGGTGTCATGCTCATCCTCACGAAATCCTTTAACTTTTCCTTTGCTCATCTTCTCATTTATAGAGGCAACCTCCTTGTCAGTCTTCCGAGCTTCTCTGATCTTATCCATCAAAGTAGACTGAATCTCCAATGTTGCTACATAGCCTCTCAGAACTATCTCCAAACAGAGCTCACGAAGGTCCTCGGCTAACTCCTTCGGTAAATCTCCCGTCATTAGTGTGTTGACATGGATTTTATGGCTCAGCACATCAGCTACTATGTTAGCCTTTCCGGGATGATAATGCAATCTCATATCGTAGTCCTTGATGAGCTCCAACCATCTCCTTTGCCTGAGATTTAGATCCTTCTGTGTGAAAATATACTTCAAACTCTTGTGATCCGTGTACACTTCACAATGGTTTCCAATGAGAAAATGTCTCCAAGTATTTAATGCATGCACTACGGCTGCTAACTCCAAATCATGCGTGGCATAATTCAACTCATGAGGCTTAAGCTGTCGTGAGGCATATGAAACAACTCTTCCCTCCTGCATAAGCACTGCTCCAAGTCCTCGACGTGAAGCGTCGCAATACACCTCATAATCTTTGTTCTGATCTGGCAAAATCAACACTGGTGATGTAACCAAACGTTTCTTCAACTCCTAGAAACTGGTCTCACATTCCTCAGTCCGTACAAACTTGGTATTCTTGATAACCCACAAGTATAGGGGAACACAACAGTTTTTGATAAGTAAGAGTGTCGAACCCAACGAGGAGCTAAAGGTAGAATAAATATTCCCTCAAGTTCTATCGACCACCGATACAACTCTACGCACACTTGACGTTCGCTTTACCTAGAACAAGTATGAAACTAGAAGTACTTTGTAGGTGTTGTTGGATATGTTTGCAAGATAATAAAGAGTACATAAATAAAAAGTAGGGCCTGTTTAGATAAAGAAACAATAAAGTAAATATAGAGAGTGTGGAGAAGTGGTGGTAGGAGTTGCGAAATTTCCCCTAAGCAATTGACTACTTTACTAGACCGATAGCAAGTATTATGTGGGAGAGGCCACTGCTAGCATGTCATCCCTGACTTGGAATTCTATGCACTTATGATTGGAACTATTAGCAAGCATCCGCAACTACTAATGTTCATTAAGGTAAAACCCAACCATGGCATTAAGATATATTGGTCCCCCTTCAATCCCGTATGCATCAATTTCTATGCAGGTTGAAGCTTCTGTCACTCTTGCCCTCCAATACATAGTCCTATGAACATACAACTAACCCTATGGTGTGATCCATGCGCACAATCATATGATGGGCACCAAAGGACAGCAACATAACCACAAGCAAATTAAATCAATCATAGCAATTCATCAACCACCGATAGGACAAATCTACTCAGACATCATAGGATGGCAACACATCATTGGATAATAATATGAAGCATAAAGCACCATGTTCAAGTAGATGGTACAGCGGGTTGCGGGAGAGTGGACCACTGTAGATAGAGGGTGGGGAGGTGATGGAGATGTTGGTGAAGATGGCAGAGGTGTTGGTGTAGATCGCGGTGATGATGATGGCCCCCCCGGTGGCACTCCGGTGCCACCGGAAGCGAGGGGGAGAGAGCCCCCCTCCTTCTTCTTCTTCCTTGACCTCCTCCCTAGATGGGAGAAGGGTTTCCCCTCTGGTCTATGGCCTCCATGGCGTGGGAGGGGAGAGAGCCCCTCCGAGATTGGATCTGTCTCTCTGTCTCTCTCTGTTTCTGCGTTCTCTTCTGGCTCTGTTTCACCGTTTCGTATATATATGGAGATCCGTAACTCCGATTGGCCTGAAACCTTCGCCGTGATTTTTTTCCGAATATTAGCTTTCTTGCGGCAAAAGAAGAGCGTCAACCGCCTTACGGTGGGCTCACGAGGGTAGGGGCGCGCCCTAGGGGAGGCGCCCCCCTGCCTCGTGATCACCTTGGGCACTGGTTCGTGTTGATTTTCCTTCTGAATTTTCCATATTTTCCAAAAATAGGCTCCGTCCATTTTTATCCCGTTTGGACTCCGTTTGATATGGATATTCTACGAAACCAAAAACATGCAACAGACAGGAACTGGCACTGGGCACTGGATCAATATGTTAGTCCCAAAAATAATATAAAAAGTTGCCAAAAAGTATATGAAAGTTGAATAATATTGGCATGGAACAATCAAAAATTATAGATACGACGGAGACGTATCAGCATCCCCAAGCTTAATTCCTGCTCGTCCTCGAGTAGGTAAATGATAAAAAAGATAATTTTTGATGTGGAATGTTACCTAACATAATCTTGATCATATGTCTAATCATGGCATGAATATTAAGACATGAGTGATTCAAAGCAATAGTCTATCATTTGACATAAAAACAATAATACTTCAAGCCTACTAATAAAGCAATCATGTCTTTTCAAAATAACATGGCCAAAGAAAGTTATCCCTACAAAATCATATAGTCTGGCTATGCTCCATCTTCACCACACAAAATATTCAAATCATGCACAACCCCGATGACAAGCCAAGCAATTGTTTCATACTTTTGATGTTCTCAAACCTTTCAACTTTCACGCAATACATGAGCGTGAGCCATGGACATAGCACTATAGGTGAAATAGAATATGATGGTGGAGAAGACAAAAAGGAGAAGATAGTTTCACATCAACTAGGCGTATCAACAGGCTATGGAGATGCCCATCAATAGATATCAATGTGAGTGAGTAGGGATTACCATGCAACGGATGCACTAGAGCTATAAGTGCATGAAAGCTCCAACTGAAACTAAGTGGGTGTGCATCCAACTTGCTTGCTCATGAAGACCTCGGGCATTTGAGGAAGCCCATCATCAGATTATACAAGCCAAGTTCTATAATGAAAATTCCCACTAGTATATGAAAGTGATAACTCAAGAGACTCTCTATATGAAGAACATGGTGCTACTTTGAAGCACAAGTGTGGAAAAAGGATAGTAGCACTGCCCCTTCTCTCTTTTTCTCTCATTTTTTGTTTTCTTTTTTTTCTATTTTTTTGGGCCTTCTCTTTTTTTGGCCTTTCTCTTCTTCTTTTTTCATCCGGAGTCTCATCCCGACTTGTGGGGGAATCATAGTCTCCATCATCCTTTCCTCACTGGGGCAATGCTCTAATAATGATGATCATCACACTTCTATTTACTTACAAATCGATATTACAACTCGATATCTAGAACAAATATATGACTCTATATGAATGCCTCCGGCGGTGTACCGGGATGTGCAATGATCTAGCGTAGCAATGACATCAAAAAACGGACAAGCCATGAAAACATCATGCTAGCTATTTTACGATCACGCAAAGCAATATGACAATGAATGCTCAAGTCATGTATATGATGATGATGGAAGTTGCATGGCAAAATATCTCGGAATGGCTATGGAAATGTCATGATAGGTAGGTATGGTGGCTGTTTTGAGGAAGGTATATGGTGGGTTTATGGTACCGGCGAAAGTTGCGCGGTACTAGAGAGGCTAGCAATGGTGGAAGGGTGAGAGCGCGTATAATCCATGGACTCAACATTAGTCGTAAAGAACTCACATACTTATTGCAAAAATCTATTAGTAATCGAAACAAAGTACTACGCGCATGCTCCTAGGGGGATAGATTGGTAGGAAAAGACCATCGCTCGTCCCCGACCGCCACTCATAAGGAAGACAATCAATAAATAAATCATGCTCCGACTTCATCACATAACGGTTCACCATACGTGCATGCTACAGGAATCACAAACTTCAACACAAGTATTTCTACAATCCACAATTACTCAACTAGCACAACTCTAATATCACCACCTTTATATCGCAAAACTATTGCAAGGAATCAAACATATCATATTCAGCGGTCTACAAGTTTATGTAGGATTTTATGACTAACCATGTGAATGACCAATTCCTGTCATCTCTCTAAATAGATATAAGTGAAGCAAGAGAGTTTAATTCTTTCTACAAAATATATGCCCGTGCTCTAACACATATAAGTGAAGCAAAAGAGCATTCTACAAATGGCGGTTGTCTATGTACAGAGAAACAGACAATCCAAACTTCAAATGATATAAGCGAAGCACATGAAGCATTCTATAAAGCCATACTCAAAAAATATAAGTGAAGTGCAATGAGCATTATATAAATCAACCAGGGACTATCTCATACCAGCATGGTGCATAAAAAGAAAAATAAAAACCTAAATGCAAAAGACGCTCCAAGACTTGCACATATCGCATGAACGAAACGAATCCGAAAACATACCGATACTTGTTGAAGAAAGAGGGGATGCCTCCCCAGCATCCCCAAGCTTAGACGCTTGAGTCTCCTTGAATATTTACTTGGTGTGCCTCGGGCATCCCCAAGCTTGAGTTCTTGCCTCTCTTCCTTCTTCTCACATCGAGACCTTCTCAATCATCGGACACTTCATCCACACAAAACTTCAACAGAAAACTCGGTAAGATCCGTTAGTATAATAAAGCAAATCACTACTCTAATTACTGTTGCAAACCAATTCATATTTTTTTTGCATTGTTTCTACTGTAATATAACTTTTTCATGGCTTAATCCACTGATATAAATTGATAGTTTCATCAAAACAAGCAAACTATGCATCAAAAACAGAATCTGTCTAAAACAGAACAGTCTGTAATAATCTGAACATTCACCATACTTCCAATACTTTAAAAATTCTACCAAAATTAGGAAAAATTAAAAATTTGTGTACGAAGGCATTGCAAAAAGAATCAGAACCATTTGACATTCCAGCTAAAAATGTAAAATCGCTCACTACTGCCAAAGTTTCTGTCCTGCACCGTACAAACCATCAAGCAAATGTAAACATCCTAAAGGCAAACCTTGGCACATTATTTTTATAATACAATGGAATTGTACAAGGGGATAATTATTTTTGTTGAAAAGTTTCTGTAATCAAGATTCACAAAGTTGCCGTGAGCATGAACAAAGTTCAAGGAGCTCTCCCACTTCAACAGTGCTTGTCTTTCTCACTTTCACTTTCCTTTTTGAAAAGTTTTGGGTTCCCCTCTTTATTTTTGTTGTTTTTAAACTATATGAAAGCACTCAACAGAAATAAATGACTCTCTAAAACTTCCGGGTTGTCTCCCTGGCAGCGCTTTCTTTAAAGCCATTAAGCTAGGCATATAGTGCTCAAGTAGTGAATCCACCCGGATCCCAAGGTATATCAAAGCCAATTTTTAATTAACAATGATTTGTAATTTAGTAGTGAGCACAAAGCAACATATATCAAGCAATGACGAAGTCTAACTCTCTTCATATGCATCGGCATGTCATAAAAGAACAATTCATGCACACCTAGTAAAGGTCAACGCATAGTATAAACAGTTTCTTGCAATTTTATCATGTTGGAAACATAGAGAGGTGGAGATATAGTTCCTCTCTCATAATAATTGCAAGTAGGAGCAGCAAGCACATGCATATTATATTTATCTAAATCATCACGTGCAACGATAAAAGGCAACCCATCAATATAATCCTTAATAAGTGCAAACTTCTCCGATATAGTATAATCGGGAGAAATCAAAAAGATAATAGGACTATCATGCATGGGTACAATAGCAACAATTTCATGTTTAACATAAGGAACTATAGCAAGTTCATCTCCATAAGCATAATTCATATTGGCATCTTGGCCATAAGCATAGCAAGCATCATCAAAAAGGGATATTTCAAAAGAATCAATGGGATCATAACAGTCATCATAGCAATCATCCTTTGGTAAGCACGAAGGGGAATTAAACAATGTATGAGTTGAAGAGTTACTCTCATTAGAAGGTGGGCACGGGTGATCAATCCGCTCTTCCTCCTTTTGTTCTTCGCTGTCCTCATCATCTTTTTCATCCAATGAGCTCGCAGTTTCATTAATTTCTTCTTCCATAGACTCCTGCAAAATATTAGTCTCTTCTTGGACAGCGGAGAAGTACTCAATATATGGTTCAACATAGGCATTAGAAGCATAATTATCATAGCAATATTTAAGTATGGCAAAATTTTCAGATCTGTAAAGAGTAGCATCATACTTTTCAATCAAAGAAGCAATTTCGTAAGCACCCTTAAAAGCAACAAATTCTTCAATTTGTTTAACATCATAGTAATTGTAAACACCCTTAGCATTCGAAGATACGATTCCATTATCACTAAACTCGCATTGATAGGGAAGGTGTTTCTTAGGGTTTTCAGAACAACAAGTAAAACCATATATTTCACATAAATTCCAAGCATAGCATTGCAAATGTTGAATTTGACCCCATAATAGTTTCTCTTTTTCAGATATACTGTGTCGCACATAACAAGCATGCTCATCTAAGGATTTTCCCTCAACTAAGCTAATTGGGGTTTCAGCACGAGCACATAGGGATCGAAGATGATCCAAGTAATAAGCTTCAGTAGTGTGATAGATTTTGATTGGTTCTTCAACCATTGGTTCAGTAGGTACAACTAATTTTTTTGATATTTTGCGTTTCCTACGCATATCTAAAGATAGAAAACAACTAAGAACAGTAAATAAAAATTACTTAGTGATAAAGCAAACAAGCACACACGAGAATATTCACCCCACGCTATTGCTCCTCGGCAGCGGCGCCAGAAAATGGTCTTGATAACCCACAAGTATAGGGGGTCACAACAGTTTTTGATAAGTAAGAGTGTCGAACCCAACGAGGAGCTAAAGGTAGAATAAATATTCCCTCAAGTTCTATCGACCACCGATACAACTCTACGGACGCTTGACGTTCGCTTTACCTAGAACAAGTATGAAACTAGAAGTACTTTGTAGGTGTTGTTGGATATGTTTGCAAGATAATAAAGAGTACGTAAATAAAAAGTAGGGGCTGTTTAGATAAAGAAACAATAAAGTAAATATAGCGAGTGTGGAAAAGTGGTGGTAGGAGTTGCGAAATTGCCCCTAAGCAATTGACTACTTTACTAGACTGATAGCAAGTATTATGTGGGAGAGGCCACTGCTAGCATGTCATCGCTGACTTGGAATTCTATGCAATTATGATTGGAACTATTAGCAAGCATCCGCAACTACTAATGTTCATTAAGGTAAAACCCAACCATAGCATTAAGATATATTGGTCCCCCTTCAATCCCGTATGCATCAATTTCTATGCTAGGTTGAAGCTTCTGTCACTCTTGCCCTCCAATACATAGTCCTATCAACATACAACTAACCCTATGGTGTGATCCACGCGCGCAATCATATGATGGGCACCAAAGGACAACAACATAACCACAAGCAAATTAAATCAATCATAGCAATTCATCAACCACCGATAGGACAACGAAAATCTACTCAGACATCATAGGATGGCAACACATCATTGGATAATAATATGAAGCATAAATCACCGTGTTCAAGTTGAGGGTACAGCGGGTTGTGGGAGAGGGTACCGCTGTAGATAGAGGGGGAAGGTGATGGAGATGTTGGTGAAGATGGCGGGGGTGTTGGTGTAGATCGCGGTGATGATGATGGCCCCCGGTGGCACTCCGGTGCCACCGGAAGCGAGGGGGAGAGAGCCCCCCTCCTTCTTCTTCTTCCTTGACCTCCTCCCTAGATGGGAGAAGGGCTTCCCCTTTGGTCCATGGCCTCCATGGTGTGGGAGGGGAGAGAGCCCCTCCGAGATTGGATCTGTCTCTCTGTCTCTCTCTGTTTCTGCGTTCTCTTCTGGCTCTGTTTCACCGTTTCGTATATATATGGAGATCCGTAACTCCGATTGGCCTGAAACCTTTGCCGTGATTTTTCTTCCGAATATTAGCTTTCTTGCGGCAAAAGAAGAGCGTCAACCACCTTACGGTGGGCTCACAAGGGTAGGGGGCGCGCCCTAGGGGGGGCGCGCCCTAGGGGGGGCGCCCCCTGCCTCGTGACTACCTCGGGCACTGGTTCGCGTTGATTTTCCTTCCGAATTTTCCATATTTTCCAAAAATAGGCTCCGCCCATTTTTATCCTGTTTGGACTCCGTTTGATATGGATATTCCGCGAAACCAAAAACATGCAACAGACAGGAACTGACACTGGGCACTGGATCAATATGTTAGTCCCAGAAATAATATAAAAAGTTGCCAAAAAGTATATGAAGGTTGAATAATATTGGCATGGAACAATCAAAAATTATCGGTACGACAGAGACATATCAGTATCCTTCTTCAACAACTCCGTCATAGGCTTCGCAATCTTCGAGAAATTTTCAATGAATCTCCGGTAGTATCCTGCAAGTCCAAGAAAACTCCGGATCTCTCCAACTGTTGTTGGTGCTTCCCAATTTGTCACAGTGACAACCTTGGTGGGATCTACTAATATACCTTCTCCGGATATAACGTGTCCGAGGAATCCAACTTCCTTCAACCAAAACTCACATTTGCTAAACTGGGCATATAATTGATGTTCTCTGAGCTTCTCAAGTACCAAACGCAAATGCTCCTTATGCTCCTCTTCATTCTTCGAGTAAACTAGAATATCATCAATGAACACTATGACGAACTTATCCAAAAACTCCATAAACACTTTGTTCATCATGTTCATAAAATAGGCAGGTGCGTTAGTCAGACCAAATGACATAACGGTATACTCGTACAGCCCATACTTGGTGGTAAAAGCCGTCTTAGGTATATCCTATTCTCGAATCTTCAATTGATGGTATCCTGATCGTAGATCGATCTTGGAAAATACCTTAGCTCCTTGCAATCGATCAAACAGATCATTGATCATCGGTAGTGGGCACTTTTTCTTGATTGTTACTTCATTCAATCCTCGATAATCAACAACCATCCTTAACGATCCATCCTTTTTCTCTACTAGAAGTACTGGCGATCCCCAAGGCAAAGAACTTGGGCGAATATAACCTTTATCCAGTAACTCTTTAATCTGCTTTTTAATCTCCTCCAAATATTTTGCGGGCATCCTGTATGATCTCTTAGATATTGGCCATGTGCCTGGCAAAAGCTCAATCAAAAACTCAATATCTCTATCCAGTGGCATGCCTGGCAACTCCTCTGGAAATACATCAGGGAAATCCTTCACCACTGGTACTTCCTCCTGCACAACTCCTGATAAGGAATTTAGTTGAGTCCTCTTCGGCACATGACAGGATACATACTTGATCCTTCTTCCTTCTGGCGTCGTAAGCATAATTGACTTACTGGCGCATTCAATGTTCCCTTCATACTTCGATAACCAATCCATGCCTAATATCACATCCAATCCTTGAGATTCCAATACTATTAGGTCCGAGGGAAATACATAGTTACCAATCCTTAATGGTAACCAATCACACCATAGACTAGCCATATACTCTGCTCCAGGCGAGGTTACTAACATGGGTGACCTAAGGGCTTGGGTTGGCAGTTTATACTTATCCACAAATCCCTTTGAGATGTATGAATGCGATGCACCAGTATCAAAAAGAACGAGTGCAGTAAATGACTTAACCAAAAACTTACCTATTACTGCATCTGGCTAAGCTTCAACCTCCTCCACGTTAACGTGGTTCACCTATCCCCTATTGAAAGGGTTCGGCTTCTTCCCAGAGCTTCCATTGCCATTTCCATTCTGGGATTCAGGACATTCATTGGCATAATGTCCGGTCTTCTGGCACTTAAAGCAAGTGACTTGGCTCAGGTCTCTCTTCGCGGGTGTTGATGGGTTGGTATAGGGATGGCAGTTTTACCCATGGGCATGGGTACCCGCGGGCACCCTACCCAAAAACAATGGGCATGGGCAAGACTTGGAGAGATTTTTTACCCATGGGTAATGGGTATCCATACCCGCAAAATGTATGGGTAGGGCATGGGTATGAACTTGTGCCCATGGGTAACCCAATGGATACCCAGAAAATATTCATAAATGAAAATAACTCCTATGTCATGTTGGTCAACATCCAACTCCTATGGCCCAACTCTAAATCCCCCCCAAAAAGTTGAAATATCAAATCTTGTCTATTGGACTATCGTCTAACTCTCGATCAAGTGATCCCCAATTCCCACCACCGCCTGCCACTATGTCGGCTTCCACCAACTACCGCTCATACTCCCTTATGCTCCCAAGGGGCCACCCACATGACGAGGCTGTGGCAGTGATATACTGCTCAACCATCATCACTTAATTTTTAAACTCATTTGTCCACCTTTTAAAAATTTAAATGTTACACATTATATCCACTGGGTACCCATTGGGTATAGGATACCCGATGGGTATGGACATGGGTGTTAATTTATGCCCATGGGCATTGAAGTGGGTGGGTATAGAAAGTTTCTGTGGGTATGGGTTTGGACAGAAGGAGGTTATACCCGCCCATACCCTACCCATTGCCATCCCTAGGTTGGTACGATTCTGGCCGTTGCTTCCTCCATTCCGGTAACCATTCTTGGGGCCATTATGATTATGCGAACTTCCTCCTCCATGTGTATGCTGAAAAGGTCCTCCCAGTTTAGGGGTAAAACGCGGCTTCTGCTGAGCTCCAGAATTGTACTTCCCTTGTCCATACTTCCTCTTGCGGTTCTCAATCTGTTGCTGCTTCCCTTCAATCATAAGAGCACGATCTACCAACTCCTGGTAGTTGTTGAAGCTTGCTACCATCAACTGCATGCTCAACTCATCATTCAGTCCTTCCAGAAACTTCTCCTGCTTAGCTGCATCCGTAGCAACGCCATCTGGGGCATAATGTGCTAGCTTACTAAAGTCATCCACATACTGGCCAACTGTCCGTCCTCCTTGGCGCAAGTTGCAAAACTCACGCTTCTTCATGGTCATAGCTCCTACTAAAACATGGGCAGTACGGAAAGCCTGCTGAAGCTGATCCCATGTCACCATGGCTATAGGGTAGGTGACAGTGTAATTCTCCCACCATGATGCTGCTGGTCCATACAACTAATGAGCGGCAAAGCGCACCTTCTCAGCATGAGTACATCCTGTAGTGGTTAACTCCCTTCCAATCTTGCGGAGCCAATCATTCTGCTACTATAGGCTTGGTGCTACTAGAGAACACCGGTGGATTCAGCCCAAGAAAACGGGTTAAGTGATCAACAGGGGGTGGTGGTGGTGGCGGGTTGTTGCTGTTGCTGTTGTTGTTGTTGTTGTTCCCCTGATTCTGATTCTGGATTAGCAACTGCATCAACGTATTATGCTGCTGGATCAACTGAGTGAGCTCTGGTGGAAATGCAAATCCATTGCCATGTCTCGGAGGCATCTGATGGGTTTAGAAAAGATGAGATTTAAGAATAGAGAGAGGTCTAGAGAGAAAACACTAGCCATATGCACATGAGGCAAAAGCAAACACTACCCACTACTAGGAATTCTCTATCCTCTCCTTGAGCCACTTCATCAAAATTGATGTAGCCGTTAGATGAAGTAAATCAGTCCATAATAGCCATCTGATCTAGACGTTGAGAGGCTCCGCACTAAGCCACATGCAAGCATGCAGAAATACCATGGCACATGCATGTGAGTGGGTTTTAAATCACATCAACATGTCTGCATGCAAGCATGCACCGGTAGCATGCATGTAAGTGAGCTTTTAAGTCCCATTAACATGTCAAAAAGAAAAATATAATCCCATTATGCAGTAGGAGTTGGCCGATCTTTTTTCCTTACGTGGGATGATCTAAATGATGATGGGAGTTTATTTAGTTTGGCTACCACATTTGTCATGCGGTTATAGAGTTTTTTTAGTTCTATGAAATCGATAATTTTGCACAGAGAGATATACCGCTGTTCCGCGGCAACGTGCGGGGACTCATCTAGTAATATTTAGGAACAAAGGGAGTACCATGTAAAGAGTTAGGTGTCGCACGGTGATAGTGTGAGGTGGGCCATGTAATCACTGAGCCTGCGTGTTTTCACTGCTCTTGCACGCCTCCGCTGTAAGAATGGGGAAAATTGTAATCTAGTAGTAGTACCTCCTTTCACCGAAAGCGTGGGACATCCAGCAGTCCTACCACCTCAATAATAAAGACCAATGAGCCACCAAATCACATAGACCCAGAAGTAACCATCACTCTTGCGCCAGTGAGAGGTCATGTCCGCTCTGCCCGGGCATGAATGTGGCACCGATTCTTTGGAGCGGTGCTGACCGTTTTGGGCGAGAAGCGCGCGCGGGCGATGGAGGGGCTTTGGGTGGACCAGGCTGGTCAGGAGCGGGCATGGCAGCTGTCCGCATGTCCCTACCGGACACGCCCGGAAATGAGAGGATGCACCGACTCTTCGCGGCTAAAATCGTACACTACACAACATCTCTCTGTAGGAGTAGGTCGATCTGTCGCTCTCTCTAACACACACATGCTATTAAACACACACACACACGCGTGCGCGCACGCACCTTGGTCCCGTTGCACCTTCTAACTTGAGGTCTCGGGTTCGATAACTACACTTCAGCATAATTTGTGCCAAGAGGATTCTTTGACTGGTCAAAATGTTTTCTAGGGTTTGCACGCTTCACACTCTCTCTCCAGTATATATATACACGCTGGAGCCTCAGCGCTTGTAGTTGCTCTCTTCACACTCTCTCACCTTCTCCCTCCGTTCTGAATTACTTGTCGCAGGTATGGATGTATCTAGATTTATTTTAGTTCTAGATACATCCATTTCTTCGACGAGTAACTTGGAACGGAGGGAGTAGTTGCTCTCTTCACACTCTCTCGCCCTCTCCAGATCTAAACAAGACTTCGTTGGCCTCTCCCTTCCCTCACTGCTGCGAAAAGAGCCGGCAGGATTCGTCCGCCAGGAAGGGAAGGAGGCTTAACATTGTCGCCGTCGGCGAGGGACTACCGGCGCAGCTGTTCACTTTCCACCCAGCGGCGGCGCGGGAGGGCCTCCGACCCCTTCTTCTTCGCCGTCGTCTCGTCGCCCACCGAACCATGCCCCAAGAATCTTAAGGTATAATTTACTTACTCCACATGCATTGCTCTAGCTGCATGTATACCATGAATCTAGGACGTGGTTCAAAGAGGAAAGGAGTGGGGGAAAGTAGTGGGGGAAAGTAGTGGGAAAAGTTGTATATAGCATGAATCTAGGACGTGGTTCAAAGAGGAAATGAAGGGGGAAAGTTGTATAGCATGAATCTAGGACGTGGTTCAAAGAGGAAAGGAATGGGGGAAAGTAGTGGGGAAAGTTGTATCGCATAAATCTAGGACGTGGTTCAAAGAGGAAAGGAAGGGGCAAAAGTACTAGTTCAAAAAGGAAAGGAAGGGACAAGACTGTAGAGTTTGAGCAGGACTAGATTTGCTGCGCTCACATAGGGAAAGGTGTCTAAATATAACAAAACTGGGACCAACACAAATATGCTCCTTGGTTGTTTGTTCTTTGTTGCAACAGACTATGCATGACCACAGTACATCGGTAGATGCACATGCTGCTGGTCCGTCCACTGTCCCGTGCAACTCATTAGCTGTTGTTAATCTAAGGCCCTGTTTGGTTAAAAACTACCTAGTCCCTACCTACTTGGTTCCAGGGACTAAACATGGACTAGAGGTTATTAAATGACATGCTAAAAGACCATGTTACCCCTAGTAATGAAGTAATAGAGACAAGGTGCGATGCATGGTAGGGGCAACTGTTGGAAAAAGTCCCAAAAAGACTCCCTCGGGGTCTTCTTTCTTTAGTCCCAAATGCCCACTTTTATTCCCTAAAAGTCCCTCCTATTTGGTTTAGATGGGACTGACACGGAGTTTTTTTAGTGCCTACACCAAAATATCCTTGTAAACAAACACCCTCTAATAATGCCGCTGGAAAATTGATGCAATGCCATAGTTAAAAGCAAATTACATGTTTAACGAAATTTATTGTTAATATAATCTCTATGTTAATATTAATCAATGCCACCGTTTGAGAAATGCTACTGTCTTGCTTTCTTTCCCATTTAGATAAGGTAGATGCTTCTTTTTGTTGGCTTTTGTGTCATCCACCGTTATTGACCACTAATTGTTTCCTTTGCACCTCTATGTAAATAGGGTTATCTACTTCACCTCGTTGCCATTGTGACCTTTTGTTCCACTGCACAAAACACTTTTGTTTTAAGAGTGTTCTGTGCAGTTCAACCAAAATGTCACACCGACAATGTTGCTTGATTGCTTGATCTTAGTGGAACTGCACAAGAGGAGATCTTACTTCCTATCTGTTAAGGCGAATTTGGTTCAGATCTTCTTCTTGTGAGTTGTTTGAATTCCGCATCATGAGAGGTCAGTACTAGCCTTCTTTCACATGATTCTGCAGTGTGCTTTCATATGTTGTGCTACTTGTACGATAATGTTGCTTGATTTTAGTGAACTGCACAAATGGAGACAAGACTTCCAATCTGTATGTGCACCGTAATATCCCATTGAGGTAAGATAAGGATATTTCACAACTGCTGGCCTGTATTTTGCCACTTTCATCAGAAAATTAAGTTTAGTACTATACTTGTGCTCCCTAATTGACATGCCAAATCTTACATTGAAGGCGAAGCTGGTCTGTTATTGAACCAAGTGATGAAGGGGAAGAACAAGTGGAAGAAAAAGAAAATCAACTCCCGGTGCTGTAATGAAGCACTGGAACTGTGATGACACAAGTAATGATATAGTTTTGCATCTTAATTTATTGCTATGGCTGGAACGAGCAATTGTTTTGCCACTAATTTGATGCCACTCTTAATGTAACATGTAATTATCTCAACTTGTGCAAACAGGGATCTTCTTTGAAGATTCCATATATTTTAGTGGAATTACAGAAGAAAATGTTGGAAACATTAAACTAATCGAGGAGTATATAGTAAGCATGGCCACCACCGTAGATAGCAACAGATGGTTCCGGAGAAGTGCTTCATCTGTATGCTCTACACAATAAGCCTCCTGACAAAGGTTGGTACTCGCCCACTGATTTCATCCATATGATTGAGCTTTGTCATCTCTATTGGTGTTGTGCTACTGTTTAGATAATGTAATGAAAAAGTGGTATTGTCCTTGAGAAGTGCTTCATCTGTGCTGTTTTAAATATTTCCTTTCCTTTTTTCAAGCAAACAGGGATGCTAGCATTTAGTAGTCCTCTTGTCTTTGCACAACAGGATCATCTTCCTCTGAAGAAGAATATGGAGTACGTGAAGTGACTAGTTCCGATTATGCCAGGATGAAGAAGCCCTGTCTATCTTCTCATCAGAAGGAGCAGTTGAAGGATGGTTACATTACTCCCCACAAGACCAAACTAACTTTAGCTCCGAAGGACTGACAAATCTCCATCTTTTTGCTGTGATGCACGAGTACAATGTTGTTCTAGGATACTTTCTGGTGAGTTCCATTTTTCTAAAAGTGTGCTCTACATGGCCCCTGTATGTGCCTGTTGAAACTGTCAATTCATAGTACAGTTTGCTTTATACTAATCACTTTTTTGTATTTGTGCAAACAGGGGTGCTCAGCTTGATTTCAATGGGAACTGCACAAAATGTTCATGAATACATCGAATCATTCATTTCCACCACAAGAAAGGAGGTGCCGATAAGTTCAAGGAGTTGCAACATATAAGGGCGAAATCATACAAGCTACGCGTGAATTTGGTTGATTTTGGTGGAACTGCACAAAAAGAACAGCTGGTTTATTTAGCACGAGGTGCCATGTCAATGTCCGAACTGATGGCAAACCCTACCCATTCCACAATCGTAGGCATTTGATATTTTGGAATGGGACAGCCTTGTCAAATTTTGATCATTGATTTTAGCAAGACATGTGTTTGATATTTTCGAATGGGACGCCCTTTGCTGTCAGCGGCGTCGATCAATTTTTTCTTTATTCTTTAGTTGTGAAGTAAATATTGCCTCTGACATGTGAGTCACTGAGATGCATAATCATCGATTGTTTTAAATGTTCTCTATGAATTGCCAGGCCTGTGTATTTGATTGCAATGTACAGAAACGCTAAAAAGCTGCTCAAACTCTTTGTACTCCTTCTGTTCCTTTTTACTTCGCACATTGTGAAAGTGCATACTTTTTGGTATAAGATTGGTCAAAGTAGAGATACTTTGACTGCAGACAAAACTTGTATGCAGACTAGAAAGGATCGGAGGGAGTACATGTGAAACTGCTGCAAACGAGGTGATTACCCTGGGAATAATGCTAGTACGTATTGTTTTGCATGTTCATCCAATGCCAGTGATACAGGAATTCGAACTAATCGAAATAAACTCATTCATACACGGTCGGATTTCATATAAACATGCCGGATTTCATTACATTTCATACATTCTTTAACTAAAAAGGGGTGCGCTAGAGGTATAATTAATTAACCGAAGCTACCCACCTGTGTCCCGCTGAGCCGAATAGAAGCTTCAGTGACTTAACTGCAGGTGCAGTTGCGTAACTGACATGTGGCCTGTTGAGCCCACGTGTCAGTCAGCCAACTGCACTAGCAGTTAAGTAGAAGCAGCGTTCTTCTCCAGCGTACCTCTCCGACTCCACGTCACCGCCAAGAAGCTAACCGGCCGTCAATGGTCAACCCGCCTAGCTTGGCTTCAATCGGAGGGTAGCAGTAGTGGTCTTACTTGGACCCAAGCGGTGGCGACCTACCGTGCTCTACTCTTCCTTATTTTCTCTGTGGCGTGGCCTCGTTGGCAGCGGGGCGGGGCCTCGACCGAGCCGGCGATGTCCTCTGCCTCGTTGTTGGCGGGGCGGGGCCTCGGTGGAGCCGGCGGTGTCCTCTGCCTCGTTGTTGGCGGGGCGGGGCCTCGACGGAGCCGGCGGTGTCCTCTGCCTCGTTGTTGGCACTGCGGAGCCTCGGCGGAGCAGGGCCTCGTCGACGCCAGCGGAGCGGGGACTCGCCGGAGCCGGCATTGTCCTCTGCCTCGTCCTCGGTCTCGCCAAACAGTGCCTCGCCCACTTCATCGCCCTCTTTGCTAGCCTCTTTGTAGGCGCCCGCAGCCTCCACCACCTGCATGCGGTACCGCCAGCGCTCGAGGCGGCCCTTGCGGGCGGAGCGGTACGAGTCGAGCAGCGCCTCCTACTCCGCCCACTCCGCAGTGATCTTCTCCTCCCCCTGCAGGTGCTCCTTGAGGAGATGGTGGTTGTAGACGGCGTCGGCCTGCGCCTCCCGGAACTGCTCCTCACGTATCTGCCTCACCCTGTCCATATATTGGGCACGGGCCTCGCCGATGGTCATGGTGCAATGCACTGACGAGGATGGCGCGGAGGAGGGGGTTGGCGCCGGATCGTCGACTACCATGTTCTCCATTAGGACGTCGTCGTCCTCCGACTGCCTGTCGGCTAGCCGGTCGGCAGCAATGGATGCCATCTCCTTGTGGTCCGTCATCCACCCGTCCCGAAGAGCGCTGGAGCGCGAGGAAGCCATGGTGGGCAGTAGTGGTGTGGACAGGAGAAAGGGAACGGATGCGGATGACTGCGGCTATGGCCGGTGCAGCAATTTATATAGCAATGGTGGGCGGGCGGAGGGACAGACGTGTGGCGCTGGAGTAGCCGCCTCGTCAACCGCGTATCATTAATGTGGGCGGAAGATGGACGGATGGACGACACTTGTGTCGTTTGAAGGCGGAGCAATCGCCTGCACCGGGAAGCGGGGAGGGCGGCGCTGACTGTTTCGGGCGGAAAGCGCACGCGGGCGAGGAGATGACTTTACTTGGAGAGGATGACAATGGGGACCCGCCAGGTCCATAGCCTCACGTACGCAAGTGCCTCCTTATTACACACACACACACACACACACACACACACACACACATATATATATATATATATATATATATATATATATAACTATAATTTATTTTGCTTCCTCCTGGTTTCCTGACATCACGGTCCCACACCATTGTCAACCTATGTAGTACTCCCTTCTTTCCAGTTTATAGGGCTTATCTCAAAATTTTAGTTTTTCCATTTTATAAGGCTCAATTTGGTTGTTCCCCATCACATGTTCAGAGTTCAAGGTGCATTAAATCATTGCATGCAAGTATTAAGAGAAAAGTGACTAATGTATGCACTTTATGCATGCATGCATTGCAATTAATGCATTCGTAAACATAATTTTTTAAGGAAAACAAGAGCATTAACTGGGTGCTTTTGTAAACTACGAAAAATATTCCACCACTCATCATCTACCTTGGTTGGTGAGATTTTTGAATTGAGCCTTATAAACCGGAAAGGAGGGAGTAGTCAATAAATGAGAGAATTGCACAAGAACCGGCCGACAGCTGGGACCAAGTAGCTCGAGCAGTATTTGTGTTTTTGAGGTGTGAGCACTGTAGAGTTTTTCGATGTTTATCCCAGATATTAATTTTTCTCCTCTGAACAACAACGAAAACATCGCTGCAGGGATTAACTAGGCGGGCTGTGGCCCGTCTAGCCCAGGACAGATATCCAGCCCAGATATTAATTTTTTTTCAAGCTGAAAATGGCTAGCCCAGCTATACTTTTTTAAAGGAATACCCAGGCAAGGTCAAGTTGTTATTCTCTGCCCCGCTGGGCTGTAAATCTTTCCTAGGAGGGTTGCATTAGGCTTAACAAGAAAATATGCTTTAAGAAATAATAAATGGGATGTAATTATAAAAACTGGGCAGTAACTATAAAAAATGCACCAAACACGTGATTACTTTATAAAATATTATTTTTGGATATTGAAAATTTTAATTTCATTAATTGTTGCGAGCGCAATGTTTCATTGGATTTTTACGTAATATAATTTTATATTGAAATTGTATTTAATCTGACTAGAAATTTCGGGATAAATATATTTCGGATCCCATCAAATGTCGGAAATTTTATTGGATTCTGTTTTGAACGGTTGGTTGAAATGGGCTGTACTTTTAACAAACTGTAAATGGGCTATAGTAAATTCCATTAGAATTCGAAAATGGGCTACACATTTTTACAAATCTCAAATGGGCTATAAGTTCTCTGCCACACACTTCTGGCCTTACTAAGTTGACGTGTCCCCAAAAAAACAGAGTTGATGCGTATGCAAGGCTTTGTCAACTTATAGTCAACACACGGTTCTAGTAGCAGTGGCCGTTGGATGTCCATCCAACGAATGTTGTGCTTCTTCTTCAATCTCGGATATTCTAGCTTCACCCGCCCAAAAAATGATTCCTCCCACTGGCATCTGGGGCGCACCGTTTCAGAAGCTGACCTGTGGGCCTACTAAGTTGACATACCAAGGGCTTTGTCAACTTAGTCAATATAAACGATTCTACCTGCAGTGACCGTACGATGTCCATCCAACGACCGTCGTGCTTCTTCAACCTCTAGTCTTCTTTTGCTCCAGCCGCCCAAAGCAGCGCCGGTCGTGCCGCCTGCTCCTGCCTCAAGTGGCCGGCTGTGCTGCCGCGGAGGCCTCACCGCCTCCTATTACTCCCACCGCTAGCCAGGCCATCCCTCGACTCACCCACACCCCCTATTATTCTGCGGCGACGGCAGGGCAGCCGAACCAATGAACCCTCGTACTCCTCTCCACGTGTGCATCCACTGCCGCGTCTTCCCCGGCTCCGCGTTGTCCCCTTCCTAGGCCTCGCCGTCCTCCATCGCCCTGGTGCTCTCGGCGCGGCTTGGTCAACGTGGTCAAGGAACGACTTCCATCGAACGTGGACTATACGTGGAGAGGCTGACAGCTGGGTCCACGGCAGCCGCAAGGAAGTGTCTCCTTATTACGCGCAAAATAATTATTCCTCCACCTGACAATGGGGACCCACCGGACGGGCCACCGTATTTCGCGAAAAAAATGATTCGCCCCCTGACTGTTGGGACCCACGAGCTACATCTTCGCACGCAAGGAAGTGCGTCCGGAAAAAAACAATTCGCCCCCCTGACTGTTGGGACCCACAAGCTACATCTTCGCACGCAAAGAAGTGCGTCTGGAAAAAAACGATTCGCCCCCCGACTGCTGGGACCCAGCAGCTACACCTTCGCACGCAAGGAATTGCGTCCGGGCAAAAAAATGATTCACCCCCTGACTGCTGGGACCCAGCAGCTACACCTCCACACGCAAGGAAGTGCGTCTGGGCAAAAAAAACGATTCGCCCCCTCTGACTGCTGGGACCCACCAGCTACATCATCGCAGGCAAGGAAGTGTCTGACAGTCGGGACCCACTTGGTCGAAGCGTATGTAGCGTTGTTATTCTGGTCGCGAACGTGTACGTACATACTGGTCGATGCAGAGGCGCGCACGTGTCGTAGTAGAGGTGCGCACGTGTCGTAGTAGAGGCATGCACGTAGCATGTACACGTACGTACAGTGGCCAAGGTGCAAGAAAAAAATACGGCCACGTATGTGTACATACGGGCGGGGTCTCGAACACCTACTCGCGCATACATACGGCCAGGGCTCATATACATGGCTGGGTCGGAACGGAGAAACAACGTCGTCGTCGTGCTCATGGGTAGGCAACAGAATGCGTCGTGTTCATGGGCAGGCAACGGAATGCGTCGTGTTCATCAGGAGGCAACGGAATGCATCATGTTCATCGGGAGGCAACGGAACGCGTGGGAGCCAACCGGCTGGGTCAGAACGGAATGCGTGGTCGTGTTCATCGGGAGGGCTTGGACAGAACAGGCGATGGAAACGAGGCCTGGTGTACCGCAGAACGGAGGAAACGGACCTCCTATGGTCGAAAGGGGGGTCCTGTTGATCGGGAGGGGTGTGGCGTACCGCAAAATGAAGGAAACGGACCTCCTACGGTCAAAACGGGGGTCCTGTTGATCGGGAGGGGTGTGGCGTACCGCAAAATGGACAAAACGGACCTCCTACGGTCGAAACGGGGGTCTTGTTCATCGGGAGGGGTGTGGCGTACCGCAAAATGGGACTCCACGGGATATTGTTCATCTCCACCGTTGAGCACCTCACTGATATAATAAACCGGCCATTGAACTGGATACTCTTTGCTGGGCTCCTTGCGCTCTACCACAATGGCTACGCTGACAGCCCGGGCATTAGCAGCCACATATAATAATAATGGCTCTTTATCGATCGATGCTGCCAGCACGGGCGGTTCCACTAGCTGCCTCTTCAGATCTTCAAACGCCTTATCAGCTGCCTCACTCCATACAAAGTTATCTGTTTTCTTGAGCATCTGATATAAGGGGATGGCCTTCTCTCCAAGGCGGCTGATAAACCGGATCAAGGCTGTAATCCGGCCGGCCAGACATTGCACATCGTTAACACACGCCGGTTTAGCCAAGGACGTAATTGCTGCAATCTTTTCTGGATTAGCCTCAGTGCCTCTGTTTGAAACCAGAAAGCCTAAGAGCTTGCCTGCCGGGACACCGAAAACACACTTCTCCGGATTGAGCATCATCTTGTAAACCCGGAGATTGTCAAAGGTTTCCTATAGATCATCTATCAATGTCCCCTCCTTTCTGGATTTGACCATAATATCATCCACATATGCATGAACATTACGCCCAATTTGCTTATGAAGGCAATTCTGAACACATCGCTGGTAAGTTGCCTGGGCACTCTTGAGTCCAAAGGGCATGGAAACATAGCAGAAGGCTCCAAAGGGAGTTATAAAGGCTGTCTTCTCCTGGTCCTTAACTGCCATTTTGATCTGATGATAACCAGAGTAAGCATCCAAAAAACACAAACGGTCACAACCTGTCATAGCATCAATTATCTGATCAATGCGAGGGAGAGCAAAGGGGTCTGCAGGGCAAGCTTTGTTTAAATCTGTGTAGTCCACACACATGCGCCAAGTGTCGTTTTTCTTAAGAACCAGCACCGGATTGGCTAACCACTCTGGATGAAAAACTTCAACAATAAACCCAGCAGCCAACAAACGGGCTACCTCTTCACCTATAGCCTTGCGTCTTTCCTCGTTGAAACGGCGGAGGAACTGTCGGACCGGTTTGAATTTAGGATCAATGTTGAGTGTGTGCTCAGCGAGTTCTCTCGGTACACCTGGTATGTCAGAAGGTTTCCATGCAAAGATGTCCCGATTCTCACGGATGAACTCGATGAGCGCGCTTTCCTATTTGGGATCCAGGTTAGCGTTGATGCTGAACTCTTTGGATGAATCACCAGGGACAAAGTCAACCATCTTAGTGTCTGTAGCTGATTTGAACTTCAATGCTGGATCATGTTCCTTAGTTGGCTTTTTTAAGGAGGTCATGTCTGCCGGATCAACTTGCTCCTTATAGAATTTTAACTCCTCCGTGGCACAAACCGACTCAGCATAAGCCGCATCGCCTTCTTCGCACTCCAAAGCAATCTTTCTACTTCCATGTACTATGATAGTCCCCTTATGACCTGGCATTTTAAGCTGTAGGTAAACATAACATGGCCTTGCCATAAACTTAGCATAAACCGGCCGCCCAAACAAGGCGTGGTACGGACTTTTGATCTTCACCACCTCAAATGTCAATGTTTCTGACCTTGAATCGTAGTCATCTCCAAAAGCTACCTCCAAAGCTATCTTACCAACAGGATATGCAGACTTACCAGGCACCACACCATGAAATACCGTATTCGACGGTTTAAGATCCTTATCTGTCAACCCCATATGGCGGAATGTATCATAATACAAAATATTGATACCACTTCCCCCATCCATGAGCACTTTAGTGAACTTGTATCCCCCAACTTGAGAGGCTACCACCAAGGCCAAATGACCTGGATTATCAACCCAGGGCGGGTGATCCTCTCTACTCCACAAAATAGGTTGCTCCGACCAGCGTAAATACTGAGGTACTACCGGCTCAACAAAGTTGACTGCCCTTTTGTGAAGCTTCTGATCACGTTTGCACAAACTAGTAGTGAAGACATGATATTGCCCGTTGTTCAGCTGTTTAGGATTGCTCTGATAACCCGACTGCTGCTACTGCTGACTCCCCTGATGGTTGTAACCTTCCTGGTTGCCTTGGTGTCCTTGATTGACGTGTCCGGTTTGATTGCCTGGAAACCCTAAACCGAAACCACCACCTCCGTAGCCCGGCCCGTGGAAACCTCCTCCTGAACCGCCGGGCGGGCCGCTGTCATATTGGAACATATTGGAATTCTTGAAATCCCGCATGATATAACAATCTTTCCAGAGATGTGATGCCGGTTTCTCCTTCAATCCATGCTTTGGACAGGGCTGATTTAACAAACGCTCCAAATTGTTGCCTGGACCTCCACCCCTCTAGGGCTGCTTGCCTTTACGGTGCTGGCTATTCTCCTGCGCGTTGGTATTTGCGACAAAGTCCAAACCACTGTCGACCTTGCGCTTACCAGCGTTTCCATGGCATGCCGGATTATGTTGTTGGCCTTTGGCATTGCCGCTCTTCTTACCCTTCTCTGGTTTGTCCTCCTCTGAATCCGGATCCTTGGTATTATCTGAATCGGCATATTTAACCAAAGCGGCCATGAGTGTTGACATGTCGTTGCAGTGACGTTCGAGCCTTCCCAACTTCTATTTCAACGGTTTGAAACGGCAATTGCCCTCTAACGTGAACACTGCGGTGTCTGCATTGATACGATCTGATGAATGCAAAATCGCCGAGACTTGTTTGACCCAATGGATCGTGGACTCCCCTTCCTCTTGGACACAAGCGGCCAGATCTACAATTGACATTGGCTGCTTACACGTATCCTTGAAGTTCTGGATAAACCGGTGCTTCAGTTCGGCCCATGATCCAATAGAGTTGGTCGGCAAGCTCTTCAACCAAGTGCGAGCTGTTCCTTCCAACATCATGGTGAAATATTTAGCACACACCGCCTCATCCACATCTAACATCTCCATTTCCATCTCATAGCTCTCCACCCACGCCTCTGGCTGCAAATCGGCGGTGTAATTTGGCACCTTACGAGGTCCCTTGAAATCCTTGGGTAGTCGTACATTACGCAAAGCGGGAGTTAAACACGGTACCCCTAAGGAACTGAACATCGCCCCTGGCTCCACGGAGGCGGTGGGGTGAACCGGAGTATGCTGTCGTGCTCCGTGTTGAGCTGTCAACTCGGCCTCTCGACGTGCGCGGCCATGGTCCACAACATCTTGCGCACTAGCACCTCCCCCAGCCGGATTGTTCCCTCGTGGCGAATTTCGGCGACGTGCACTACTTGACACAGCCGGTTCGTCCTCCACGTGTCTGCTATAACTCCGGCTTGGATGGGGAGTGGAATGAATCCTCTCACGGCTATGTGAATATGCTTGCTATTGATTTAGTGCTGTCTGAAGGAGATCCCTGGCCCGACGCGCTTCCACTGCAACTGGTGACTCGCCGTCGGTTGGGAGGGCCGCCAGGCGTGAAGCGGCGGCCACAATGTTGTCCAACGGGTTGGAATAATGCCCGGGCGGCGTTGGTGGCACATCGTTGTTCTAGCGAGGCAGGTCCGTCGTGCGCGGCTGAACCGGCACTCCTGCTCCCGGCGCCCCCACCCGGTTTAGCGTGGGTTGGTTACCAGCTCCTGCACTTGGCGTGTTGAAAAGATTCTGTGGCTCATAAACCAACGGGAGACGTGATCGGTGCCTTCTTCTCATGACTTCCTCTGAAGCATTCTGATCCAGTCTAATCCGGTAAGCCTGTGCTTCCAACTCGGCCCGCTCCGTAGCCATCCTGGCGTTCTCTGCTGCCAGGTCCGCTTTAGCCTGGGCTATCTGATCTTTCACTTTTACAATCTCTGCATCGTGTTGATCCCTGGCTGCTGCGTCTACCTCCGCGGACATCAATGTTGCCAGAGCGTCAAACAAATCAGACAAGACTTGGGCCGGAGGTGGCGCCGAGCTTCCTGCCCCTGCTGGTGTGGCCGTCGTTGAACCGGAGAGCATTGCTACGGCGGTAGATGAATGAGACGCCGATTGTGTGCCGGCCATGAAGATGGTGGCCCGGTTTGGCAGACCGGGGGAATCCGGAATACTGTTGCCCTCGGATCCTCCCTCAATCCGGCCGTCCTGCAACTGGTAAAGCGATTCGGTTTCTCCAGAAGACTCATCATCAGAGCAGACTACGGTTTCTCCATCGGACACCGGTCCGTCCTCGTACCGCGATCCATGGACGACACCTACGAAAACATGCCTTGCCTCGGGCTGAACTGGCGAAGAACTTGCACGCCGAGCCGTTTCGATGATGTCGGTGCAGATGTCCGGCTCGGGGGCCGGTTCGCCGATCTTGCCGATGAAGACGTGAATCCCACCAAAGGGGACCCGGTACCCGTATTCGATTGAATCGGCCTCGGGACCCCATCCTCCGTTGTCGATCTAGAGCTTGCCGCGGCGACTCTTCGTCATCCGGCCCACAGCGTATCCCTTGAGTCCATCGAAGCTGCCCTTCAAGAACTCAAAACCATCGTGCGATAGCCCCACGGTGGGCGCCAACTGTCGTGGGTTTGTCATGGCAGATGTCCTTGTGAAAGGACTTAGTCGTGGAGCCATCGCAACGGGTTAGCTTAAAGGGGTTAAACCGGACAAGGGGACACGGGAGTTTATACTAGTTCGGCCCCTTCGATGAAGGTAAAAGCCTACGTCTAGTTGTGATTGGTATTGCTAGTGTTTCGAAGGCCAGGGAGCGAAGCCGCTTTGTCTGGCTCTCGAGTTGTTGTTGTCTGTCCCTAAACCGCGGCCGGGTCGTCCCTTTATATACATAGGTTGACGCCCGCCGGGCTACAGAGTCCCGAAGCCGGATTATAAACGTTTCCGGTTCGGCCTCTCTCTTCCTATCTTACTATACAAGTTACATGACTAGGCCGATTTACATTTACAGACTGTAACCCGCCTTTGGGCCCTCCGTAAAGCGCCAGTATCTTTACATCTTCATGGGCTTCTAATCTTCAAAGAGTCACCCGGCTACATAAAGCCGGTTTACCTCCAGTAGTAATATCCCCAACAACCGTCGACCTCCTCCAGCCTCCACGGGCTACCGTCAACCTCCTCCAGCCTCCACCGCGCGCTACTCCACCGGCTACTATTCAACCACCCCTCCACCGTCTACTGTTCATCCAGCCCTCCACACCACGGGGTCCTGTTCAACCACCCCTCCACGGGCACCCCTCCACCGTCTACTGTTCATCCAGCCCTCCACCACACCACGGGGTCCTGTTCATCCAGAGGCAACGCCACCGCTCACTGTTCATCCACCCCCCCGCAACGCTCACTGTTCATGCAATCGATCGGCTTCAGTTAGCAACAGTAGCGAAGGAATCGCTCGATCGGATTCAGTTAACAACCATCGATCGATCGCTCGGGTTCAGTAACGCGTAGCCTGCAGTGCAATTGCTCGGGCTCAGTTAGAGCCCAACGCCTTGCTCGGGTTCAGTTAGAGCCAACGCCTCGCACACACACGCGTACGTGTAAGAGAGAAACGCACATCACTCGGCCCCTGACCTCCCACCGTAACCGGGAACTCCCCGAAATTTTCTTCGCCCTTGCTTCTACCACGGTTTTTTCCGTCATGGACGGCCCAAAGAATGTCACGCAGCTGCGTCTCCGGCCCGCCCAGGATGAAAAGCCCATTTTCTGTCATGATTTTTTGTCATAGAAGTAGGAGCCCACCACATCTATGATGATACCGGGTTTTGTCACAATTATCGTCATAGAAGTGTCATATGTATGACAGAAAAAAACTTTGTTCGGCCCAAAATGTCACGGATGTGTCTTTTTTTTGTAGTGCAAGCAATTGTTTCATACTTTTGACATTCTCAAAACTTTTTCAATTTTCACGCAATACATGAGTGTGAGCCATGGATATAGCACTATGGGTGGAATAGAGTGGTGGTTGTGGAGAAGACAAAAAGGGAGAAGATAGTCTCACATCAACTAGGCGTATCAACGAGCTATGGAGATGCCCATCAATAGATATCAATGTGAGTGAGTAGGGATTGCCATGCAACGGATGCACTAGAGCTATAAGTATATGAAAGCTCAAAAAGAAACTAAGTGGGTGTGCATCCAACTTGCTTGCTCATGAAGACCTAGGGCAATTTGAGGAAGCCCATCATTTGAATATACAAGCCAAGTTTTATAATGAAAGATTCCCACTAGTATATGAAAGTGATAACATGAGAGACTCTCTACTATGAAGATCATGGTGCTACTTTGAAGCACAAGTGTGGTAAAAGGATAGTAACTGAAGGAAATATGCCCTAGAGGCAATAATAAAGTTATTATTTATTTCCTTATATCATGATAAATGTTTATTATTCATACTAGAATTGTATTATCTGGAAACATAATACTTGTGTGAATACATAGACAAACTAAACGTCACTAGTATGCCTCTACTTGACTAGCTCGTTAATCAAAGATGGTTATGTTTCCTAACCATAGACATGTGTTGTCATTTGATTAACGGGATCACATCATTAGGAGAATGATGTGATTGACATGACCCATTCCATTAGCTTAGCACCCGATCGTTTAGTATGTTACTATTGCTTTCTTCATGACTTATACATGTTCCTATGACTATGAGATTATGCAACTCCCGTTTGCCGGAGGAACACTTTGTGTGCTACCAAACGTCACAACGTAATTGGGTGATTATAAAGGAGCTCTACAGGTGTCTCCAAAGGTACATGTTGGGTTGGCGTATTTCGAGATTAGGATTTGTTACTCCGATTGTCGGAGAGGTATCTCTGGGCCCTCTCGGTGATACACATCACATAAGCCTTGCAAGCATTACAACTAATGAGTTAGTTGTGAGATGATGTATTACGGAACGAGTAAAGAGACTTGCCGGTAACGAGATTGAACTAGGTATTAAGATACCGACGATCGAATCTCGGGCAAGTAACATACCAATGACAAAGGGAACAACGTATGTTGTTATGCGGTCTGATCGATAAAGATCTTCGTAGAATATGTAGGAGCCAATATGAGCATCCAGGTTCCGCTATTGGTTATTGACCGGAGACGTGTCTCGGTCATGTCTACATTGTTCTCGAACCCGTAGGGTCCGCACGCTTAACGTTACGATGACAGTTTCAATATGACTTTATATATTTTGATGTACCGAAGTTTGTTCGAAGTCCCGGATGTGATCACGGACATGACGAGGAGTCTCGAAATGGTCGAGACATAAAGATTGATATATTGGAAGCCTATGTTTGGACATCGGAAGTGTTCCGGGTGAAATCGGCATTTTACCGGAGTACCGGGAGGCTACCGGAACCCCCCGATAACCTAATGGGCCTTAATGGGCCTAGTGGAGGAAGAGGAGAGGAGGCCTAGGGGTTGCCACGCGCCCCTCCCCCCCAAGTCCGAATTGGACAAGGAGGGGGGGCGGCGCCCCCCCTTTCCTTTCTTCCCTCTCCTCCTTCCCCCCAAGTCCTAATCCAACTAGGGAAAGGGGGGAGTCCTACTCCTGGTAGGAGTAGGACTCCTCCTGCGCGCCTCCTCCTAGGGCCGGCCGCACCCCCCTTGCTCCTTTATATACGGGGGCAGGGGGCACCTCTAGACACACAAGTTGATCCTCGTGATCATTTTCTTAGCCGTGTGCGGTGCCCCCTTCCGCCATAGTCCTCGATAATATTGTAGTAGTGCTTAGGCGAAGCTCTGCGACAGTAGAAGATCAAGATCGTCACCACGCGTCATGCTGACGGAACTCTTCCCCGTCACTTTGCTGGATCGGAGTCCGAGGATCGTCATCGAGCTGAACGTGTGCTAGAACTCGAAGGTGTCGTAGTTTCAGTTCTTGATCGGTCGGGCCGTGAAGACGTACGACTACATCAACCGCGTTGTCATAATGCTTCCGCTTTCGGTCTATGAGGGTACATAGTCAACACTCTCCCCTCTCGTTGCTATGCATCACCATGATCTTGCGTGTGTGTAGGAATTTTTTTGAAATTACTACGTTCCCCAACAGTGGCATCCGAGCCTAGGTTTTATGTGTTGATGTTATATGCACGAGTAGAACACAAGTGAGTTGTGGGCGATATAAGTCATACTGCTTACCAGCATGTCATACTTTGGTTCGGCGGTATTGTTGGATGAAGCGGCCCGGACCGACATTACGCGTACGCTTACGCGAGACTGGTTCTACCGACGTGCTTTGCACACAGGTGGCTGGCGGGTGTCAGTTTCTCCAACTTTAGTTGAACCGAGTGTGGCTACGCCCGGCCCTTGCGAAGGTTAAAACAACATCAACTTGACAAACTATCGTTGTGGTTTTGATGCATAGGTAAGATTGGTTCTTGCTTAAGCCCGTAGCAGCCACGTAAAACTTTCAACAACAAAGTAGAGGACGTCTAACTTGTTTTTGCAGGGCATGTTGTGATGTGATATGGTCAAGACATGATGCTAAATTTTATTGTATGAGATGATCATGTTTTGTAACCGAGTTTTCGGCAACTCGCAGGAGCCATATGGTTGTCGCTTTATTGTATGCAATGCAATTGTGTTGTAGTGCTTTACTTTATCACTAAGCGGTAGCGATAGTCGTGGAAACATAAGATTGGCGAGACGACAACGATGCTACGATGGTGATCAAGGTGTCGCGCCGGTGACGATGGTGATCATGACGGTGCTTCGAAGATGGAGATCACAAGCACAAGATGATGATGGCCATATCATATCACTTATATTGATTGCATGTGATGTTTATCTTTTATGCATCTTATCTTGCTTTGATTGATGGTAGCATTTTAAGATGATCTCTCACTAATTATCAAGAAGTGTTCTCCCTGAGTATGCACCGTTGCGAAAGTTCTTCGTGCTGAGACACCATGTGATGATCGGGTGTGATAGGCTCTACGTTCAAATACAACGGGTGCAAAACAGTTGCACACGCAGAATACTCAGGTTATACTTGACGAGCCAAGCATATACAGATATGGCCTGGAACACGGAGACCGAAAGGTCGAGCGTGAATCATATAGTAGATATGATCAACATAGTGATGTTCACCAATGAAACTACTCCATCTCACGTGATGATCGGACATGGTTTAGTTGATTTGGATCACGTGATCACTTAGAGGATTAGAGGGATGTCTATCTAAGTGGGAGTTCTTTAGTAATATGATTAATTGAACTTAAATTTATCATGAACTTAGTACCTGATAGTATCTTGCTTGTTTATGTTTGATTGTAGATAGATGGCCCGTGTTGTTGTTCCGTTGAATTTTAATGCGTTCCTTGAGAAAGCAAAGTTGAAAGATGATGGTAGCAATTACACGGACTGGGTCCGTAACTTGAGGATTATCCTCATTGCTGCACAGAAGAATTACGTCCTGGAAGCACCGCTGGGTACCAGGCCTGCTGCTGAAGCAACACCAGATGTTACGAACGTCTAGCAGAGCAAAGCTGATGACTACTCGATAGTTCAGTGTGTCATGCTTTACGGCTTAGAATCGGGACTTCAATGATGTTTTGAACGTCATGGAGCATATGAGATGTTCCAGGAGTTGAAGTTAATATTTCAAGCAAATGCCCGGATTGAGAGATATGAAGTCTCCAATAAGTTCTATAGATTCAAGATGGAGGAGAACAGTTCTGTCAGTGAGCATATACTCAAAATGTCTGGGTATAATAATCACTTGATTCAATTGGGAGTTAATCTTCCAGATGATTGCGTCATTGACAGAATTCTCCAATCACTTCCACCTAGCTACAAGAGCTTCATGATGAACTATAATATGCAAGGGATGAATAAGACAATTCCCGAGCTCTTCGCAATGCTGAAAGCAGCGGAGGTAGAAATCAAGAAGGAGCATCAAGTGTTGACGGTCAACAAGACCACTAGTTTCAAGAAAAAGGGCAAAGGGAAGAAGAAGGGGAACTTCAAAAAGAACAACAAGCAAGTTGCTACTCAGGAGAAGAAACCGAAATCTGGACCTAAGCCTGAAACTGAGTGCTTCTACTGCAAGCAGACTGGTCACTAGAAGCGGAACTGCCCCAAGTATTTGGCGGATAAGAAGGATGGCAAGGTGAACAAAGGTATATATGATATACATGTTATTGATGTGTACCTTACTAATGCTCGTAGTAGCACCTGGGTATTTGATACTGGTTTTGTTGCTAATATTTACAACTCGAAACAGGGACTACGGATTAAGCGAAGATTGGCTAAGGACGAGGTGAGGATGCACGTGGGAAATGGTTCCAAAGTCGATGTAATTGCAGTCGGCACGCTACCTCTACATCTACCTTCGGGATTAGTATTAGACCTAAATAATTGTTATTTGGTGCCAGCGTTGAGCATGAACATTATATCTGGATCTTGTTTGATGCGAGACGGTTATTCATTTAAATCAGAGAATAATGGTTGTTCTATTTATATGAGTAATATCTTTTATGGCCATGCACCCTTGAAGAGTGGTCTATTCTTATTAAATCTCGATAGTAGTGACACACATATTCATAATGTTGAAGCCAAAAGATGCAGAGTTGATAATGATAGTGCAACTTATTTGTGGCACTGCCGTTTAGGTCATATCGGTGTAAAGCGCATGAAAAACTCCATACTAATGGACTTTTAGAACCACTTGATTATGAATCACTTGGTACTTGCGAACCGTGTCTTATGGGCAAGATGACCAAAACACCGTTCTCCAGTACTATGGAGAGAGCAACAAATTTGTTAGAAATCATACATACAGATGTATGTGGTCCGACGAATGTTGAGGCTCGTGGCGGATATCGTTATTTTCTCACCTTCACAGATGACTTAAGCAGATATGGGTATATCTACTTAATGAAACATAAGTCTGAAACATTTGAAAAGTTCAAAGAATTTCAGAGTGAAGTTGAAAATCATTGTAACAAGAAAATAAAATTCCTACGATCTGATCGTGGAGGAGAATATTTGAGTTACGAGTTTGGTGTACATTTGAAACAATGCGGAATAGTTTCGCAACTCACGCCACCCGGAACACCACAACGTAATGGTGTGTCCAAACGTCGTAATCGTACTTTACTAGATATGGTGCGATCTATGATGTCTCTTACTGATTTACCGCTATCTTTTTGGGGTTATGCTTTAGAGACGGCCGCATTCACGTTAAATAGGGCACCATCAAAATCCGTTGAGACGACGCCTTATGAACTGTGGTTTGGCAAGAAACCAAAGTTGTCGTTTCTGAAAGTTTGGGGATGCGATGCTTATGTGAAAAAGCTTCAACCTGATAAGCTCGAACCCAAATCGGAGAAATGTGTCTTCATAGGGTATCCAAAGGAAACTATTGGATACACCTTCTATCACAGATCCGAAGGCAAGACTTTTGTTGCTAAATTCGGAAACTTTCTAGAGAAGGAGTTTCTCTCGAAAGAAGTGAGTGGGAGGAAAGTAGAACTTGATGAGGTAACTGTACCTGCTCCCTTATTGGAAAGTAGTACATCACAGAAACCGGTTTCTGTGACACCTACACCAATTAGTGAGGAAGCTAATGATGATGATCATGAAACTTCAGAACAAGATACTACTGAACCTCGTAGATCAACCAGAGTAAGATCCGCACCAGAGTGGTACGGTAATCCTGTTCTGGAAGTCATGCTACTAGATCATGATGAACCTACGAACTATGGAGAAGCGATGGTGAGCCCAGATTCCGCAAAATGGCTTGAGGCCATGAAATCTGAGATGGGATCCATGTATGAGAACAAAGTGTGGACTTTGGTTGACTTGCCCAAAGATCGGCAAGCAATTGAGAATAAATGGATCTTCAAGAAGAAGACTGACGCTGACGGTAATGTTACTGTCTACAAAGCTCGACTTGTCGCAAAAGGTTTTCGACAAGTTCAAGGGATTGACTACGATGAGACCTTCTCACCCGTAGCGATGCTTAAGTCTGTCCGAATCATGTTAGCAATTGCCGCATTTTATAATTATGAAATTTGGCAGATGGATGTCAAAACTGCATTCCTGAATGGATTTCTGGAAGAAGAGTTGTATATGATGCAGCCGGAAGGTTTTGTCGATCCAAAGGGAGCTAACAAAGTGTGCAAGCTCCAGCGATCCATTTATGGACTGGTGCAAGCCTCTCGGAGTTGGAATAAACGCTTTGATAGTGTGATCAAAGCATTTGGTTTTGTACAGACTTTTGGAGAAGCCTGTATTTACAAGAAAGGTGAGTGGGAGCTCTGTAGCATTTCTGATATTATATGTAGATGACATATTACTAATCGGAAATGATATAGAATTTCTGGATAGCATAAAGGGATACTTGAATAAGAGTTTTTCAATGAAAGACCTCGGTGAAGCTGCTTACATATTGGGCATTAAGATCTATAGAGATAGATCAAGACGCTTAATTGGACTTTCACAAAGCACATACCTTGACAAATTTTGAAGAAGTTCAAAATGGATCAAGCAAAGAAAGGATTCTTGCCTGTGTTACAAGGTGTGAAATTGAGTAAGACTCAATGCCCGACCACTGCAGAAGATAGAGAGAAAATGAAAGATGTTCCCTATGCTTCAGCCATAGGCTCTATCATGTATGAAATGTTGTGTACCAGACCTGATGTATGTCTTGCTATAAGTCTAGCAAGGAGGTACCAAAGTAATCCAGGAGTGGATCACTGGACAGCGGTCAAGAACATCCTGAAATACCGGAAAAGGACTAAGGATATGTTTCTCGTATATGGAGGTGACAAAGAGCTCATCGTAAATGGTTATGTTGATGCAAGCTTTGACACTGATCCGGACGATTCTAAATCGCAAACCGGATATGTGTTTACATTAAACGGTGGAGCTGTCAGTTGGTGCGGTTCTAAACAAAGTGTTGTGGCGGGATCTACATGTGAAGCGGAGTACATAGCTGCTTCGGAAGCAGCAAACGAAGGAGTTTGGATGAAGGAGTTCATATCCGATCTAGGTGTCATACCTAGTGCATCGGGTCCAGTGAAAATCTTTTGTGACAATACTGGTGCAATTGCCTTGGCAAAGGAATCCAGATTTCACAAGAGAACCAAGCACATCAAGAGACGCTTCAATTCCATCCGGGATCTAGTCCAGGTGGGAGACATAGAGATTTGCAAGATACATACGGATCTGAATGTAGCAGACCCATTGACTAAGCCTCTTCCACGAGCAAAACATGATCAGCACCAAAGCTCCATGGGTGTTAGAATCATTACTGTGTAAATCTAGATTATTGACTCTAGTGCAAGTGGGAGACTAAAGGAAATATGCCCTAGAGGCAATAATAAAGTTATTATCTATTTCCTTGTATCATGACAAATGTTTATTATTCATGCTAGAATTGTATTATCTGGAAACATAATACTTGTGTGAATACATAGACAAACTAAACGTCACTAGTATGCCTCTACTTGACTACCTCGTTAATCAAAGATGGTTATGTTTCCTAACCATAGACATGCGTTGTCATTTGATTAACGGGATCACATCATTAGGAGAATGATGTGATTGACATGACCCATTCCATTAGCTTAGCACCCGATCGTTTAGTATGTTGCTATTGCTTTCTTCATGACTTATACATGTTCCTATGACTATGAGATTATGCAACTCCCATTTGTCGGAGGAACACTTTGTGTGCTACCAAACGTCACAACGTAACGGGGTGATTATAAAGGAGCTCTACAGGTGTCTCCAAAGGTACATGTTGGGTTGGCGTATTTCGAGATTAGGATTTGTTACTCCGATTGTTGGACAGGTATCTCTGGGCCCTCTCGGTAATACACATCACATAAGCCTTGCAAGCATTACAATTAATGAGTTAGTTGTGAGATGATGTATTACGGAACGAGTAAAGAGACTTGCCAGTAACGAGATTGAACTAGGTATTAAGATACCGACGATCGAATCTCGGGCAAGTAACATACCGATGACAAAGGGAACAACGTATGTTGTTATGCGGTCTGACCGATAAAGATCTTCGTAGAATATGTAGGAGCCAATATGAGCATCCAGGTTCCGCTATTGGTTATTGACCGGAGACGTGTCTCGGTCATGTCTACATTGTTCTCGAACCCGTAGGGTCCGCACGCTTAACGTTACGATGACAGTTTCAATATGAGTTTATATATTTTGATGTACCTAAGTTTGTTCGGAGTCCCGGATGTGATCACAGACACGACGAGGAGTCTCGAAATGGTCGAGACATAAAGATTGATATATTGGAAGCCTATGTTTGGACATCGGAAGTGTTCCGGGTGAAATCGGCATTTTACCGGAGTACCGGGAGGCTACCGGAACCCCCCGGTAACCTAATGGGCCTTAATGGGCCTAGTGGAGGAAGAGGAGAGGAGGCCTAGGGGCTGCCGTGCACCCCTCCCCCCCCCCAAGTCCGAATTGGACAAGGAGGGGGGCGCCCCCCCCCCTTTCCTTTCTTCCCTCTCCTCCTTCCCCCAAGTCCTAATCCAACTAGGTAAAGGGGGGAGTCCTACTCCCGGTAGGAGTAGGACTCCTCCTGCGCGCCTCCTCCTAGGGCCGGCCTCACCCCCATTGCTCCTTTATATACAGGGGCAGGGGGGCACCTCTAGACACACAAGTTGATCCTCGTGATCGTTTTCTTAGCCGTGTGCGGTGCCCCCTTCCACCATAGTCCTCGATAATATTGTAGTAGTGCTTAGGCGAAGCTCTGCGACAGTAGAACATCAAGATCGTCACCACGCCGTCGTGCTGACGGAACTCTTCCCCGTCACTTTGCTGGATCGAAGTCCGGGGATCGTCATCGAGCTGAACGTGTGCTAGAACTCGGAGGTGCCGTAGTTTCGGTGCTTGATCGGTCGGGCCGTGAAGACGTACGACTACATTACCCGTGTCATCATAACGCTTCCGCTTTCGATCTACGAGGGTACGTAGACAACACTCTCCCCTCTCATTGTTATGCATCACCATGATCTTGCGTGTGCGTAGGATTTTTTTTGAAATTACTACGTTCCCCAACAGTAACATTGTCCCTTCTCTCTTTTTCTCTCATTTTTTTCTTTTTCTTTTTTTCTTTGGGCCTTTTCTCTTTTTTATGGCCTCTTTCCTTTCTTTTTTTTCGTCCGGAGTCTCATCCCGACTTGTGGGGGAATCATAGTCTCCATCATCCTTTCCTCACTGGGACAATGCTCTAATAATGATGATCATCACACTTTTATTTTTCTTACAACTCAACAATTACAACTCGATACTTAGAACAAAATATGACTCTATATGAATGCCTCCGGCGGTGTACCGGGATATGCAATGATACATGAGTGAAATGTATGAAAGAATTATGAATGGTGGCTTTGCCACAAATACGATGTCAACTACATGATCATGCTAAGCAATATGACAATGATGGAGTGTGTCATAATAAACGAAACGGTGGAAAGTTGCACGGCAATATATCTCGGAATGGCTATGGAAATGCCGTAATAGGTAGGTATGGTGGCTGTTTTGAGGAAGGTATATGGTGGGTGTATGATATCGGCGAAAGGTGTGCGGTATTAGAGAGGCTAGCAAAGGTGGAAGGGTGAGAGTGTGTATAATCCATGGACTCAACATTAGTCATAAAGAACTCATATACTTATTGCAAAAATCTACAAGTTATCAAAGCAAAGTATTACGGGCATGCTCCTAGGGGGATAGATTGGTAGGAAAAGACCATCGCTCGTCCCCGACCACCACTCGTAAGGAAGACAATCAATAAATAAATCATGCTCCGACTTCATCACATAACGGTTCACCATACGTGCATGCTACAGGAATCACAAACTTCAACACAAGTATTTCTCAAATTCACAACTACTCAACTAGCATGACTTTAATATCACCATCTTCATATCTCAAAACAATTATCAAGTAACAAACTTATCATAGTATTCAACACACTCATAAGAGAATTTTATTCTTGAATACCTAGCATATTAGGATTTTAAGAAAATTACCATGCTATTAAGACTATCAAAATAATCTAAGTGAAGCATGAGAGATCAATAGTTTCTATAAAACAAATCCACCACCGTGCTCTAAAAGGTATAAGTGAAGTACTAGAGCAAAATTATATAACTCAAAAGATATAAGCGAAGCACATAGAGTATTCTAACAAATTCTAAATCATGTATGGCTCTCTCAAAAGGTGTGTACAGCTAGGATGATTGTGGTAAACTAACAAGCAAAGACTCAAATAATTGTTGGGGAACGTAGCAGAAATTCAAAATTTTCCTACGTAACACCAAGATCTATCTATGGAGAGACCAGCAACGAGTAGAAAGGGGAGTGCATCTACATACCCTTGTAGATCGCTAAGCGGAAGCGTTCAAGTGAACGGGGTTGATGGAGTCGTACTCGTCGTGATTCAGATCACCGATGATCCTAGTGCCGAACGGACGGCACCTCCGCGTTCAACACACGTACAGCTCGACGATGTCTCCCACGCCTTGATCCAGCAAGGAGAGAGGGAGAGGTAGAGGAAGACTCCATCCAGCAGCAGCACAACGGCGTGGTGGTGAAGGAGGAGCGTGGCAATCCTGCAGGGCTTCGCCAAGCACCTACGGGAGAGGAGGAGGTGTCACGGGAGGGAGGGAGGCGCCAAGGGCTCAGGTATGGATGCCCTCCCTCCCCTCCACTATATATAGGGGCAGGGGAGAGGAGGGAGGCGCAGCCTTGCCCCTTCCTCCAAGGAAGGGGTGCGGCTAAGAAGGGGGGAGGAGTCCATCCTCCCCAAGGCACCTCGGAGGTGCCTTCCCCCTTTAGGACTCTCCCCTTTTTCCTATATCTTGGCGCATGGGCCTCTAGGGGCTGGTGCCCTTGGCCCATGTAGGCCAAGGCGCACCCCCTACAGCCCATGTGGCCCCCCGGGGCAGGTGGCCCCACCCGGTGGGCCCCCGGGACCCTTCCGGTGGTCCCGGTACAATACCGATGACCCCGAAACTTGTCCCGATGGCCGAAACAGGACTTCCTATATATAAATCTTTACCTCCGGACCATTCCGGAACTCCTCGTGACGTCCGGGATCTCATCCGGGACTCCGAACAACATTCGGTAACCACATACAAACTTCCTTTATAACCCTAGCGTCATCGAACCTTAAGTGTGTAGACCCTACGGGTTCGGGAGACATGTAGTCATGACCGAGATGTTCTCCGGTCAATAACCAACAGCGGGATCTGGATACCCATGTTGGCTCCCACATGTTCCACGATGATCTCATTGGATGAACCACGATGTCAAGGACTTAATCAATCCCGTATACAATTCCCTTTGTCTAGCGGTATGGTACTTGCCCGAGATTCGATCGTCGGTATACCGATACCTTGTTCAATCTCGTTACCGGCAAGTCTCTTTACTCGTTCCGTAACACATCATCCCGTGATCAACCCCTTGGTCACATTGTGCACATTATGATGATGTCCTACCGAGTGGGCCCAGAGATACCTCTCCGTTTACACGGAGTGACAAAATCCCAATCTCGATTCGTGCCAACCCAACAGACACTTTCAGAGATACCCGTAGTGTACCTTTATAGCCACCCAGTTACGTTGTGACGTTTGGCACACCCAAAGCACTCCTACGGTATCCGGGAGTTGCACAATCTCATGGTCTAAGGAAATGATACTTGACATTAGAAAAGCTTTAGCATACGAACTACATGATCTCGTGCTAGGCTTAGGATTGGGTCTTGTCCATCACATCATTCTCCTAATGATGTGATCCCGTTATCAACGACATCCAATGTCCATGGTCAGGAAACCGTAACCATCTATTGATTAACGAGCTAGTCAACTAGAGGCTTACTAGGGACATGGTGTTGTCTATGTATCCACACATGTATCTGAGTTTCCTATCAATACAATTCTAGCATGGATAATAAACGATTATCATGAACAAGGAAATATAATAATAATCAATTTATTATTGCCTCTAGGGGATATTTCCTACAATAATACAAGACGCTCCAAGCAAAACACATATCATCTGGTGAATAAAAATATAGCTCCAAGTAAAGTTACCGATAGAAGTAGACGAAAGAGGGGATGCCTTCCGGGGCATCCCCAAACTTTGGCTTTTAGGTGTCCTTAGATTATCTTGGGAGTGCCATGGGCATACCAAGCTTAGGCTCTTGCCACTCCTTGTTCCATAATCCATCAAATCTTTACCCAAAACTTGAAAACTTCACAACACAAAACTTAAAGTAGAAAATCTCGTGAGCTCCGTTAGCGAAAGAAAATAAAAGACCACTTCAAGGTACTGTAATGAACTCACTCTTTATTTATATTTGTGTTATACCTACTGTATTCCAACTTCTCTATGGTTTATAAACTATTTTACTAGCCATATATTCATCAAAATAAGCAAACAACACACGAAAAACAGAAACTGTCAAAAACAGAATAGTCTGTAGTAATCTGTTGCTAGCGCAAGATCTGGATCCCCAAAAATTCTAAAATAAATTTCTGGACGTGTGTAAATTATCTATTAATCATCTTCAAAAATAATTAACTAAATATAACTTTCCAAATAAAAATGCCAGCAGTTCCCGTGAGCGCTAAAGTTTCTGTTTTTTACAGCAAGTTCAACAAGACTTTCCCCAAGTCTTCCCAACGGTTCTACTTGGCACAAACACTAATTAAACAAAAAAACACAACCAAAACAGAGGCTAGATAAATTATTTATTACTAAACAGGAGCAAATAGAAAGGAATAAAAATAAAATTGGGTTGCCTCCCAACAAGCGCTATCGTTTAACGCCCCTAGCTAGGCATAACAAGCAAGAATAGATCTAGGTATTGCCATCTTTGGTAAGCAATCCATAAGTGGCTCTCATAATAGATTCATAAGGTAATTTAATTTTCTTTCTAGGAAAGTGTTCCATGCCTTTCCTCAATGGAAATTGGAATCTAATATTTCCTTCCTTCATATCAATAATTGCACCAATCGTTCTAAGGAAATGTCTACCAAGAATAATAGGACATGAAGGATTGCAATCTATGTTAAGAACAATAAAATCTACGAGAACATAATTCCTATTTGAAAAAAATAAGAACATCATTAATTCTTCCCATAGGTTTCTTAATAGTGGAATCCGCAAGGTGCAAGTTTAGAGAGCAATCATCAAAATCACGGAAACCTAACAAATCACACAAAGTCTTTGGAATCGTGGAAACACTAGCACCCAAATCACATAAAGCATAGCATTCATGATCTTTAATTTTAATTTTAATAGTTGGTTCCCACTCATCATAAAGTTTTCTAGGGTTAGAAACTTTCAATTCAAGTTTTTCTTCATAAGATTGCATCAAGGCATCAAGGATATGTTTAGTAAACGCTTTATTTTGACTATAAGCGTGAGGAGAATTTAGCACGGATTGCAACAAGGAAATACAATAAATCAAAGAGCAATTTTCATAGTTAAATTCCTTGAAATCCATAATAGTGGGTTTAGCAACATCTAGGGTTTTAATTTCTTCAATCCCACTTTTATCAAATTTAGCATCAAGATCAACAAATTCTGAATTCTTCGAACGCCTTCTAGGTAAAGGTGGATCATATTCAGTCCCATCATTATCAAGATTCATACTACAAAACAAAGATTTAATAGGGGACACATCAATAACTTTTAGATCTTCATCTTTATTTTCATAGGAACAAGAAGAACACGCTTTTATAAAGACGTCTTTCTTAGCACGCATCCTAGCGGTTCTTTCTTTGCACTCATCAATGGAAATTCTCATGGCTTTGAGAGACTCATTGATATCATGCTTAGGTGGAATAGATCTAAGTTTCAAAGAATCAACATCAAGAGCAATTCTATCAACGTTCCTAGCCAAATCATCAAGCTTAAGCAATTTTTCTTCAATCATAACATTAAAATTCTTTTACGAAGTAATAAACTCTTTAATATTAGATTAAAAATTAGAGGGCATCTTATTATAATTTCCATAAGAATTGTTGTAGGAATTACCATAATTATTAGAGGGATTACTAGGATAAGGCCTAGAGTTGAAATTTCCTCTATACGCGTTGTTACCAAAATTGTTCCTACCAACAAAATTCACATCCATAGATTCATTATTATTCTCAATCAAAGTAGACAAGGACATATCATTAGGGTCAGAAGAAACACTCTTATTAGCAAATAATTTCATACGTTCATCCATCTTTCCACTCAAAACATTAATTTCTTCTATTGCATGCACCTTTTTATTAGTAGATCTTTCAGTATGCCATTGAGAATAATTAACCACAATATTATCTAGGAGTTTAGTAGCTTCTCCTAAAGTGATTTCCATAAAAGTGCCTCCCGCGGCCGAATTTAAAAGATTTCTAGAAGCAAAATTCAATCCGGCATAAATTTTTTGTATAATCATCCACAAATTTAAACCATGAGTAGGGCAATTATGTATCATTAATTTCATTCTCTCCCAAGCTCGTGCAACATGTTCATGATCAAGTTGCTTAAAATTCATAATATCGTTTCTAAGAGAGATGTGTTGGGGAACGTTGCAGAAAACAAAAAATTTCCTACGGTTTCACCAAGATCCATCTAGGAGTTCATCTAGAAACGAGTGATTGGATTGCATCTACATACCTTTGTAGATCATGCGCGGAAGCGTTCAAAGAACAGGGATGAGGAAGGCGTACTCGACGTGATCCAAATCACCGGAGATCCTAGCGCCGAACGGACGGCACCTCCGCGTTCAACACATGTACGGTCAGCGTGACGTCTCCTCCTTCTTGATCCAGCAAGGGGGAAGGAGAGGTTGAGGAAGATGGCTCCAGCAGCAGCACGACGGCGTGGTGGTGATGGAGCTGCAGTACTCCGGCAGGGCTTCGCCAAGCACTATGGAGGAGGAGGATGTGTTGGAGAGGGAGAGGGAGGCACCAAAGGCGTGGATTGAGAGGCCCTCCTTCCCCCACTATATATAGGGAGCCTAGGGGGGCGCCGGCCCTAGGAGATGCAATATCCTAGGGGGGGGGGCGGCCAAGGGAGGAATCCCTCCTCCCCAAGGCACCTAGGAGGTGCCTTCCCCCTTCGGGACTCTTCCCTTCCTTATCTCTTGGCGCATGGGCCTCTTGGGGCTGGTGCCCTTGGCCCATATAGGCCAAGGCGCACCCCCTACAAGCCATGTGCCCCCCCGGGGCAGGTGGCCCCACCCGGTGGACCCCCGGGACCCTTCCGGTGGTCCCGATACAATACCGGTGACCCCGAAACTTGTCCCGATGCCCGAAATAGCACTTCCTATATATAATTCTTTACCTCCGGACCATTCTGGAACTCCTCGTGACGTCCGGGATCTCATCCGTGACTCCGAAAAATATTCGGGTTACTGCATATACATATCCCTACAACCCTAGCGTCACCGAACCTTAAGTGTGTAGACCCTACGGGTTCGAGAGACATGTAGACATGACCGAGATGACTCTCCGGCCAATAACCAACAGCGGGATCTGGATACCCATGTTGGCTCCCACATGCTCCTCGATGATCTCATCGGATGAACCACGATGTCGAGGATTCAATCAATCCCGCATACAATTCCCTTCGTCAATTGGTATGTTACTTGCCCGAGATCCGATCGTCGGTATCCCAATACCTCGTTCAATCTCGTTACCGGCAAGTCACTTTACTCGTACCGTAATGCATGATCCCGTGACCAGACACTTGGTCACTTTGAGCTCATTATGATGATGCATTACCGAGTGGGCCCAGTGATACCTCTCCGTCATATGGAGTGACAAATCCTAGTCTTGATCCGTGTCAACCCAACAGTCACTTTCGGAGATACCCGTAGTATACCTTTATAGTCACTGAGTTACGTTGTGATGTTTGTACACCCAAAGCACTCCTACGGTATCCGGGAGTTACACGATCTAATGGTCTAAGGAAAAGATACTTGACATTGGAAAACTCTAGCAAACGAACTATACGATCTTATGCTATGTTTAGGATTGGGTCTTGTCCATCACATCATTCTCCTAATGATGTGATCTCGTTATCAATGACATCTAATGTCCATAGTCAGGAAACCATGACTATCTGTTGATCAACGAGCTAGTCAACTAGAGGCTTACTAGGGACATGTTGGTGTCTATTATTCACACATGTATTACGATTTCCGGATAACACAATTATAGCATGAATAAAGACAATTATCATGAACAAGGAAATATAATAATAATGCTTTTATTATTGCCTCTAGGGCATATTTCTAATAGTCTCCCACTTGCACTGGAGTCAATAATCTAGTTACATTGTGATGAATCGAACACGCATGGAATTCTGGTGTTGATCATGTTTTGCTCTAGGGAGAGGTTTAGTCAACGGATCTGCTACATTCAGGTCTGTATGTACTTTACAAATATCTATGTCTCCATCTTGAACATTTTCACGAATGGAGTTGAAGCGACGCTTGATGTGCCTTGTCTTCTTGTGAAACCTGGGCTCCTTGGCAAGTGCAATAGCTCCAGTGTTGTCACAGAAGAGTTTGATTGGCCCCGACGCATTGGGTATGACTCCTAGGTCGGTGATGAACTCCTTCACCCAAATTGCTTCATGTGCTGCCTCCGAGGCTGCCATGTATTCCGCTTCACATGTAGATCCCGCCACGACGCTCTGCTTGCAACTACACCAGCTTACTGCCCCACCATTCAAAATATACACGTATCCGGTTTGTGACTTTGAGTCATCCTGATCTGTGTCGAAGCTAGCGTCGACGTAACCCTTTACGACGAGCTCTTCGTCACCTCCATAGACGAGAAACATTTCCTTAGTCCTTTTCAGGTACTTCAGGATATTCTTGACCGCTGTCCAGTGTTCCTTGCCGGGATTACTTCGGTACCTACCTACCAAACTTACGGCAAGGTTTACATCAGGTCTGGTACATAGCATGGCATACATAATAGAACCTATAGATGAGGCATAGGGGATGACACTCATCTCTTCTATATCTTCTGCCGTGGTCGGACATTGAGCTGAGCTCAATTTCACACCTTGCAACACAGGCAAGAACCCCTTCTTGGACTGATCCATATTGAACTTCTTCAATATCTTATCAAGGTATGTGCTTTGTGAAAGACCTATGAGGCGTCTTGATATGTCTCTATAGATCTTGATGCCTAATATATAAGCAGCTTCTCCAAGGTCCTTCATTGAAAAACTCTTATTCAAGTAGGCCTTAATGCTGTCCAAGAGTTCTATATCATTTCCCATCAAAAGTATGTCATCTACATATAATATGAGAAATGCTACAGAGCTCCCACTCACTTTCTTGTAAACACAGGCTTCTCCATAAGTCTGTGTAAACCCAAACGCTTTGATCATCTCATCAAAGCGAATGTTCCAACTCCGAGATGCTTGCACCAGCCCATAAATCGAGCGTTGGATCTTGCACACCTTGTCAGCATTCTTAGGATCGACAAAACCTTCCGGCTGCATCATATACAATTCTTCCTTAAGGAAACCATTAAGGAATGCCGTTTTGACGTCCATTTGCCATATTCCATAATCATAGAATGCGGCAATTGCTAACATGATTCGGACGGACTTTAGCTTCGCTACCGGTGAGAAAGTCTCATCGTAGTCAACCCCTTGAACTTGTCGATAACCCTTAGAGACAAGCCGAGCTTTATAGATGGTCACATTACCATCCGCGTCTGTCTTCTTCTTAAAGATCCATTTATTTTCTATGGCTCGCCGCTCTACGGGCAAGTCAGTCAAAGTCCATACTTCGTTTTCATACATGGATCCTATCTCGGATTTCATGGCTTCCAGCCATTTGTCGGAATCCGGGCCCGCCATCGCTTCTTCATAGCTCGAAGGTTCACCGTTGTCTAACAACATGATTTCCAAGACAGGGTTGCCGTACCACTCTGGTGCGGAACGTGTCCTTGTGGACCTTCGAATTTCCGTGGGAGCTTGATCAGAAGTATCTTGATCATCATCATTATCTTCCTCTCTAGTCGGTGTAGGCACCTCAGGAACATTTTCTTGAGCTGCGCCATTTTCCGGTTCAAGAGGTAATACTTCATCAAGTTCTACTTTCCTCCCACTTACTTCTTTCGAGAGAAACTCTTTCTCTAGAAAGGATCCATTCTTGGCAACAAAGATCTTCCCTTCGGATCTGAGGTAGAAGGTATACCCAATAGTTTCCTTAGGGTATCCTATGAAGACGCATTTTTCCGACTTGGGTTCGAGCTTTTCAGGTTGAAGTTTCTTGACATAAGCATCGCATCCCCAAACTTTTAGAAACGACAGCTTAGGTTTCTTCCCAAACCATAATTCATACGGTGTCGTCTCAACGGATTTTGACGGAGCCCTATTTAAAGTGAATGCGGCAGTCTCTAAAGCATAGCCCCAAAAAGATAGCGGTAAATCGGTAAGAGACATCATAGATCGCACCATATCTAATAGAGTGCGATTACGACGTTCGGACACACCATTACGCTGAGGTGTTCCAGGCGGCGTGAATTGTGAAACTATTCCACATTTTCTTAAGTGTGTGCCAAACTCGTGACTCAAGTATTCTCCTCCACGATCTGATCGCAAGAACTTGATTTTCCTATCACGTTGATTCTCAACCTCACTCTGAAATTCCTTGAACTTTTCAAAGGTCTCAGACTTGTGTTTCATTAAGTAGACATACCCATATCTACTCAAGTCATCAGTGAGGGTGAGAACATAACGATAGCCACCGCGAGCCTCAACACTCATTGGACCGCACACATCAGTATGTATGATTTCCAATAAGTTGGTTGCTCGCTCCATTGTTCCTGAGAACGGAGTCTTGGTCATTTTACCCATGAGGCATGGTTCGCACGTGTCAAATGATTCGTAATCAAGAGACTCTAAAAGTCCATCTGCATGGAGCTTCTTCATGCGTTTAACACCTATGTGACCAAGGCGGCAGTGCCACAAGTATGTGGGACTATCATTATCAATCTTACATCTTTTGGTATTCACACTATGAATATGTGTAGCATTACGCTCGAGATTCATTAAGAATAAACCATTCACCATCGGAGCATGACCATAAAATATATCTCATATAAATAGAACAACCATTATTCTCGGATTTAAATGAGTAGCCACCTCGAATTAAACGAGATCCTGATACAATGTTCATGCTCAAAGCTGGCACTAAATAACAATTATTGAGGTCCAAAACTAATACCGTAGGTAAATGTAGAGGCAGCGTGCCGACGGCGATCATATCGACCTTGGAACCATTCCCGACATGCATCGTCACCTCATTCTTCGCCAGTCTCCGCTTATTCCGCAGATCCTGCTTTGAGTTACAAATGTGAGCAACTGCACCGGTATCAAATACCCAGGAGCTACTACGAGTACTGGTAAGGTACACATCAATTACATGTATATCACATATACCTTTCGTTTTGCCGGCCTTCTTGTCCGCTAAGTATTTGGGGCAGTTCCACTTCCGGTGACCACTTTCCTTGCAATAAAAGCACTCAGTCTCGGGCTTGGGTCCATTCTTTGGCTTCTTCCCGGCAGCTTGCTTGCCGGGCGCGGCAACTCCCTTGCCGTCCTTCTTGAAGGTTTTCTTGCCCTTGCCTTTCTTGAACTTAGTGGTTTTATTCACCATCAACATTTGATGTTCCTTTTTGACTTCTACCTCTACTGATTCCAGCATTACAAATACTTCAGGAATGGTCTTTTCCATCCCCTGCATATTGAAGTTCATCACAAAGCTCTTGTAGCTTGGTGGAAGCGACTGAAGGATTCTGTCAATGACCGCGTCATCTGGGAGATTAACTCCCAGCTGAGTCAAGCGGTTATGCAACCTAGACATAGTGAGTATGTGCTCACTGACTGAACTGTTTTCCTCCATCTTACAGCTGAAGAACTTGTCGGAGACTTGATATCTCTCGACCCGGGCATGAGCTAGGAAAACCGTTTTCAGCTCTTCGAACATCTCATATGCTCCGTGTCTCTCAAAACACTTTTGGAGCCCCGCTCTAAGCTGTAAAGCATGCCGCACTGAACGAGGGAGTAGTCATCGGTACGTGCCTGCCAAGCGTTCATAATGTCTTGTTCCGCAGGGAGAACAGGTGCGTCACCCAGCGGTGCTTGTAGGACATAATCTTTCTTGGCAGCTATGAGGATGATCCTCAGGTTCCGGACCCAGTCCGTGTAATTGCTGCCATCGTCTTTCAGCTTGGTTTTCTCTAGGAACGCGTTGAAGTTGAGGACTACGTTGGCCATTTGATCTACAAGACATATTGTAAAGATTTTAGACTAAGTTCATGATAATTAAGTTCATCTAATCAAATTATTTAATGAACTCCCACTTAGATAGACATACCTCCTGTAATCTAAGTATAACATGATCCGAGTTAACTAGGCCGTGTCCGATCATCACGTGAGACGGACTAGTCAACATCGGTGAACATCTTCATGTTGATCGTATCTTCTATACGACTCATGCTCGACCTTTCGGTCTTCTGTGTTCCGAGGCCATGTCTGTACATGCTAGGCTCGTCAAGTCAACCTAAGTGTTTGCACGTGTAAATCTATCTTACACCCGTTGTATGTGAACGTTGGAATCTATCACACCCGATCATCACGTGGTGCTTCGAAACAACGAACTGTCGCAACGGTGCACAGTTAGGGGGAACACTTTCTTGAAATTATTATGAGGGATCATCTTATTTACTACCGTCGTTCTAAGTAAACAAGATGCAAAAACATGATAAACATCACATGCAATCAAATAATAAAAGTGACATGATATGGCCAATATCACATAGCTCCTTTGATCTCCATCTTGGGGCTCCATGATCATCTTGTCACCGGCATGACACCATGATCTCCATCATCGTGTCTCCATGAAGTTGCTCGCCAACTATTACTTCTACTACTAATGCTAACGCGTTTAGCAATGAAGTAAAGTAATTTACATGGCGTTTCTCAATGACACGCAGGTCATACAAAAAATAAAGACAACTCCTATGGCTCCTGCCGGTTGTCATACTCATCGACATGCAAGTCGTGATTCCTATTACAATAGCATGAACAACTCATACATCACATATATATCATTCATCATTCATCACAACTTTGGCCATATCATATCACAGAACACTTGCTGCAAAAACAAGTTAGACGTCCTCTAATTGTTGTTGCAAGTTTTTACGTGGCTGAAATAGGGTTCTAGCAAGAACGTTTTCTTACCTACGTGAAAGCCACAACGTGATTTCTCAACTTCTATTTACCCTTCATAAGGACCCTTTTCATCGAATCCGCTCCAACTAAAGTGGGAGAGACAGACACCCGCCAGCCACCTTATGCAACTTGTGCATGTTAGTCGGTGGAACCGGTCTCACGTAAGCGTACGTGTAAGGTTGGTCCGGGCCGCTTCATCCCACAATACCGTTGAAGCAAGATAAGACTAGTAGCGGCAAGAGAGTTGACAACATCAACGCCCACAACAAATTGTGTTCTACTCGTGCAAGAGAACTACGCATAGACCTAGCTCTGATACCACTGTTGGGGAACGTTGCAGAAAACAAAAATTTTCCTACGGTTTCACCAAGATCCATCTAGGAGTTCATCTAGCAACGAGTGATTGGATTGCATCTACATACCTTTGTAGATCACGCGCGGAAGCGTTCAAAGAACGGGGATGAGGAAGGCGTACTCGACGTGATCCAAATCACCGGAGATCCTAGCGCCGAACGGACGGCACCTCCGCGTTCAACACACGTACGGTCAGCGTGACGTCTCCTCCTTCTTGATCCAGCAAGGGGGAAGGAGAGGTTGAGGAAGATGGCTCCAGCAGCAGCACGACGGTGTGGTCGTGATGGAGCTGCAGTACTCCGGCAGGGCTTCGCCAAGCACTATGGAGGAGGAGGATGTGTTGGAGAGGGAGAGGGAGGCACCAAAGGCGTGGATTGAGAGGCCCTCCTTCCCCCACTATATATAGGGAGCCTAGGGGGGCGCCGGCCCTAGGAGATGCAATATCCTAGGGGGGCGGCGGCCAAGGGAGGAATCCCTCCTCCCCAAGGCACCTAGGAGGTGCCTTCCCCCTTCGGGACTCTTCCCTTCCTTATCTCTTGGCGCATGGGCCTCTTGGGGCTGGTGCCCTTGGCCCATATAGGCCAAGGCGCACCCCCTACAGGCCATGTGGCCCCCCCAGGGCAGATGGCCCCACCCGGTGGACCCCTGGGACCCTTCCGGTGGTCCCGGTACAATACCGGTGACCCCGAAACTTGTCCCGATGCCCGAAATAGCACTTCCTATATATAATTCTTTACCTCCGGACCATTCCGGAACTCCTCGTGACGTCCGGGATCTCATTCGAGACTCCGAACAACATTCGGGTTACTGCATATACATATCCCTACAACCCTAGCGTCACCGAACCTTAAGTGTGTAGACCCTACGGGTTCGAGAGACATGTAGACATGACCGAGATGACTCTCCGGCCAATAACCAACAGCGGGATCTGGATACCCATGTTGGCTCCCACATGCTCCTCGATGATCTCATCGGATGAACCACGATGTCGAGGATTCAATCAACCCGTATACAATTCCCTTTGTCAATCGGTATGTTACTTGCCCGAGATCGATCGTCGGTATCCCAATACCTCGTTCAATCTCGTTACCGGCAAGTCACTTTACTCGTACCGTAATGCATGATCCCGTGACCAGACACTTGGTCACTTTGAGCTCATTATGATGATGCATTACCGAGTGGGCCCAGTGATACCTCTCCGTCATATGGAGTGACAAATCCCAGTCTTGATCCGTGTCAACCCAACAGTCACTTTCGGAGATACCTGTAGTATACCTTTATAGTCACTCAGTTACGTTGTGATGTTTGGTACACCCAAAGCACTCCTACGGTATCTGGGAGTTACACGATCTCATGGTCTAAGGAAAAGATACTTGACATTGGAAAACTCTAGCAAACGAACTATACGATCTTATGCTATGTTTAGGATTGGGTCTTGTCCATCACATCATTCTCCTAATGATGTGATCTCGTTATCAATGACATCTAATGTCCATAGTCAGGAAACCATGACTATCTGTTGATCAACGAGCTAGTCAACTAGAGGCTTACTAGGGACATGTTGGTGTCTATTATTCACACATGTATTACGATTTCCGGATAACACAATTATAGCATGAATAAAGACAATTATCATGAACAAGGAAATATAATAATAATGCTTTTATTATTGCCTCTAGGGCATATTTCCAACAAGATGATCTTAGCGGGAGGAAAATACTTAGAGATAAAAGCATCTTTGCACTTGTTCCATGAATCAATACTATTTTTAGGCAAAGACGAAAACCAAGCTTTAGCACGATCTCTAAGCGAAAAAGGAAATAGCTTCAATTTAACAATATCATTATCCACATCTTTCTTCTTTTGCATGTCACACAAATCAAGGAAGCTATTTAGATGGGTAGCGGCATCTTCACTAGGAAGGCCGGAAAACGGATCTTTCATGACCAGATTCAGCAAAGCAGTATTAATTTCACAAGAATCGGTAAGAGGAGCAATCGGAGTGCTAATAAAATCATTATTGTTGGTATTGGTGAAGTCACACAATTTAGTATTATCTTGAGCCATCGTGACAAGCAAGCCAACTAACACACAAGCAAACAAAACGCAAGCGGGCGAAAAGAGGCAAATAGAGAAAGAGAGGGAGGATAGAAAGAGAGAGAGACGGCGAATAAAACGGCAGGGGTGAAGTGGGGGAGAGGAAAACGAGAGGCAAATGGCAAATAATGTAATGTGGGAGATAAGGGTATGTGATGGGTACTTGGTATGTTGACTTTTGCGTAGACCTCCCCGGCAACGGCGCCAGAAATCCTTCTTGCTACCTCTTGAGCACTTCTTTGGTTTTCCCCGAAGAGGAAGGGATGATGCAGCAAAGTAGCGTAAGTATTTCCCTCAGTTTTTGAGAACCAAGGTATCAATCCAGTAGGAGGCTACACACGAGTCCCTCGCACCTGCACAAAACAAATAAATCCTCGCAACCAACGCAAATAGGGGTTGTCAATCCCTATAAGACCACTTACGAGAGTGAGATCTGATAGATATGATAAGATAATATTTTTGGTATTTTTATGATAAAGATGCAAAGTAAAATAAAGGCAAAGTAAATAGCAAAGGAAATAACTAAGTAATAGGAGATCAATATGATAAAGATAGACCCGGGGGCCATATGTTTCACTAGTGGCTTCTCTCGAGAGCATAAGTATTCTACGGTGGGTGAACAAATTACTGTTGAGCAATTGACAGAATTGAGCATAGTTATGAGAATATCTAGGTATGATCATGTATATAGGCATCACGTCCGAGACAAGTAGACCGACTCCTGCCTGCATCTACTACTATTACTCCACTCATCGACTGCTATCCAACATGCATCTAGAGTATTAAGTTAAAAACAGAGTAACGCCTTAAGCAAGATGACATGATGTAGAGGGATAGACTCATGCAATATGAAGAAAACCCCATCTTGTTATGCTTGATGGCAACAATACAATACGTGCCTTGCTGCCCTTACTGTCACTGGGAAAGGACACTGCAAGATTGAACCCAAAGCTAAGCACTTCTCCCATGGCAAGAAGATCAATCTAATAGGCCAAACCAAACTGATAATTCGAAGAGACTTGCAAAGATAACCAATCATACATAAAAGAATTCAGAGAAGATTCAAATATTATTCATGGATGGACTTGATCATAAACCCACAATTCATCGGTCTCAACAAACACACCGCAAAAAGAAGATTACATCGAATAGTTCTCCACAAGAGAGGGGAGAACGTTGTATTGAGATCCAAAAAGAGAGAAGAAGCCATCTAGCTACTAACTATGGACCCGTAGGTCTGAGGTAAACTACTCGCACTTAATCGAAGAGGCTATGGCGTTGATGTAGAAGCCCTCCGTGATCGATGCCCCCTCCGGCGGAGCTCCAAAACAGGCCCCAAGATGGGATCTCATGGATACAAAAAGTTACGGCGGTGGAATTAGGTTTTTGGCTCCGTATCGGATCGTTTGGGGGTACGTGGATATATATAGGAGGAAGGAGTACGTCGGTGGAGCAACAGGGGGCCCACGAGGGTGGAGGGCGCGCCTGGTGGGGGTGGGCGCCCCCCCTACCTTGTGGCCTCATGTTTCTTTTCTTGACGTAGGGTCCATGTCTCTCTGGTCTTACTCGTTGAGAAAATCACGTTCCCGAAGGTTTAATTCCGTTTGGACTCCGTTTGATATTCCTTTTCTTCGAAACCCTAAAACAGGCAAAAAACAACAATTCTGGGCTGGGCCTCCGGTGAATAGGTTAGTCCCAAAAATAATATAAAAGTGGATAATAAAGCCCAATAATGTCCAAAACAGTAGATAATATAGCATGGAGCAATCAAAAATTATAGATACGTTGGAGACGTATCAACGAGCTTTTCCATATATTGTTCTTCGCTTATTTACTTTTCCGCTGCTACTATTACAATCACTACAAAACCCAAAAATATTACTTTTGCTACCGTTACCTTTTGCTATCGTTACCACTACTATAATATTACTTTGCTACTAAATACTTTACTGCAGATATTAAGTTTCCAGGTGTGGTTGAATTGACAACTCAGCTGCTAATACTTGAGAATATTCTTTGGCTCCCCTTGTGTCGAATCAATAAATTTGGGTTGAATACTCTACCCTCAAAAACTGTTGCGATCCCCTATACTTGTGGGTTATCACACCGCACACCCGAGCGATACTTCGGCGATGTCTTGGAGGGGTCCCGCATTATTGCGGATCATTCTGTGAAAGACACTATCTTTGAATGAATGTATTCGAGCTCCCTCTACCTTGTATGATAAAACAAAGTGATTGTGCAATGTAATGCTTGTTATGTTTTTATATTTTTACTTCCTGTGCGGCCGTGTTGTATGAAATCTAAGGGTTAACCAGTCATCGGCTTCTGCCCCTACGTAAGTAGTACGGGGTGTTCTGGATGGAATCTAAACAATCTTGATCCAATTAGATGGTCCTTGAAGTTGTTGTTTAGCGCAACGAACCAGGCAACCAGACTATGCGGCTGTAACGCCCTCACTTAGCCATAGGAGTTCGACAATAAAAACATGGGCGCAACCCCTAGTATCCGAACTAGAGTGCTATGAGTGTCTGATCGGGAAGTACCAATCCTTCACGTAATGCGGAAGAAATCTCCAATGATTTGTAACCTCTGAACAGCTGACCGGCTCTCGGCGCATCATGACAGTCAGTTTTCGGCTTTCTCTACTGAGGTGCTCCTTTGGATAAACCAAGGCACAATCGCAGTAGTTCTCCATTTACTACCTTAGCCGATATAGCGTAACGTATGGTAGCAAGCACACGAGCCGGACAACCTAACTGTTGACCAAAGACATGATTCAGAGCCAATGCATATAATGCTAAATTCGGGGTGCCGAACTATACTTATAAAAAGTGTTCGGACTTTTGTTGCCGTAATGTGGGGTGTTATGAAGCCCCTGGCCAACATAAAACGTACCAAAGTGTACGGATGCTACCTGATAGGGTTATCCACAGGGGAGCTGAAAAAGAGAAAGAAAACAGAAAAGGTACAGAGGTAAAAAGCTGGGGTCCTAAAGCTCCAGCCGCAAACTGTTCTCATTGTAATTTAATTAGTACGTCAAGGCGCATTGATACAGGTAGTGCGATAAGCAACAGGCTATTTGACATGCCAAAACCAAGGGAGAGCTGCATGCGGGTCCTGAAAAACAGGTAGAGTTATCGTTAACGGAATCACCTAAAAATTCCCCCATATGTCTGCGTTTCTCGCCGTCTTGGTGTGTTTATCCTTCAAGAGGACCGATGACCATACCACCAGATGGGGCCTGTGGGATTGAGACCTGAAAAGAAAAACAAGTAAAAGTGAAAGCATGTGTGTATCCGATGTCGGTTGAGCCATACTATGGACCACAAGCTAGCTATGCCTCCGTCGATGCCCATGGGATTTTGAGTGTGTAGCTATGTACGCGCGGCACGAATGCCACCACTTTATTGGGACTGAGACGGAGCCTGGATTGCTAGTCGAGCTCCTGACGAGCCGAGCTCTCCTGCTGCAGAGTAGTTCAGACCCTCTTAACGGTGTTCGTGGGCTCGGCAGCCGAATTATGGTTCTGCTTGAGAAGGCCGCTCTCTACTTCTGCTACCAAGGTAGTTGTGTGCTCTTCTGTACGGAGGGAGCGTTTCTTATTTCTGTTGACCGTTATGATGCCGCGTGGACCGGGCATCTTGAGCTTGAGATAAGCATAGTGTGCTACCGCGTTGAATCGAGCAAACGCAATTCGTCCGAGCAGTGCGTGATAGCCGCTGCGGAAGGGGACTATATCAAAGATTAACTCCTCGCTTCGGAAGTTGTCCGGAGATCCGAAGACAACCTCTAGTGTGATTGAGCCCGTACAACGGGCCTCTACATCTGGTATGACTCCTTTGAAGGTAGTCCTGGTGGGCTTGATCCGTGATGGGTTAATGCCCATTTTTTGCATTGTATCCTGATAGAGCAGATTGAGGCTGCTACCTCCGTCCATAAGGACGCGAGTCAGGTGGAACCCATCAATTATTGGGTCTAGGACCAGTGCGGCTGAGCCACCATGACGGATACTGGTCGGATGATCCCGGTGATCAAAAGTGATCGGGCATGACGACCATGGTTTAAATTTTGGGGCGACTAGCTCTATCACGTAGACGTCCCTAAGCGCACGCTTGCGCTTCCTCTTGGGGATGTGGGTAGCATATATCATGTTCACCGTTTTGACCTGAGGGGGAAACTTCTTATGTCCCCCTGTGTTCGGTTGCTGGGGCTCTTTGTCCTCGTCCTCGCTTTGCGATCCCTTTTCCCTGTTCTTGGCGTTTAATTTGCCGGCCTGTTTAAAAACCCAGCAATCTCTATTTGTATGATTGGGTGGTTTGTCTGGGGTGCTATGAATCTGGCACGGATGATCAAGTATGCTGTCCAAGCTGGATGGGCCTGAATTGTTCTTTTGGAACGGCTTCTTCCGCTGACCGGACTTAGAGCCACTGTATCCGGCATTGACCGTTGTGTCCTCGGTGTTATCACTATTGTTTTGATGCTTGTATTTGTTGCGTCGAGACTTGTCTTTGTTATTTTTAACTTCAGGGGTGCCGACGTCGCCTGCATTGTTTTTGCTATGGGCCAGCCAACTGTCCTCGCCCGCACAAAAGCGGGTCATGAGTGTCGTGAGGGCCGCCATGGATTTTTGCTTTTCCTGGCCGAGGTGGCAAGCGAGCCATTCGTCGCGGATGGTGTGTTTGAAGGCTGCTAGGGCTTCGGCATCCGGACAATCGACGATTTGGTTCTTTTTAGTTAATAAGCTAGTCCAGAATTTCCTGGCGGACTCTCCAGGTTGTTAAACTATGTGGCTTAAATCATCGGCGTCTGGTGTCCGGACATATGTACCTTGGAAGTTGTCGAGGAAGGCTTCTTCCAAGTCCTCCTAGCCGCCGATAGAATTTTCAGGCAGGCTGTTTAACCAGTGCCGAGCTGGCCCCTTGAGTTTTAAAGGGAGGTATTTGATGGCGTGGAGGTCATCGCCGCGTGCCATATGAATGTGGAGAATGAAGTCTTTGATCCACACTGCGGGGTCTGTGGTTCCATCGTATGATTCTATATTCACGGGTTTGAACCCTTCTGGGAATTCATGATCCATGACCTCATCAGTGAAGTAATGAGGGTGTGCGGCGCCTCTATATCGGGACGTAGCAACGTAGCTCTGATGGAGCCCGTCTGCGGTTTTCAGCCCGCGCGTGACTAAGTTTGTCACGTCCGAATAGGTGGTCGTCGTCACGTGTCGAGGCACGTCCTCGTGATCCATAGATTGATCTGGTATGTCCTGCTTTATTGTTCAGGTTTTGCCGGAGGTCATATGTATGGCCGTAGGCTAATTTACCCCTACCTGTGCGATGAGGCGGTGCGGGCTGGTGTTCGGCATGAGTTGTCGTTTTGTCCCAACCATGTGGTGGTCGGTCAGCCGCATTGTACGATGGTGGTATGTATTCTGGTGCCTCCTCATCAAACTAAGGTAGCAATTTGCGCTTTGGGTAACTTTTGGTTGGGCGCTTGAGGCCGTATTCTTCGGCTGCTAGGACATCGGTCCATTTATCATTGAGCAGATCTTGATCAGCTTGAAGCTGTTGCTTCTTCTTTTTCAGGCTCCTTGCAGTGGCTATTAGCTGGCGTTTGAAGCGCTCCTGCTCAAGAGGTTCCTCGGGCACGATGAAATCGTCGGTGCCAAGGCTCACCTCATCCTCGGAGAGCGGAAGATAACTTTTGTCCTCTGAGTCATCGTGTGTGGCCTGTTTACCAAGGCTAACCTGCCCATCTTCCCGTTCATCTTGTTATGTTTCAACGGGGTCTTCGTTGTCTTCGGCACCTTCTGGAGTGTTATCTTCTCATGTGCCGGTGTTGCTGTCTTTACTGCGGCATGACTTAGAACGGCGCCGCTGACGCCGGTGCTTGGATTGTATTTCTGAAGGTTTATCCTCAGCTGGATCTTCCTTGTCACCGTCGTTGTTCTCCTTTGGTGCATCCACCATGTATACATCATACGAGGAAGTGGCCGTCCAGCGTCCGGTGAATGGCGGTTCCTGGGCCTCTTCTTCTCCGGCGTCGTCGTCCATACCGTCGATGTCCTTGGAGTCGTAATCAAGTGTATCGGTTAAATCCTCGGTCGTGGCTATGAAGTGGGTGGCGGGTGGGGAGCAAAATTCTTCATCGTCAGCCCCTAGTTCGAACCGGCTATAGTTCGGCTGTGAGTCCTCCGCCAAGGACAGGTTCTTTAATGAGTTTAGCATGTCACCCAAAGACGAGTGCTCGAAGATGTCTGCGGCGCTCAATTCGATGATCGATAAACGATCAAGTTCGGCGTACGCGGGCTCACATGGTTCAGAACTTACGGCCGGAAACGAGTCTGGAGTTCCGGTGGCACAGGTATCGTGTGAGATCAAGTCTATGTGCAGCTCCAACGCCATGAAATCTGTAGCCTCCGTGGTATATAAAATAAATATATCAAGTCTCTGTTTAACATCTCTGTATATTTTTTAACACTTTTATTTAATAAAGCTCTCAATTTGCCCGCAATTTTTTAATGTATATAAAAATGTGAAAGGTGTATACAGAGATGTTAAACATGTACTATATAAAAAATGTTCCTAACGTATACAAAAAAGTTTAAAATATGTGAAAAATGTTCACCATATTTGTTTTAAAAAAATTGACTATGCAATCAAAAAGTGTTCAAAACATGTATTTAAATAAATGTATGTCATGCATTTGAAAATGGCCAATGTGTATCAGCCAAATGTTTCACGTGTGCATGAAAAATGTACATTATTTACTGAAAAAGTAGATACGTGTTGAACAAAAAAGTAGCCGACAAAAACCGACAGAAAAACAAAGAAAACCAAGAAAGCAACAAAAAACCAGAGTATAATAAAAAAAGAAAACCACTGAAGAAACCAAAATATAACGAGAAAAGGGAGAAAAGCCCACAAACCAGGTGGAAACAAAAAACCCGAAGTAAAACGATGAAAACACTGGAAACCGAATCAAAAACTGTAAAAAAAAGGTGAAAAAACAAAAGAAAACAGAAAAAAAACCTGAAGAAAAGTGGGGAGAAACAAAGAAAACCAAAAGAGAAAAAGGAAAAAAAAAGAACAACAGCGAACGAACAGACTGATGTAACGAACAACCAGAAGAAACGTGAGTGGGCTGGCCCAAATGAATGGGCACGATTGGCGAGACCTATGCTATCCTCTGAATAAGCGAGGAATAGCTCGTGCGGAGTTCGGCGCTTGAAGCGCCGTATAAGTGTTCTCTGTCTATTTGATACTCATTAGCATCAGATGGGAGGAAGCTACTGTGGTGCCAGCTTGCTGTCATAGTCGCTGCCCCACCGCGGCCCATTCAGCAGCTTCCTCTCGAATTCCCTCAGGTATCCAGGAGCAAAGCAATTACGAAGAGGATGAATCCACCCGAGGAGCTGCTTTCGTCACTGCCACCACCTCCTCCTCCGAACTGAAACGACTGGAACCGACGCCCCCATCTTCGAGCCTCCGCTTCATCTTCTCCGCGATCAGGTGTCACCCAAGCACAGAAGTGAGGAGATCACGCGACAAGTGTCATTGGAAGCACAAGTTTGCATTGAACTCAACTTCAGAAATGAGACGATGTTCAGAAAGAACAAACCAGGGCTGCACAAAATGTAGTGAACTCCTCTAACCATTTTTAGTAGATCGGCTAGAGTTGCTCTAAGGATAACATTGATTCATGGACTAAATGTAGTGATGCATTCATTGGCAAACATTACCCTTTAGCTAAAATTATTCGGTTAAGGTATCTTATCATGAATTTTAAACAACACGGGCATGAGCATGTAGCCCAAAGAAAGGTTAAAAACAATGTCTAAGAATTGTCCTACACATGGTTTGAGGGATTGGGTGATTTTGCAAAATTTCTATGCTTGTCTTAAGATATGTCCAGAAATTTGCTAAATCCGATTGTAGGTGGCACTTTCATGGCAATTACCTTAGGATTTACCGCCAAGCGTCTTCATGATATGACGACAAATCATGCCCATAACACATTATTTGTGGTTTACTTTGATTACTTGACCTCGCAAGTATCATATATGGTGGAGTAAATAGCATAAAACTGCTACTTTATAGGCTAGGGTTTCAAAAAACTACCGGTTTTTAATGTTTCTTAGATAACTACCAAGTGAGCGGTCGGCTTTTCAAAAAACCCTAATCATAGAGTGCTTTAAAATTGATCGCGATAATGACAGTTGGGACCCGCATGTAAGAAAACCGTTTGTTTGACCGTTACCTTACATATGGAGTCCACATGTCAGTGTCCCTTTGTCATATTCTAATATAAAAAATATGTTCTTTAAACATTTATAGACGACCCCTATAAGTTTTCTAAAAAAGCAATCGGGTCCCTGAATGTTTTTAGAAAAAGCAATCAGGCCCTTGAGGATAACCCGTGTACGCCCGAGAAACGACGTCGGCAGCTCACCGGCGGCCAGGTCGCCGGCCAGGCGAAAGGAGGCGGCTCGGCCGCCGCGTTCCTCGGCGCGAGGCGGGCGCACTGCGTGTCGGAGTTCCCTGCCGGCCGCTGCCGCTGCTCCTGGCTATGGCGCGCAGTGGCCCGTGCTCCTGTGCGCGGCGGCCCGAGCCCCTGGCCATGGCGCAGCTGGTGACGGCCCGTGCTCCTTGGGCGGCTGGTGGCGGCCCGTTCTTCTTAGCGTTGCTGGCGACGACCCTTGCTCTTGGGCATTGCGGGCACACTCCTGGCTGGCACACGAATGCCAACGGCCTGTGCTCCTGCGCTGCGGCTGCTCCTCCGCGCGGCCTTTGTTCCCATCGTCGACCTTGTCTTAGCGCGCGACGGATGGTGGAGGTGGCCGTTGGCGGGTGGGGATAGTCGGGCAGGGGGGGAGGAAGAGGAAAGAGCCAGAGGAGAGAAGAGAATATAGAGGAAGATGTGACGCCTGAGACCGATGCTCGAGAAGACTTTCATATGTTCCGGGTTTCGCCGTGTGTTTCATTTGTGCCGCCTTTTTATTTTTGCGTTGCATCATGTCATCATGCCATCATCTCATAAATCTTTTGCAACTCAACTAAATAAATTGCATGGATCTTCGGTCCATTTAAATTGAGGGATATTCACTATGGTGATTACTCTTTAAAATATATTCTCCCAATATTTTAGGAAGCTATATAAATTATATTCCAATAATTTGGAATCACCCATAACACACGTGCTGATAATCCCATGCCTTTCTGCTTCGAGTTAATCTCCAAACCTTGCCGAAAATTCTTTCTTCTTTTTTGAGGCTCCACCAAAAGTTTCAACATTTTTGGACCTTCCCAAACCTCACTTCCTATTCAAGTCATTTGGAATCAATTTCAAATGAGTTTGAATTCAACTTCAACCGCGTGCCCACTTCTATTTTACGGGATCAAGCTCATTTTTGCAAGTCCGGGGAAATTATCCCTATGCGCAAAATCCTTTCCTCATCCTCTCCTTCTTTTCCCTCTTTCGATTTTCTTTTCTGCTAAAGGATATAAGAGAAGAGAGAGAGAGAGAGAAGCCCAGCCTAGGCCGGCCCATAGGCCCAGCCGACCCCCACCAGTTCTAACCCTAGCCTCGACCCACATCTCCCTCAAACCCCTCCTCCTCTTTCGTTCCTCCCAGCGCCGCCAGGAGAGCACCGTGCTCGATCCCATCTCCTCTCGATCTCTCCCTCTCACTCCCCAAACCGTCCCCACGCGTGCAGGCACCTAAGGCCCGCCACCGTCTCGACCTCGCCAAGGCCACCGCAAGCCGTCCTCGGAAGAGCCCCGACGCGCCCCTCTTCTTCCCTCCTGTTTCTTCTCCATGGCGCCGCCGTCGTCCCGGCGCTCCTCCCTTCACCACCGCGCCGTTCGTCCCCTTCGTTCAGGTTGGAGCTCGTCGGAGCCCCAGCACCGGTCGCCTCGTCTCCTCGAGCATCCGAGCCGCCGCGCGCATGGCCACCGGACCAGCTCATCTAAGCTCTCGACACCGGCGACCTCTAGTGCCTCCACCGTCGCTGCCCCGCGCCTCAAGCCCTGAGCGCCGCCATCCACACCTCGCCGCTGCTGCGATCTGCTCCGCCCCGAGCGCCTCCTCTACCTCGACGGCCGAAGCCCGGCCGCTCTCAGCCCCTGTTTTCCGACGAGGCCCGCTGCTCCGCCCCGCGGCCCTGGCCTCTGACCGCGACAACCCCGGCGCCCCTGCTGCCTCCTCCTCCAGCCACGCCTCTGCTATGTGCGAGCAGAGGACGAGGCGCTCGTTCGTCCACGCCATGGTTGCTCGCCTCTGGAACCACCTCCCCGACATCTCCTCTGCGCCCATGAGCCTCGATGCCCTTGTTGTTGTTGCTGCTAGACCACCACGGCGCCATCTTGGAGACCATGGCCACCATCGAGACCTCCCGGAACCGTCAAGACGTGCACATGGAGACCCTGGATTCGACAAGCCCCTCACGGTGACCCTGAACAGCTACAGGACATGCACGACTTCGAATCGTGTACCACGTCGAACATGTACGACTACACAACGAACCGCCAAGACCCTGAACGACTACCGCCGCCGAAGTCCGCGAGTACCACTACGTTTGCCATGTGCATCTACACCAAGACCGGACCAACAAGTACCGCGAGAACGTTTGTACCTCTACCGTCGCCGTGGATCCGACAAGTACCCCTACAACAAGTGTACCTCTACCGTCGTCTTCGGAATCGCTAAGAATGTCAAGTACCCCTCGAGATGACGAGACCGACAAGTTCAAATGACCCCAAGTACCTCTTCGAAATGAACGAGTACCATTACCGTCGGACGCTCGAACGACTACAGGCCGAAACGTCAAGTTCCTCGATGAACCATGTACGTCTATCGTTTCTCGTGGATTCACCTAAGTACCACGAGATGGACGACCCTACAAGTTCAACTACAGTTGTCGTGTACGACTGCCGTCGCCACGAGAACGACTACTTCCCACAACGAACCGTGAACAACTACTTCCTCTACCATCGCCGAGTACCACTACTTCCCATGATGATCGTGAACGACTACACTGCTTGACCCGAACCGCTCCGATAACGCAAGCTTCGAAGGTATAACCCCGAGACGACCGCCCGTGAACGAATGCATGTGTGATGTATGAGATGCTCGTGTTTGCGCCGTGTCCAAATTGTCACTCGTTTCCTTGTCGCCAACTCATGGGACACCCGGAATCCGGGAGCGCCCCACCATCTTTTGCACGCATCCGCACACTTCTCCTTTGCTTCGGTATCTCAATCGAGTTACCGGAACCGGAACACTGCCGTGGCAACGTTTTCGTTATCATTGCCGTGGCACCCCTTTCCTTTCCACCACGGTGACAAATGCCCCATATCTTATAACATGCCAACATTTTCATAAATTTTGCATAAAACTTGTTCATGTCATCCGCATCATGATAACAACAATTAAAATATTTAGATTGTTGTTGCAATAAATTACTAAGGCATGTGGGGATTTACCGGACTCGTTGTTTGTTATATCCGGCCCCATTTAAATTGCTTAGATTGTGTAGTTTGCTCATGTTTCACCTCTTGCCATGTTAACCAACCTTTAATATTGTTGAGTACATAACCGGGAGAGAACTAAATAAGTCATGTGGTGTTTTCTTCAATATGCAACTCCGTTGCATATTGAGCTCCACTTAATTTGTAGGATTGCTTGTGCACTTTGCCATGCCATGCATATTAAACCGGACATGCATCATACTTGGTTGTGCATCGTGCCATGCTTATGTGGTGGTTGTTTACTATGTTGTTTGCTTCTTTTCGGTGTTGCTTCTTCGGGTTAGTTCCGATAACGTCACGTTTGTGAGGATCCGTTCGACTACGTCTGTTTGCCTTCTTCATGGACTCGTTCTTCTTCCTTGCGGGATTTCAGGCAAGATGACCATACCCTCGAAATCACTTCTATCTTTGCTTGCTAGTTGCTCGCTCTTTTGCTATGCCTATGCTGCGATACCTACCACTTGCTTATCATGTCTCCCATATTGTTAAGCCAAGCCTCTAACCCACCTTGTCCTAGCAAACCGTTGTTTGGCTATGTTACCGCTCTGCTCAGCCCCTCTTATAGCGTTGCTAGTTGTAGGTGAAGATTGGAGTTTGTTTCTTGTTGGAACATGGATATTTTGTTGGGATATCAAAATATCTCTTATTTAATTAATTCATCTACATACTTGGTAAAGGGTGGAAGGCTCGGCCTTATGCCTGGTGTTTTGTTTCACTCTTACCGCCCTAGTTTCCGTCATATCGGTGTTATGTTCCCGGATTTTGCGTTCCTTACACGGTTGGGTTATAATGGGAATCCCTTGACAGTTCATCTTGAATAAAACTCCTCCAACAATGCCCAATATTGGTTTTACCATTCGCCACCTAACCTCTTTTTCCCTTGGGTTCCGCGGACTCAAGGGTCATCTTTATTTAACCCCCCCCCCCCCCGGGCCAGTGCTCCTCTGAGTGTTGGTCCAAACTAGAGCCCTTTGCAGCGCCCCCTCGGGGAAACTCGAGATTTGGTTTTAGTTGTATGGAGGGCTCATCTGAGTGTGCCCTGAGAACGAGATATGTGCAGCTCCTATCGGGATTTGTCGGCACATTCGGGCGGTGTTGCTGGACTTGTTTTACCATTGTCGAGGATGTCTTATAACCGGGATGCCGAGTCTGATCGGATTGTCTTGGGAGAAGGAATATCCTTCGTTGACCGTGAGAGCTTGTGATGGGCTAAGTTGGGACACCCCTGCAGGGTTTTAAACTTTTGAAAGCCGTGCCCGCGGTTATGGGCAGATGGGAATCTGTTAATGTCCGGTTGTGGAAAACCTGAAGTTGATCTTAATTAAAATACATCAACCGCGTGTGTAACCGTGATGGTCTCTTCTCGGCGGAGTCCGGGAAGTGAACACGGTGTTGGAGTAATGCTTGACGTAGGTTGTTCTAGGATCACTTCTTGATCATAGTTGTTCGACCGTGCTTTTGCCTTCTCTTCTCGCTCTCTTTTGTGTATGTTAGCCACCCAAATATGCTAGTCGCTTGCTGCAGCTCCACATCATACCTTACCTTACCTATAAGCTTAAATAGTCTTGATCGCGAGGGTGTGAGATTGTTGAGTCCCCGTGACTCACAGATACTTCCAAAACCAGCTTGCAGGTGCCGATGATACCGTGCAGGTGACGCAACCGAGCTCAAGGAGGAGCTCGATGAAGATCGTGTTCGTCATGTTGTTTCTGTTTCCAGTTGATCAGTAGTGGAGCCCAGTTGGGGTCGATCGGGGATCTGTGTAGTATTTGGGGTAGTCTTCTTTTATTTTGGGTTCCATAGTCGGACCTTGAGTGTATTTGGATGAATGTAATGCTTTATTGCATGTAATTGTGTGAAGTGGCGATTGTAAGCCAACTATGTATCTCTTTTCCCTTATGTATTACATGGGTTGTTGTGAAGATTACTTCACTTGCGACATTGCTTTCAATGCGGTTATGCCTCTAAGTCGTGCTTCGACACGTGGGAGACATAGCCGCATCGAGGGCGTTACAGACACGTGGGTCCCACATGTAAGGTAACGGTCAAACAAACATATTGTTTAGAGGTGGGCCCGACCTGTGATAAAATGGTTTAAATCGCTAGCAACGAGTGTTTTGGGTTTTTTGAAACAGCCGACCGCTCAATTGCTAGTTATCTAAGAAAAAGTAAAAACCGATAGTTTTCTGAAACCCTAGCCTGTAAAGTAGTAGTTTTATGTTATTCACTCTATACTAGTAATAATGCACGTGCAATGCAGATTTATATTAGATAGGATATTAGTTACACGTTATATTAGATAAGATATATCTGTTGCACGTTGGTATTTGGTAATATATCAATTATTTTTTAGCGAGAATGGTAGGATATTAATTACATGGCAAATTTCATGGGATGGCGTTGAGTCAAAACGTGTTTATAACCAATAGCAATGGTGGGTAATTAGAGCGTTAAACATATTTGGTGCTCAACATTGAAGCGATTTGAACCGCTAGATAAAATGATTTGACGGTCGAGATGATTTGGATCTGCCCATTTGAATCTTTTTATATTAAAATATAGATGATATATATCTCCCCGCAACATTGCTTAGGCCACACTTTATGTTTCACAAAGTCTAAACTTGCGAATAATGTAGGTAAAATTTGTAGTTGTGTCTCTATGCATCAACCCCCTTGGTTCATCTCAATCCTTTTAATTGTATATTTTAAATTCTCGTTTGATCTTTGGTTGCAAGCATAGATTGATCTTCTTGATCAGGAGTTGACTTAGCGATTGTTAAAGCGCGCAAGTGTTCGGGGTAGCCGTGTCGCTAAAGTTTCCTTCAACAAAATTCAACATTATCTTATCAAAATATCGGGCCACCTCGTACTTATCAGATCAATGCCGCCAACGTCTTCTCTAACTTCCTGGCCATTGCATCAACAACGTTTTCCCTTGCAGGTTTAAAGGCAACATTGGACACTGTTAAAGATATATTTGGATTATTTGTATTTAGTAGTCTAGAATTTGTAATTTATCTTCTATCTTATTTTCAGGAAAGGCTTTTTGCCCTCAAGTCTTATACTCAATATATACTCGTCATCGAGGCTCAATAATATATCCATTATATTTCGCAACAATCTCTCTCTCCCTTCTAACATGGTATCAGCCCAATCGATCCTAAATCCTAGCCGCTGTCCGTCGCTTCCTCCCCACGCGCCGCCCTCGGGGTGCTCAGCCTCCATGACAGGCGCCGGGGGCCGTGCCGCTTGTTGGAAATATGAGCAAATTACTACGAGATTTAATCCAAATAAACAGAAGATAAATCATGACCACAGCAGCAGAGATTAAACTAATCATGCGAACTAGCATAGCAGATGAACATATCACATCTAGGGCACATACTAGAAGCATGAATTCTACCACGATCTCGAACAGGAAGGATAGAATCACATACGGTGCAGCGGGTGCAGCACCGCCGGCGTTGACGTTGTCGCCCATGTCGTCGAGGATGAGGTTGCCGAGGTCGGGGAAGAAGTCGTCGTTCGCGAAGTCGTCGCTGCCAGCAGTCGCGTGAGTGCGCTCCCCAAAAACCTGATCGCCCCTCTCTCGTACAGGATCACGAGAGGCGGGGTTCCGGAGGCCTGCTGTCCGTTCTCGTGGTGCACGCCGGAAGGAGGGATGGAGAAGACTTGCTTGGCGGCGTAATGATCTGGAACGGTGGTGAGAAACCATACGAAGCGGCGGCGGCTAGGGTAGACGTATGTCGGACTATATAGTGCGGGCCGGGTAGGTCGTGGGAGTAAACCCCACGTCTCGTCACGATCCAAAAGAATCGGAAATGGTTCAGTAATTAACGCGTTCATTAATTATTAATTAATGACTCATTAATTTTTCCATGCAGCAAAAATATAGACAACATACATAGCTCTGTCCTCGGCTCGGCTCAATCCCGCAACCCGCGGCACGTCGTGACGAGGTGTGGCGTGGCGTGGCGTGGCGTGGCGTGGCGAGGCGAGCGAGGAGGAGGAGCGCGCGTGTAGGTCTCCTCTTCTCATGCTCATACAAGTGGTAGAAGAGCTCACCTTATAAAGAGGTGCAACTCTTTCTCAACTTCCGGGGTGGGACTAAACTTTAGCCTCACTCACTTCACTCACATGTGTGCATGAATGGGCCAAGAGAATTTTAGAATTTTACTTGGGCTTTAGGCCAAAGGCCTACTAGCAAAATTCCAACAATCCCCCACAAAGTCTCATTGGCACATCTCATCATTTAGTTCCAAAACATTGTTTTATATATCGGTGTTTAGTGGAGACTGTGAAGTTGAACTTCCACTTAGAAATTTATGCTACACTAGATCACAACTTGAATAGTGGACTATGCCTTGAACTACAAGTTTTCTGTGAAACTAGTTTCACACAAATTCTTGATCGATACTGGGCTGCCGCAAGGCTTCCCCGCGGGTGGAGCGTATACGTCATACTCCAGGGCCTTTCATGAATTTATTAGAGAACACCCAATTCTCACAGACTACAACGTTAACAGTCAAATTCATATAGGTGTGTTCCTCAGAAGATGTTCTGCAGGACAACATCTCTGCTTACCCGAATAAGCCACTTGGAACACATTAAGATAAGTATCAACCTGCCATGCAGATCAGGAGAGTATTGCATCTTCACGGAGTGGGATAATTAATATAGGGATACTCTCCTCCCAGCTGACCAACAGCTTGTCTCCCACTTCTACTTCACGGGATCTCCGATCACATAGAGTGGTTTACCACTATGGACAACTCATGCGGTGGGTCTCAAACCCATCTCCATCGATGCATTATCTATCACATTACGTGATAGACCCTTTGTGAAGGGATCTGCCAAGTTTTTCGACGTTTGGATATAATCCAACGTAATAACTCCGGAGTTCCTCAATTTTCTGACAGATTTTAGTCTCCTCTTCACATGCCTTGAGGACTTCATATTGTCCTTAGAACTGTTTATCTTGACGATCACAGTTTGATTATCACAGTTCATCAGGATAGGGGGTATTGGTTTTTCAACCATAGGTAAGTCCATCAAGAGTTCACGAAGCCACTCTGCTTCAACAGTGGCAGTGTCTAATGCTGTGAGTTCTGCTTCCATAGTTGACCTCGTTAAGATGGTCTGCTTGCAAGACTTCCAGGAAACAGCGCCACCACCAAGTGTAAAAACATAACCACTTGTGGCCTTAATCTCATCAGCATCAGATATCCAGTTTGAGTCACTATAACCCTCCAGTACCCTTGGATACCCGGTGTAGTGAATCCCATAGCTCGCGGTGCCTTTCAAATAGCGCATAACTCTCTCAAGCGCATGCCAATGATCATCTCCCGGTTTTGACACAAACCGACTCAGCTTGCTCACAGCAAAAGAGATGTCAGGCCTCGTGGCACTCGCCAAATACATAAGCGAGCCAATAATCTGAGAATACCTCAGTTGATCTCTAGCAATCCGTCGATTCTTTCGAAGCAACACACTAGCATCATATGGAGTTGGAGAAGGCGTGCAGTCGCTATACCCAAAACGACTCAAGACCTTTTCCACATAATGAGACTGAAGCAGTGTGATCCCACCATTCTCATCTCTCAACAGCTTGATGTTTAAGATAACATCAGCTACTCCTAGATCCTTCATCTCAAAACAGCGAGATAAGAAATCCTTAACCTCCTTGATTAAATCAAGTTTGGTTCCAAAGATCAATATGTCGTCGACATACAGACAAAGAATAACTCCTTCGCCCCCACCATAGCGATAGTACACGCACTTGTCACCATCGTTTACTACAAAGCCGGCAGCAGTTAATGTTCTTTCGAACTTCTCATGCCACTCCTTAGGAGCTTGTTTAAGGCCATATAAAGACTTTAATAACTTGCACACCTTTCCTTCTTGACCAGGTACTACAAAACCATCTGGCTGATCCATGTAAATTTCCTCCTTCAACTCTCCATTGAGGAAAGCCGTCTTAACGTCCATTTGATGAACGAGAAGACCATGTGAGGCAGCCAGTGATAGTAGCACCCGAATTGTGGTCAGTCTAGCCACGGGTGAGTAAGTATCAAAGAAGTCTTCACCTTCTTTCTGGGTATAACCCTTGGCCACAAGCCGTGCCTTGTACTTTTCAATCGTACCATCAGGTCTAAGCTTCTTCTTGAACACCCACTTACATCCTACAGGTTTGCACCCATAAGGACGGTCAGTGATCTCCCAGGTACCGTTAGCTAAGATGGAATCCATCTCGCTACGTACAGCTTCCTTCCAGTAGTCAGCATCAGGAGATGCATAGGCTTCTGAAATAGTCCTGGGTGTGTCATCCACGAGGTACACAATGAAATCATCACCAAAAGACTTTGCAGTCCTCTGTCTCTTACTCCTCATAGGAGTTCCATTGTTACCCTCAACAGGATTCTCAACGTGTTCCATCGCAATGGTGGGTTCAGGAATTACAGTGAATTCCTCACTAGATGGAGTAGGTATCTCCTGATTTGATGAACTCGACATATCCTTCATAGGAAATATGTCCTCAAAGAAAGTTGCATCATTTGATTCCATAATCGTACCAACATGCATGTCGGATACCTCAGATTTTATTATCAAAAATCTATAGCCGATGCTATGAAAAGCATAGCCCAGAAGAACACAATCCACGGTTTTTGGTCCAAGCTTGCGCTTCTTGGGAATTGGTATATTGACTTTCGCCAAACAACCCCAAGTACGTAGGTAAGAGAGTTTCAACCTTTTCCTTTCCCATTCCTCAAATGGAGTCATGGTCTTATGCTTTGTGGGAACTCGGTTTAGGACATGACACGCAGTCATTAGCGCCTCCCCCCACCATTCCTTGGATAGACCCGAAGTGTCTAACATGGTGTTAACCATATCAGTTAGAGTTCGGTTCTTTCTTTCGGCTACCCCATTTGACTGGGGTGAGTAGGGAGGCGTCCTCTCATGGATTATACCATGTTCCGCACAAAACAGATCAAATTCATTGGAAAAATACTCTCCACCACGATCGGACCTAAGCCGTTTAATTTTTCGATCAAGTTGGTTCTCTGCCTCAGCTTTATAGTTTTTAAAGAAAGTCAAAGCCTCATCTTTTGATTTCAGAAGATACACATAACAATATCTAGTGGAGTCATCAATCAACGTCATGAAGTATCTCTTTCCACCTTTTGTCAACACGCCATTCATCTCACAAAGATCAGAATGTATAAGCTCTAGTGGCGCCAAGTCTCTTGCCTCTGCAGTCTTATGGGACTTGCGAGGTTGCTTAGCTTGCACACATACTTGGCACTTGGAGCCTTTGACAGTAGAGATTTTCGGAATTAAATTCATATTGGCTAACCGCGTCATGCAACCAAAGTTAATATGACAGAGTCGTGAATGCCAAATATCAGACTCATTATTGTGGCAAACATTATTAATAACTTTAGTGCAAATATCTGACAAAGATAGGCGGAACAAGCCTCCGCACTCATAGCCTTTTCCAACAAATTGTCCACACTTAGAAATTACAACTTTATTGGATTCGAAAACCAACTTAAAACCATCTCGACATAAACGGGAACCGCTAACGAGATTTTTATTGATGGACGGCACATGATGAACGTTCTTCAGACGCACAGTCTTCCCCGAAGTAAACTTCAGATCGACCGTACCAACACCTCGAACGATGGCATGTGACCCGTTCCCCATCAGCACGGGTGAAGTCCCTGTTGCCTGGTAAGAAGAAAACATGGAGGCGTCAGCACAAACATGTACATTGGCACCGGTGTCAATTAACCAATCAGGGGATTGAAATACTGAAAGGATGGTAGGAAAAATACCGTACCCTGATTCCTTCATATCAGTATCACCGATGACAACATTAGCGGACTTGCCGCTCTTCTCATGTTCGCGCTCCTCAAAGCGGTTAGGACACTTCGGAGCCCAGTGATTAGGATCACCGCAGACATGGCAAAGTCCCTTCCCCTTCTTATGAGAATTCTTCTTGAAGTTGGTAGAATGTGATGGCTTGTTCTTTGTATCAAACTTGCCTTTGCCCTGAGTTTTGTTCTTATTGTTTTTGAACTTGTTGGGCTGGGAGTTCTTCTTCTGTACCATGTGGGCACTAGAACCTCCCTCAGCAACTCGAGCACGTGTGTCCTTTGCTCTCGCCTTCTCTTCAACATCAAGAGTACCAATGAGATCCGCAACGGAAAACTCCTGTCTCTTGTGTTTCAGGGAAGTAGCAAAATTGTTCCACGAAGGTGGAAGCTTGGCAATGATGCCTCCGGCAACAAATTTGTCCGGCAACACACACTTGAAGTACTCAAGTTCTTTTGCGAGCGACTGTATCTCATGAGCCTGCTGTACAACAGGGCGCTCATCAGTCATCTTGTAGTCATAGAATTGCTCCATGACGTACAACTCGCTGCCGGCGTCCGAGGCACCAAACTTGGCCTCGAGCGCAGCCCACATGTCCTTGCCGTTGTCAAACGACATATACGAATCCACAATGGAGTCATCAAGAACACTCAGAAGAGCGCCTTTAAAGAGGGTATCGATCTTCTCAAAAGCTTCCAGCTGTGCTGGATTAAGATCGCCCTCAGGCTTGCCCTTGGTGGCATCATAGCAGCCCATGGTCTGAAACCAGTAGACTGCTCTCGTGCGCCACCTCTTATATTGCGCCCCCTTAAAGGCAGGCGGCTTCAGATGCGCAGCAAAACCACTCGGAGTAAATTGCCTATAATCAGGTTTTTGGATTGTTGGAAATATGAGCAAATTACTACGAGATTTAATCCGAATAAACAGAAGATAAATCATGACCACAGCAGCAGAGATTAAACTAATCATGCGAACTAGCATAGCAGATGAACATATCACATCTAGGGCACATACTAGAAGCATGAATTCTACCACGATCTCGAACAGGAAGGATAGAATCACATACGGTGCAGCGGGTGCAGCACCGCCGGCGTTGACGTTGTCGCCCATGTCGTCGAGGACGAGGTTGCCGAGGTCGGGGAAGAAGTCGTCGTTCGCGAAGTCGTCGCTGCCAGCAGTCGCGCGAGTGCGCTCCCCAAAAACCTGATCGCCCCTCTCCCGTACAGGATCACGAGAGGCGGGGTTCCGGAGGCCTGCTGTCCGTTCTCGCGGTGCACGCCGGAAGGAGGGATGGAGAAGACTTGCTTGGCGGTGCAATGATCTGGAACGGTGGTGAGAAACCATACGAAGCGGCGGCGGCTAGGGTAGACGTCTGCCTGACTATATAGTGCGGGCCGGATAGGTCGTGGGAGTAAACCCCACGTCCGAGTCGTCACGATCCAAAAGAATCGGAAACGGTTCAGTAATTAATGCGTCCGTTAATTATTAATTAATGACTCATTAATTTTCCTATGCAGCAAAAATATAGACAACGTGCATAGCTCTGTCATCGGCTCGGCTCAATCCCGCAACCCGCGGCGCGGCGCGTCGTGCCGAGGCGAGGCGAGCGAGGAGGAGCGCGCATGTAGGTCTCCTCTTCTCATGCTCATACAAGTGGTAGAAGAGCTCACCTTATAGAGAGGTGCAACTCTCTCTCAACTTCCAGGGTGGTATCAAACTTTAGCCTCACTCACTCCACTTACATGTGTGCATGAATGGGCCAAGAGAATTTCAGAATTTTAGTTGGGCTTTGGGCCAAAGGCCTACTAGCAAAATTCCAACACGTACCTAGGGTTCGTCCGCTGGTCGTGTTGATCGGCTGCCCTAAAGAGTCTTTTTTCTGAGCCCTTGCTTCGGGTTTTTCTCTCCTTCACTGGTCACCTTGATCGGTGTTTTCTATTTTTGGTTTTCTGATCTAAGCTTGATCGATTTACATCGCCCGCCTCTGTTTGTCATCTACATCGCGCCTCTACTCCGACTTGGCATCCACTACACCGACGTATTCTCCTACTCAACTGCCTCGCGCGCTACGCGGCGGCCCGGAGCGGCCACCGTCCGCGCGTCCATCTGCACGTCGCTCTCGCGCCGGCCGTCATCGCCGTCCGGGACTCCTGTAACCACGACTCCAATCACGCCTGTCTAGGACTCTTGCAACCACAACTTCATCCGGGTGCGTCCCGTGCGCTAGTACACCACGATGGTCCTTTCTTTTGCATGGATTGGACACCTGCACATTGGACACCTGCACATACGCATGCACGTTGCTTGTGTTGCGTGGCCACTTTTATGCTAGGCGTTGATTGCGTGCAAGCACCTACTGCCTCCGCCGCCCGCTACTTCGATTCCGTCACCGAGCAGCTACCTCGCGTACGATCGAATTGATCACTTGCTCGTCGCCGTGAACCGTCTAATCTATACCGTGCATCGACCTGACATGTTGATTGTGCACGCCTTCGCAGGTCTCGTGAAGACTGTCTCAAGTTCAGCGTGCACCTCCACCGATCAAGCAACGGGCTACCGCTGTGTCGCCTCATAGTTGTTCTCCCGGCTGCACCGACTTGTGTCATCGCTGCGTCGCCCTTCGGGCCCGCCGCTGCCCTGAGGCCGTCCGCTCCAGGTCCTCCCCGTGGCTGCACCGACCCTCGCGCCACCGCCACGTCGCCCTGTCGGGCCATCGCGAGCGTGGCACGCGGTCCATGCTGCCGTCTCGAGATTGTTCCCGTGGTTGCACCGACCCGAGTTCCGCCGCTGCGCCGCTCCTTCGGGTCATCGCGTCGCGGCCCGCGGTCCCTCCCTCCGCCCCAAGGTCTTCCCGTCGTCACCCCGACCTGCCCGCCGCCGCTGCGTCGCCTCTTCGGGCCGTAGCACCGCGGCCCACGTCCACCGCCGTCCCCGCGTGTCGACCTCTCGTGGTATGCGCCGCGCCACCTCCCTTGGCGTAGGAACTGAAGGAAATATGCCCTAGAGGCAATAATAAAGTTGTTATTTATATTTCCTTATATCATGATAAATGTTTATTATTCATGCTAAAATTGTATTAACCGGAAACTTAGTACATGTGTGAATACATAGACAAACAGAGTGTCCCTAGTATGCCTCTACTTGACTAGCTCGTTAATCAAAGATGATTACGTTTTCTGATCATAGACATGTGTTGTCATTTGATAAACGGGATCACATCATTAGAGAATGATGTGATGAACAAGAACCATCCGTTAGCTTAGTATAATGATCGTTTAGTTTTATTGATATTGCTTTCTTCATGACTTATATATGTTCCTCTGACTATGAAATTATGCAACTTCCGAATACCGGAGGAACACCTTGTGTGCTATCAAATGTCACAACGTAACTGGGTGATTATAAAGATGCTCTACAAGTGTCTTCGATGGTGTTTGTTGAGTTTGCATAAATCGAGATTAAGATTTGTCACTCCGAGTATCGGAGAGGTATATCTGGGCCCTCTCAGTAATGCACATCACTATAAGCCTTGCAAGCAATGTGACAAATGAGTTAGTTATGGGATGACACATTACAGAACGAGTAAAGAGACTTGCCAGTAATGAGATTGAACTAGGTATGAGGATAACGACGATCGAATCTTGGGCAACTAACATACCGATGACAAAGGGAATGACATATGTTGTTATGCGGTTTGACCGATAAAGATCTTTGTAGGCGCCAATATGAGCATCCAGATTCCGCTATTTGTTATTGACCGGAGATGTGTCTCGGTCATGTCTACATAGTTCTCGAACCCGTACGGTCCGCACGCTTAACGTTCGATGCCGATTTGTATTATGAGTTTTGTGTTTTGGTGACCGAAGTTTGTTCGGAGTCCCGAATGAGATCACGGACATGATGAGGAGTCTTAAAATGGTCAAGGGGTAAAGATTGATATATTTGACGATGGTATTCGGACACCGGAAAGATTTTGAGACGTTTCGGATATTTATCGAGGAATCGAGGGGTTACTGGAATCCCCGGGGAAGTTATGGGCCTTAATGGGCCATAAGGAAGTAGGAGAGGGCAGCCCGCAGGGTGCCCCCCAAGGGAGTCCGAATTAGACTAGGTGGAGGGGGCGCGGCCCCCTCTTTCCTCTCCCTCCTCTTCTTCCCTCTTCCCCCCTCTTAGAATAGGAAAGGAAGTCCAACTAGGATTCCGCCTTGGCGCGCCCCCTCATGGCCGCCGGCCTCCTCACTCTCCTCCTTTATATACGGAGGCGGAGGGCACCCCAAAGGCACATCAATAGTTCATTAGTCATGTGCAGTGCCTCCCTCTATAGTTTACTACCTCAGTCATATTGTCGTAGTGCTTAGGCGAAGCCTTGGGCGGATCACATCATCAACACCGTCACCACGCCGTCGTGCTGACGAAACTCTCCCTCGACCCTCTACTGGATCAAGAGCTTGAGGGACGTCATCATGCTAAATGTGTGCTGAACACGAAGATGCCGTACACTCGGTACTTGGATCGGTTGGATTGTGAAGACGTTCTACTATGTCAACCGCGTTAACATAACGCTTCCGTTTTCGGTCTACGAGGGTACGTGGACACACTCTTCCGCTCTCGTTGCTATTCATCTCCTAAATAGATCTTGCGTGATCATAGGAATTTTTTTGAAATTACATGCTACGTTTCCTAATAGGAACGCCACCGTTCACGCCGGTCTTCATCACGCTGTCGGGTTCCTCGCCTATTTCGAGCACCGCCGCCGCGCTACTAACCTAGCCGTGTCACCGCCACCACCGCTCTTCTTCGGCCGCCGCTACTTCCGTAGCTGCCATCGCCACCGCCGCTCTTCTTCGACGGCCGCCGCCGCTACGTCTGTAGTCGCCGTCGCCCGTCCACCCCCTTCGTCTTCGTCCAGGCACCAGCCCGTCGCCAGCGTCGTCGTCATCTACCCCTACCACTTCGTCTACTCCGATCATCGTTGATGACATCGGCCCCGCGCCGATGGACGCCTCAATCGTCGTCGAGTTTTTCTCTAATGGCCCCTCCGACTTCTCCAACATGGCGTACAGCTCGTGCAGGTCTCTCATCTATGCATGCCTGGCACTGGCAACACTGGTGCGTGCCTTCGTCTGCGACGTGTCCCCGGGCCTGGCAAGCCTGGAGTGGCGCTTGGTGAACTTCGTCTTCGTCTGTCTACGCATGCCTGGTGCTGGCAACACCGATGCGTGCCTTAGTCCACGACGTGTCCCCAGGCTTGGCAAACCGGCGCGACGCTTTGTCAACACCGTCTACCTCCCGGCGCACCCCTACTTCGACATCACTGCGCCCAGGCTAACCCGGCGCCTCCTTACGCCCGTGGCTCCATGACGTTTCCTCGACACCGGCTACCCCGACTCGACATCGACCATGTCATTCTTCGCACGGCTACCTCGACCACGGCTACACCACTCTATGCTCTCGGCTACCTCGACATCGGCACAAAGGGCTATCATCCGCTTGAGCAACTCGCCGGCTTCCTCTACAGTCAACGCGTCCGCGACGCGACACCGTCCACAACGCTCCCACTACGACTGCGGGGGGATGTCAGCCCCTCGGCTACTATTCTCTCCAGTCTGACCGTCCGCGACGCTCCTGTTGTCTGCGACGCTACCGCTATGACTGCACGGGGATGTCAGCCCGTCGGCTACTATTCTCTCTAGTCTAACCATCCGTGACGCTCCTGTTGTCTGCAACATTACCGCTACGACTGCGAAGAATGTTGGAGATATATTTGGGTTACTTGTATTTGGTAGTGTAGGATTTGTAATCCGTCTCCTACCTTATCTTCAGGAGAGGCTTTTTGCCCTTCAAGTCTTTTACTCAATATATACTCGTCATCGAGGCTCAATAATACATCCATCATATTCCGCAACAATCCCTCTCTCCCTTCTAACACACACTGCCAATGAGTGCAACACGAAGACGTCCTCGATTTCTCCAAGAATGTATGTGTAATTTTAATTTTTTACTAACTGTAAATTTTTATAAGACGGTTTTAGAGTCTAGAACAGAGTAAAAAAATGTCTTATATTAAGTTAAGAGAGAGTATTATGTGTCGACTTTGTGCATGGCCGAGAAGACATATTTTCTATACCTACTAATAAAGCAAGGTGCGTTTCGTTAATTTTTCATCCGTTCACCACCCAAAATAAAAAAAATTCTATTCAAGGTGGTACTAAATTCTTATGCGTTTGACTGCTAGCAAAAGAAAGCTTTTCCAGAATTTCGGAAGTGGCTGCACGATATGGCCCAATGAAGCCAGCCCACACGCCCATTTTTCTTTGTTTCTGTGTTTTATTCTATTTTTATTCTCCTTCCCTTATCTCCTTTTCCACTTCCAAGTTTACTTTTCTTATAGAATTTAATTAATAAATTCAAAATTCTCAGAAAACGTTCAGAATTTCAAAAAAATCAAATCATAGAAAATGTTCATAATTCCAATTTTTTCCCTATTTTGACATATATACAACACTTGAAAAAGTTTCCCATTTTTTTGAAAACTTTATTCTTTTCAAAATTGTTGAGATTTCAAAAAAGAAAACAACAATTTAGAAAATTCTCCAATTTTTTTAAAAAAGTGAAATTTTAACAATTCAAAATAATGTTAAAAGATGCACATTTTCGAAAAAGGTTATGAATTTTTAACACATGTTCCTATTCTAAAAAATTGTGCACAAATTCAAGTAATGTTCATGTTTTTATGAAAAAAGGGTTGGTGTTTGCAAAAAATGTTTGTGAATTTTAAAAGATGTTCCTATTTCAAATTTTGTTCACGTTTTCTGAAAGTGTTCATAATTTTGAAAAATCTTTAAAAAATGGTTCATGTTTCCTACAATATTCAGAAACTTCATACCCTAAAATCTCCTCGATTGAAAGGAAAAGTATTGAATAATTCGTGGGCCTTCTCCGGCGTACGATGGCGTAACAAAACTCTTAAATGCCCTTATTCATATGAATGAAAAAATAGCGGATTGATTACTCTACACCCGACGAAACCGAGAAGATAAATGTTCCTTTTTCACATGTGCACAAGGTTTTGCTTGCACATATAATTCTCACTAATTTTAAATACGTACCAATTTTTGTCCCATTGCAACGCACGGGTATATGTGCTAGTATCTTCTCTTCTGCTTTCTCTGAACCAAACAAAGAGGCCATAAAAGTGGACACGTTAGTGCCAGTGGCTCCGGGCGTTCAACCTTAGCCCTCCACGTCCAATCCAACGGCCAAAGTTGCTACTCCTCATTTCATTTCTCACGAGCAATTCTAATCTGATAACACAGCTTAGCAAGGGGCTTACATGAACCACCGGCCATCACCGGACTGTCCGCGAAACCAGCTACTAAAATGAAAATGAAAGCTACTGCGGTGCCAGCCCGCTGTCGTAGTCGCTGCCCCTCCGCGGCCCATTCTGCAGGTTTCTCTCGAACTCCCTCAGGTAGTCCAGGAGCAAAACGATCACAAAGAGGATGAACCCACCGGAGGAGCTGCTGCCACCACCGCCGCCTCCGCCGCCTCCTCCGCCGAACCGAAACGGCGGGAACCCGACGCCCCCGTCGTCGAGCCTCGGCTTCACCTTCTCTGCGATCAGGTGCCACCCAAGCAAAGAGGTAAGGAGATCATGCGACAATGCCATTGGAAGCACAGGTTTGCAGTGAACTCAACTTCGGAAATGAGACGAGGTTTGCAAGGAACAAAGCAGGGTTGCGCAGAATGCAGATGCCTTGCATTGCATTACCTTTAACTGAACCTGACGGTGGAGAGGTGGGTCCCGAGAACGATTTGCGCTTCGCGGTTTGCGTCTGGTTAGCACAGCACGTTATGTTCTGCAGGAAAAAAAAACATTCAGTGACGATCCGCGTGAGATGCTTCTGAATTTGATGGAAAGGGCAAAGAATCGAACGAATTAATCAAGTGTATCCTGTTACTTCTAATATGCAAGATCAAGCAACATTAACATCTCAGGCTTACAGATGACGGTAAAAAGATTTCCCTAGAACTAGACAACCTTATTTTGCTTGTAGGAATTCAGTTCTGCACAGTGAAAAGAAACACCTCTGTTTTTTTGCGGATTTTAAATAACTCTGAAGCTTAAAAACAACCAGTGCTTCAAATCCCCTCTTATGCACTCTTTTTGCCTAGCTAGCGCGAACAGCTTGCGTCGAAATTCGAAATCGACTGCACTGACATAATCTAGCCAATAAGAATATGTTGATCCCTTCTGTTTGCAAGGCCGGATAATCCTTCAGCTACACAATTATATATATATGAGATGGTCTCTGTCATGTTATAATGCGTACAGTATAGGTTTTCCAACTTTCTAGTGATTTCTGATATATTCGCTTCCAGACTTTTCCTCCAGCTATTTTGCAAGTTGAAAAATCCTGGCTTCCACTAAAATCTGAACGCCTTGAACCTTTCAGATTGTTTATGCGAGAAACCATTGAATTGCTTCCATGCATTATGACAAAACCCTATTTGAATTTCTTTCTCATTTTTGTGCCAAAAAACTATTGAATTGCTTCCACTAAAACTCTTACAAATTACACCTAATAAGTTACAAATAATTTAACCAGGTATAATCCATAACGGCGAGAAAAGAAGACAAGCAAGCATGCCATAGCACCACGCAAAACAAGTAGGCTCATCTTACTGCTTTCACACAGATGGAGTTGCTGAGCTTATTCCTCCGGGACTGCGAACCCGAGATAGATTGTTCTCCCCAGCTTTGTCCTACACAGAATATTATAAGTTCTGCATGAGCTTTGGTACACAAAAACAATACTAGTAGCAGTACGCGGAAACACCATCTCCTACTATTAAATCGCAGTAAAAAACGACCATCTTCCTTAGTACGTAGGGTAATCTTCTCCGCGGAAACACCAATACTTATTTTTGACACGGACAGGGGGGTGCAATTTTTTCAGAAATATGAAGTCAGAAAACAGAAAACCCCTGCAATTTGACTCAATGCGCATGCAAGTATGCAGTCGTAAAATGGCAGCAATTTCTGTCCCGGCGGCAGTTATTGGATAAGATAGGCAGAGTAGAGAGGTGGATGAACGGACGAGACGAGCGGCGCCAACCTGGTTCTCTCGCCGTCCGCTGGCGCGCCGCGGGCCGCAGGAGAAGCGAGCTCGGCGCGGACATTGTGGCGAGCGGAAGCATGGCGGCCGGCGGCGTCGACAGAGCGAGCTGGTCTCGTGGTGCAGCGCAGGGCCTGGACGAGAAAAATCACAGAGACATGGAGGACGGTGAGGACGAGGAGGAGGGAAGTCTGATTGCAAGGGAGTGACGGGGCGCGAGGTTACCTTGCAGCTCCGGATGAGAGCGCGGCCGGGGCTGTGCTGTGGTCAGAGCGAGGGACGACGACGAGGAGGAGCTGGAGGGCTGGGTGTGGTGGCGTTCATGGGCAGAAGAAGGTTATCCATTAGGAGGGCCATTTTTCTTAAACTAAATTTTAAAAAGGGGCTTGTAGGAACTTGCATTTTTTTTCGTTTCATTTGTACGGTTGATTTGTTTTATTTTGAAGTTTTTCTGTGGCCTATTCTGCACTTATTTTTTCGCTCATTCAATCTCTATGTCTATGAAACAAATACTCCCTCCATTTCAAAATATAGTGCGCCCGCGCTTTTCGAGGTCGAACTTTGACCATAAATTTAACGAATGAGACCGACTGCGGCGGGAGAAAAAGTTATATAATTAAAAACGTCTTTTAAATACGAATTCACTGATATAACTTTTGCTCCCGCCACAATCGGTCTTGATAGTTAAAATTACGGTCAAAGTTGAAGCACGGGGATAGAGAAAGCACTACATTGTGAAATGGAGAGAGTATATTTTTTTAGGGAACGGCGTCATGGTTAACCTCATTGATTTGGGAAAATGGTGACATCGTTTGTGATATGGGCCACTGTGAAACTGATACCCCTCCGTCAACAAATATAAGAATTTTAGATATTTTAAAGGAAAAGCTTATCTTCAACCGGCCGGTCGCGCAGTCCACCGTTTTTACAACTGAGCAGTTGTTTTTGAAGGGAGAATTTACAACTTCCTGGCCCTTTTTTGCAGCGGCGGTGACTCTTGCGGCTGGAGGGCAATGGAGCCATGGAGGCGAGGAATCTCACGAGATCCGACGAGGATGGGGCGCGGGCAGGAGGCGGGAACGTCCAGGAGCCGCGAGGGACGGCTACTTGTGCGGCTAGGAGGGCGACGACGGTGAGGATTCCAGCCATATCTCGCCGGATTCGACAAGGATGACCCGTGGGCAGGAAGTGGAGACGTTCGGGAGCGGCGGGGGCTCGTCTCGGCGAGGTCCGGTGGGCTTGACAGCGAGCGTCATAGCAAGGACCTGCGACAGTAGCGGCTCACGGTGCTCCTGCGGCGCATGATGCTCCTTCAGCAGAGCATGTTTTCTGAACAAAGCTCTTGTTGCGATAGTAAGTTATGTTTCTGAAACAATGCTCTTGTTACAAAGAGAAACTATACGCAGAGATGCTTTTGACAGTGTCATCAATGTTTCTGAAACAAAGCTCTTTTTTGCAATAGTCACTAATGTTTCGGAAACAAAACTCTTTGTTGGAATAATCACCGTTGTTTATGAAACAACACTCTTGTTGCGAAATGGGATAGTATGTTAAGCAACTTATATCGGACGGCACATGAGGTGGCGGATTTTTTAAAAAGATCTGCTGGCCAACACGTAACACTTCCCATAAATGATTCGATTCGCGGAATAAAAAAACAATCAAGGATATACAACAAATATGTTCTACCGCAGCAACACAAATATCTCTCAGCTAACTCCTAAACCATCGGTGATTCGTGCGGATTTTGTCTTTTTTTAATCTTGGTTATGTTTTACAGCGTTTGTTTTAGTTCTATTTTTTCCTACCTGCAACTACAACCTTGTCAGCCTCGCGTAGTTACAGTTGCACACGCACCTCGTCGTGCAGAACTGCAGTTATACATATGTCGATCTAGCACAATTACATGTAAGTCACTCACGCACAACTATATATGAGTGCACACACACCTGCCGGCACACAACCACGGTTACATGCCCGTCCGTGCCCAACTACAGTTGCACGCACGCTGTAATATTAGTTGTACATCTCTTCTCGGTCCCACTCGTAAAAATAAAAGCATGAAAAGAAAAAGGAAATGAAGAAAGAAAATGATAAACCAAAACTCAAAGCAATTGACGGGGCATAGGCTCTAACATCAAATTGCAAAAAAATCCCCTATGAGTCTAATAATTACATGTGGGTCCAGCAACTCTGTCTAACCGTTGGATCGGAAACCTAACGGTTCATGAGAGCTCGTATCACGAGAGCCCGGAAGGCTCGGGAGCACCTTATACTTCCCTGCTACACACAATAAGTTAGGCAAGTCAAGGTGAGCTAGGCTAAGGAACGGGCCCGTATCTAGGCAGGTGCATCCGGAGCAATGGCACAGGGCCCCAAAAAATTAGGGGCCCCAAAATTTCTCTAAGTACCAGTATTTCCATAATTATCAATGGGTTAACTGATTCTAAAAAATGGTTAATTGAAGTCTAATGAGCCATTAATCAGTATGGTTGAAAGATGTAAGATTGTTACTAATCAAAAAAAAACTAAGATTTCATATTAATATGGAAAGATAGTACTACTTTTTCTATTTGGCAAATGGTAATTCTTGGAACACGTATGCAAAAAAAACATTTTTAGACTTTTCTACCCATGGGACCTAATTTTAAGTTTGCACAGGGCCCCATGTTTTGGAGGTACGGCCCTGCTAAGGAAGCTTAAAACTTTTACAGCCATGTATGAGTTTTACTGAGGGAGACTAGTATAGTGTCTCACATTAGATGAGATCAATTTAAAAAAAACAAAACATGTGAATAGTGGCAACTTTGGGTGAATAGTGCAAAATACAATTCACTCAAAGTTTCCACTATTCACATTCAACTTTGTATATATTTTTTCAATCTTGTATACAGACCTCACATATATGGTTTCAAATAATTTTAGAATTTTTAAATATGAATTTTTGTGGTTGATCTTATTGATCTACCTAGGGTGAGATTCTATACTAGTCTCCCCCGATTTTTACCATGAAACCAAAGTGTTTTCATCCTACGTTGGGCAGGGTCACGCCACTATTTCTCTTGTGTGTACCTCTGCCTCTATGTTTACTTTTGGGGGATACAAAACCATTTTTCTATACAGATTTGTGTCATTGTGATGATTTTTTTTTTGAAAATTATTGCAAAATATATTTATATGTGAAATTTAGTATCTTGAAAATTGCTATCGAACCATACTTTTTGTGATTTTTTATGAAAAGTCACGTCTAATTAATATATTTCTAATGGTATATGGTATATCCTTCAGACACATAATTACAAGTTATTGCAAAAATAGAACAAAAACTAGTTGGGAACATGAAATTCACTTTTTTTCTTCTTGAAGGTCACTGCCCATGCCGGGAAGTTCACTGTAGCACGCAAAAGTTCCCTTTCCCCATGAGAAGGTAGTTTTTAGTCATCAAACTGATGGTGGCCATGTCTACTTCATTCACACAAATTTTCGTCTCTCCCTATTAAATTGATGGAAATTCCCACAGATGAAGTGGACCTTCCCGAATAAAGTGAACTCTTGCCAAAAAATAAACTCCCCGCACAGACGAACATAACATCCTAACAAAACGTTTGATTTTTTAGTTCAGGAACTCGTCAAAAGGTAAAGTTTTTGTTAATACATTCACTTTTTTATACGTTCATTAGGCGATCATGTCTACTTCCTATACTTGAGTTGATGTACTTAGTTTGAGAAATGCCTGGATGGACCGGGAGTCAGCTCTTCCCGGCACAAGTCGTGCTATCATTGAGCCAGAATTAGATGGACTCCATGGTAGCATTGATACAAAAGCAAGCAATACGAGACAAATATGCAGGGGTAGAGGCCCACCACTAAAATAGTTGGGCAGTACAGGCACAACTTTCCCATTTCACTCTCATTTTTCTCCTGTGTGACGGCTCCACCCAACGCAATCGATGAGTTTTTGTCAACGAGAAGCAGTAGTGGTGGCTCGACTTGGGTCTCAAGGGCCAGGAGCATGGCAAGGAAGGAGGGCATCCCTCCCAACACCGGCAGCTAACATCTCATGGATTGAGTGACTATAATCGTCTGGGTAGGAAACTCAAAAAACATAAGAGTAGTGTTGAGCATTTAACAAACATGAATACATGAAATGAACTTAGATTGATTCTAAGAAGAAAAGATCAATCAATTGATGATGACATGAACAAGAAATTGCGGAGTAAAAGGAGCGTTGGAGACATGTTTGGTGAGAATAGTTTTTGTTGTGAAGTTTCTTGCAAAACTTAATGTGGCTTTTCGAGAATCAAATGAGAAGTTGTGTATCAGGATAATAATGGTGATTTTCTGGGCACGATTGAAATGATTGTGAATTTGATCATGTGATGCAAAAATGCATTAAGAACATTAAAAATAATTAAATTCATCATCATTATCTAGGCCACAATATTCAGAATGAGTTAATTTCAGATTTTATTGATGTTAAGAGAAAGGTTATCTTAAAGATCATCAAGGATGTCAAGTGTTTCTCTATTGTCATGGATTGTACCATGGATGTGGGCCATGAAGAACAAGTGACTCTAATTGTGCGTTGTGTGAACATGTCAAGTAACTTTCCGAGAGTTGAGGAGTTTTTCCTAGAGTTCTTAAAGGTTGATGACATGTCTGAATTGGTGGTTTTAAGGTATTCATGGATACATTGGGTTCTCTTGATTTGGACATCTCTGATATGAGAAGTCAAGGTTACAACAATGGTTCCAATATGAGCGGAAAAGGCAAAGTTGTTCAGAATCATTTGCTTGAAATTAACACAAAGCATCATATATGCCATGTGCATGTCATAGTTTGAATCTCACTCTTTGTGATATGGCAAAATCTTGCAAACAAGCTATTGCATTCTTTAGTGTTATCACAATGGATATACATATTATTTTCACATTCTACTCGAGGGGGCAGGATTTTCTTGAGAATGTTCCAAATCTTACTGTCAAACCTTTGTCTAGTACCCGTTGGGAGAGTGTAATAAAGATCGTGCAACCCATCGGGTTCCAAATCCCCAAATAAGACCAACCTTGGAGGAACTAAAGGAGGCTTCTACTAATGACCCATCAGCAGTAAGTGATGCTCAATCTTTCATTGGTGCACTTGAGGATTTTGAATTTTCAGTTAGTATAGTTATCTGGTATGGTGTTTTGTTGTCTGTAAATATGGTGAGAATTTTTTACAGGAAAATATTGTGTGCATCATGCTACTCTCAAACACATTGAAGAGGTCATCTCATATTATGAGGAGTACGAAAGTGAAGGCTTTAATTCTAGTACCGAGATTACAAAAGTTGTTGCATTTAATATGGACATAGGGCCAAAATTTCCAACAAAACGTCAAAGAAAAGGGAAGAAGCAATCTGATGAAACTATTGACCAAGGTGAAGAAATACAACTACCGACTATGGAATCCTTCGGAGTTACTTTCTAGTCATTGTTGACACTGCAATTATCTCATTGACTGGTCAATTTGAGCAGCCGAAAGAATTTGATAGTAATCTACCAAAATGTTTGGTTTCTTATTCAACTCAAAAATGCATGCTAGTAATCTACTAAAATGTTGCACCACTTTTGCAGAAGCTTTCTTCTCATAATAATTCATCTAATGTTGATCTTGGCGATTTTCCTATGAATTAGAAGTTTTGCAACTAACTTTGCCAGATGATTTGATGCCAGCTTATGAGATTCTTCATTTTGTTACAGATGTAGATTGCTATCCAAATGTTTTTGTTGCCTATCGGGTCCTCTTAACGGTACAAGTGACAATAGCCTCGGCTGAAGAAAGTGACTCTAAAATGAAACTACTGAAAAATTGGTTGACATAAACTATGTTACAAGAAAGATTGAATGGCTTGGATATGTGCTGTATTGAGAAGGATATCGTGTACAACAATGATCTCGAAATTCTCCTTAATGACTTCATGTAACGTCCGAAGAAGCTTTTCTTGTAAAGCATTGAAGCATTATTGTCGATGGAGTCATTGGAATTTGGTTCTTATTTGAGGTAATCGTACTAGTTCCCTTTTGATAATGCACAACATGTTGGGGAACGTAGTAATTTCAAAAAAATTCCTACGCACACACAAGATCATGGTGATGCATAGCAACGAGAGGGGAGAGTGTTGTCCACGTACCCTCGTAGACCGAAAGCGGAAGTGTTAGCACAACGCGGTTGATGTAGTCGTACGTCTTCATGATCCGACCGATCAAGTACCGAACGTACGACACCTCCGAGTTTAGCACACGTTCAGCCCGATGATGTCCCTCGAACTCCGATCCAACCGAGTGTTGAGGGAGAGTTTCGTCAGCACGACGGCATGGTGACGATGTTGATGTTCTACCGACGCAGTGCTTCGCCTAAGCACCGCTACAGTATTATCGAGGTGGACTATAGTGGAGGGGGACACCGCACACGGCTAAGAGATCAATGATCTAATGTTGTGTCTCTAGGGTGCCCCCCTGCCCCTGTATATAAAGGAGCAAGGGGGGGGTGCGTCCGGCCAGGGCATAGGCGCGCCAGGAGGAGTCCTACTCCCACTGGGAGTAGGACCCCCCCCCTTCCTAGTTGGATTAGGACTTGGGAGGGGGAAGAAGGAAAGGGGGGGCGGCCCCCTTGCCCTAAACCAATTCGGTTTGGGCCTTGGGGGGCGCGCCCCACACTTCCTTAGCTTCCCTCCTTTTCCACTAAGGCCCATGTAGGCCCATTAAGCCCCTGGGGGGTTCCGGTAACCTCCCGGTACTCCGGTAAAATCCCGATTTCACCCAGAACACTTCCGATATCCAAACATAGGCTTCCAATATATCAATCTTCATTTCTCGACCATTTCGAGACTCCTCGTCATGTCCGTGATCACATCCGGGACTTCGAACAACCTTTGGTACATCAAAACATAAAACTCATAATATAACTGTCATCGTAGCGTTAAGCGTGCGGACCCTACGGGTTCGAGAACTATGTAGACATGACTGAGACATGTCTCCGGTCAATAACCAATAGCGGAACCTGGATGTTCATATTGGCTCCTACATATTCTACGAAGATCTTTATCGGTCAGACCGCATAACAACATACGTTGTTCCCTTTGTCATCGGTATGTTACTTATCCGAGATTCGATCGTCGGTATCTCAATACCTAGTTCAATCTCGTTACCGGAAAGTCTCTTTACTCGTTCCGTAATACATCATCCCGCAACTAACTCATTAGTTGCAATGCTTGCAAGGCTTAAGTGATGTGCATTACCGAGAGGGCCCAGAGATACCTCTCCGACAATCGGAGTGACAAATCCTAATCTCGAAATACGCCAACCCAACAAGTACCTTCGGAGACACCTGTAGAGCACCTTTATAATCACCCAGTTACATTGTGACGTTTGGTAGAACACAAAGTGTTCCTCCGGTAAACGGGAGCTGCATAATCTCATAGTCATAGGAACATGTATAAGTCATGAAGAAAGCAATAGCAACAAACTAAACGATCAAGTGCTATGCTAACGGAATGGGTCAAGTCAATCACATCATTCTCCTAATGATGTGATCCCGTTAATCAAATGGCAACTCATGTCTATGGTTAGGAAACTTAACCATCTTTGATCAACGAGCTAGTCAAGTAGAGGCATACTAGTGACACTCTGTTTGTGTATGTATTCACACATGTATTATGTTTCCGGTTAATACAATTCTAGCATGAATAATAAACATTTATCATGATATAAGGAAATAAATAATAACTTTATTATTGTTGATCATGTTTTGCTCGTGGAAGAGGTTTAGTCAACGGGTCTGCAACATTCAGATCCGTATGTATCTTGCAAATTTCTATGTCTCCCACCTGGACTAGATCCCGGATGGAATTGAAGCGTCTCTTGATGTGCTTGGTTCTCTTGTGAAATCCGGTTTCCTTCGCCAAGGCAATTGCACCAGTATTGTCACAAAAGATTTTCACTGGACCCGATGCACTAGGTATGACACCTAGATCGGATATGAACTCCTTCATCCAGACTCCTTCATTTGCTGCTTCCGAAGCACCTATGTACTCCGCTTCACATGTAGATCCCGCCACGACGCTTTGTTTAGAACTGCACCAACTGACAACTCCACCGTTCAATGTAAACACATATCCGGTTTGCGATTTAGAATCGTCCGGATCAGGGTCAAAGCTTGCATCAACGTAACCGTTTACGATGAGCTCTTTGTCACCTCCATAAACGATAAACATATCCTTAGTCCTTTTCAGGTATTTCAGGATGTTCTTGACCGCTGTCCAGTGATCCACTCCTGGATTACTTTGGTACCTCCCTGCTAGACTTATAGCAAGGCACACATCAGGTCTGGTACACAGCATTGCATACATGATAGATCCTATGGCTGAAGCATAGGGAACATCTTTCATTTTCTCTCTATCTTCTGCAGTGGTCGGGCATTGAGTCTTACTCAACTTCACACCTTGTAACACAGGCAAGAACCCTTTCTTTGCTTGATCCATTTTGAACTTCTTTAAAACTTTGTCAAGGTATGTGCTTTGTGAAAGTCCAATTAAGCTTCTTGATCTATCTCTATAGATCTTGATGCCCAATATATAAGCAGCTTCACCGAGGCCTTTCATTGAAAAACTCTTATTCAAGTATCCCTTTGTGCTATCCAGAAATTCTATATCATTTCCAATCAACAATATGTCATCCACATATAATATTAGAAATGCTACAGAGCTCCCACTCACTTTCTTGTAAATACAGGCTTCTCCAAAAGTCTGTATAAAACCAAATGCTTTGATCACACTATCAAAGCGTTTATTCCAACTCCGAGAGGCTTGTACCAGTCCATAAATGGATCGCTGGAGCTTGCACACTTTGTTAGATACCTTTGGATCGACAAAACCTTCCGGTTGCATCATATACAACTCTTCTTCTAGAAATCCATTCAAGAATGCAGTTTTGACATCCATCTGCCATATTTCATGATCATAAAACGCGGCAATTGCTAACATGATTCGGACAGACTTAAGCATCGCTATGGGTGAGAAGGTCTCATCGTAGTCAATCCCTTGAACTTGTCGAAAACCTTTTGCAACAAGTCGAGCTTTGTAGACAGTAACATTACCGTCAGCGTCAGTCTTCTTCTTGAAGATCCATTTATTCTCAATTGCTTGCCGATCAACAGGCAAGTCAACCAAAGTCCACACTTTGTTCTCATACATGGATCCCATCTCAGATTTCATGGCCTCAAGCCATTTAGCGGAATCTGGGCTCACCATCGCTTCTTCATAGTTCGTAGGTTCATCATGATCTAGTAGCATGACTTCCAGAACAGGATTACCGTACCACTCTGGTGCGGATCTTACTCTGGTTGACCTACGAGGTTCAGTAGCAACTTGATCTAAAGTTTCATGATCATCATCATTAACTTTATCACTAATTGGTGTAGGTGTCACAAAAACTGTTTTCTGTGATGAACTACTCTCCAATAAGGGAGCAGGTACAGTTACCTCATCAAGTTCTATTTTCCTCCCACTCACTTCTTTCGAGAGAAACTCCTTCTCTAGAAAAATTCCAAATTTAGCAACAAAAGTCTTGCCTTCGGATTTGTGATAGAAGGTGTACCCAACAGTCTCCTTTGGGTATCCTATGAAGACACATTTCTCCGATTTGGGTTCGAGCTTGTCAGGTTGAAGCTTTTTCACATAAGCATCGCAAGCCCAAACTTTTAGAAACGACAACTTTGGTTTCTTGCCAAACCATAGTTCATAAGGCGTTGTCTCAACGGATTTCGATGGTGCCCTATTTAACGTGAATGTGGCCGTCTCTAAAGCATAACCCCAAAATGATAGCGGTAAATCTGTAAGAGACATCATAGATCGCACCATATCTAGTAAAGTACGATTACGACGTTCGGACATACCATTACGATATGGTGTTCCGGGTGGCGTGAGTTGCCAAACTATTCCGCATTGTTTCAAATGTAGACCAAACTCGTAACTCAAATATTCTCCTCCACGATCAGATCGTAGAAACTTTATTTTCTTGTTACGATGATTTTCAACTTCACTCTGAAATTCTTTGAACTTTTCAAATGTTTCAGACTTATGCTTCATTAAGTAGATATACCCATATCTGCTTAAATCATCTGTGAAGGTGAGAAAATAACGATATCCGCCACGAGCCTCAACATTCATCGGACCACATACATCTGTATGTATGATCTCCAACAAATCTGTTGCTCTCTCCATATTTTCGGAGAATGGCGTTTTAGTCATGTTGCCCATGAGGCACGGTTTGCAAGTACCAAGTGATTCATAATCAAGTGGTTCCAAAAGTCCATCAGTATGGAGTTTCTTCATGCGCTTTACACCGATATGACCTAACGGCAGTGCCATAAATAAGTTGCACTATCATTATCAACTCTGCATCTTTTGGCTTCAACATTATGAATATGTGTGTCACTACTATCGAGATTCAATAAGAATAGACCACTCTTCACGGGTGCATGACCATAAAATATATTACTCATAAATAGAACAACCATTATTCTCTGATTTAAATGAATAACCGTCTCGCATCAAACAAGATCCAGATATAATGTTCATGCTCAACGCTGGCACCAAATAACAATTATTTAGGTCTAATACTAATCCCGAAGGTATATGTAGAGGTAGCGTGCCGACCGCGATCACATCGACTTTGGAACCATTTCCCACGTGCATCGTCACCTCGTCCTTAGCCAATCTTTGCTTAATCCGTAGCCCTTGTTTCAAGTTGCAAATATTAGCAACAGAACCAGTATCAAATACCCAGGTGCTACTGCGAGCATTAGTAAGGTACACATCAATAACATGTATATCACATATACCTTTGTTCACCTTGCCATCCTTCTTATCCGCCAAATACTTGGGGCAGTTCCGCTTCCAGTGACCAGTCTGCTTGCAGTAGAAGCACTCAGTTTTAGGCTTAGGTCCAGACTTGGGTTTCTTCTCTTGAGCAGCAACTTGCTTGCTGTTCTTCTTGAAGTTCCCCTTCTTCTTTCCTTTGCCCTTTTTCTTGAAACTAGTGGTCTTGTTGACCATCAACACTTGATGCTCCTTCTTGATTTCTACCTCCGCAACCTTTAGCATTGCGAAGAGCTCGGGAATTGTTTTATTCATCCCTTGCATATTATAGTTCATCACGAAGCTCTTGTAGCTTGGTGGCAGTGATTGAAGAACTCTGTCAATGACACTATCAACCGGAAGATTAACTCCCAGCTGAGTCAAGTGATTATGGTACCCAGACATTCTGAGTATATGTTCACTGACAGAACTATTCTCCTTCATCTTGCAGCTATAGAACTTATTGGAGACTTCATATCTCTCAATCCAGGAATTTGCTTGAAATATTAACTTCAACTCCTGGAACATCTCATATGCTCCATGACGTTCAAAACGTCGTTGAAGTCCCGGTTCTAAGCCGTAAAGCATGGCACACTGAACTATCAAGTAGTCATCAGCTTTGCTCTGCCAAACGTTCTTAGCGTCGTTAGTTGCATCAGCAGCAGGCCTGGCACTCAGCGGTGCTTCCAGGATGTAATTCTCCTGTGCAGCAATGAGGATAATCCTCAAGTTACGGACCCAGTCCGTGTAATTGCTACTATCATCTTTCAACTTTGCTTTCTCAAGGAACGCATTAAAATTCAACGGAACAACAGCACGGGCCATCTATATACAATCAACATTAACAAGCAAGATACTATCAGCTACTAAGTTCATGATAAATTTAAGTTCAATTAATCATATTACTTAAGAACTCCCACTTAGATTGACATCCCTCTAATCCTCTAAGTGATCACATGATCCAAATCAACTAAACCATGTCCGATCATCACGTGAGATGGAGTAGTTTCAATGGTGAACATCACTATGTTGATCATATCTACTATATGATTCACACTCGACCTTTCGGTCTCCGTGTTCCGAGGACATATCTGTTATATGCTAGGCTCGTCAAGTTTAACTTGAGTATTCCGCATGTGCAACTGTTTTGCACCCGTTGTATTTGAACGTAGAGCCTATCACACCCAATCATCACGTGGTGTCTCAGCACGAAGAACTTTCGCAACGGGGCATACTCAGGGAGAACACTTATACTTTGATAATTTAGTGAGGGATCATCTTATAATGCTACCGTCAACCAAAGCAAGATAAGATGAATAAAAGATAAACATCACATGCAATCAATATAAGTGATATGATATGGCCATCATCATATTGTGCTTGTGATCTCCATTTCCGAAGCACTATCATGATCACCATCGTCACCAGCGCGACACCTTGATCTCCATCGTAGCATCGTTGTCGTCTCGCCAATATTATGCTCCCACGACTATCGCTACCGCTTAGTGATAAAGTAAAGCATTACAGGGCGATTGCATTGCATACAATAAAGCGACAACCATATGGCTCCTGCCAGTTGCCGATAACTTTGGTTACAAAACATGATCATCTCATATAATAAAATTTAGCATCATGTCTTGACCATATCACATCACAACATGCCCTGCAAAAACAAGTTAGACGTCCTCTACTTTGTTGTTGCAAGTTTTATGTGGCTGCTACGGGCTTAGCAAGAACCATTCTTACCTACGCATCAAAACCACAATGATAGTTTGTCAAGTTGGTGCTGTTTTAACCTTCGCAAGGACCGGGCGTAGCCACACTCGGTTCAACTAAAGTTGGAGAAACTGACACCCGCCAGCCACCTGTGTGCAAAGCATGTCGATAGAACCAGTCTCGCATAAGCGTACGCATAATGTCGGTCCGGGCCGCTCCATCCAACAATACCGCCGAACCAAAGTATGACATGCTGGTAAGCAGTATGACTTATATCGCCCACAACTCACTTGTGTTCTACTCGTGCATATGACATCTACGCATAAAACCTGGCTCGGATGCCACTATTGGGGAATGTAGTAATTTCAAAAAAAAATCTACGCACACACAAGATCATGGTGATTGTCAGCGTTCTGGGAATGGGGGTCCCCAGACTTGCCTGCCTGCGGCCTGCTGCGTGGCTCAAGTGCGGGCCTAGCGCGGCCCATCTTCATCAGCTCAAGCTCAAGACCCTCGCGAGGGGCCAAGCCTCGCGGGGCGAACGACCGGAAGCTTCCTCAGAGGCAGCCTCATCAGGCAGGCTCGCGAGGAGGTGGGGATACCTCACGAGGAGCCCGTGACGCAAGCCATGACAATCGAGACCAGGCGGGCGCCAGCCTGCGCAGTGTCCTTGTTTCCCCTTTGGTGCAAAGGGGGCAAGCACAGGCCAAGGTATCAGGCAAAGGTTACCATTCCGGTACAATGAGACCAAGACCAGCAGAACCGCAGGACGGAGGTCACCGTGGAGCCCAAGACGACATCATCACCAGTGCTTTTGGCAGCCGAAGGCCACCTTTGGTCAGGATAACTTGTACTAGATGTTCCCCTTCAAAATGGCCAATTGTTGGTGCCCTTCCCGCTCATTATTTGGGGAGAGGCCCAGGGCCTCTATAAATAGAGCTAGCCACCACAGAGTAGAGGACGAACCCGAAGGAGAGACGCCCGGAGAGATCAACACACCCAGAGATCTAGAAATCTGGTAGAGCCCTAGCAGAGAGAGAGAGAGAGGCGATTGAACTCACCCAAGCAGTTCATCGCACCAGCTCAAGAACACCTCTCGCGAGGCTGTTCTTCCCTTGTACTGTTCCTCATCAGCCCCTGAGGCAATCCACCACACCACACACTGGAGTAGGGTATTACACCACAACGTGGCCCGAACTAGTATAAACCTTGTGTCCCTTGTGTTGATCGTTGTTTCCAGCTCAAATCACGTGAGGGGATTGGACGCAGATCGGTAGGGGAGAGATCTCCGCGCGCACCCCAGTGTTCGAACCTCAAGGGTCTGCCGGAACCCGAAATCCGACATTTGGCGTGCCAGGTAGGGGTGTGCCGGAATCCTTCTTCCTCCGCATCACGTCCCGTCGCCTCGCCGTTCAGATGTCACGTGACCCGGCTGCCATCACCGGCCGCTGGTCAGCGTGGCCCGCCCATGCCGTGGCACCAGCCCAGGGCGACCTCAACCTTGCGCCTCAGGCAGCCCGCGCTCCGCAGGGCGCTGCGGGGCGCGGGCGACGCGGCCAGACGCCGCCTGCCCTCACACCACAGCAGGTGCGGGCCGCAGCAAGGGCCTCAGACCACGCCGCGGCCACAGTGCCGTACACTCGACGGGAGCAAGCGAATTCCAGGGCCGCTGTCGGTGTCAAAACCAGCGGATCTCGGGTAGGGGGTCCCGAGCTGTGCGTCTAGGCCGGATGGTAACAGGAGGCAGGGGACACGATGTTTTGCCCAGGTTCGGGCCCTCTTGATGGAGGTAAAACCCTACGTCCTGCTTGATTAATATTGATGATATGGGTAGTACAAGAGTAGATCTACCACGAGATCGGAGAGGCTAAACCCTAGAAGCTAGCCTATGGTATGATTGTATGTTGTGGTTGTTGTGCTACGGACTAAAACCCTTCGGTTTATATAGACACCGGAGAGGGTTAGGGTTACACAAGGTCAGTTACAAAGGAGGAGATATCCATATCCGTATTGCCTAGCTTGCCTTCCACGCCAAGTAGAGTCCCATCCGGACACGAGACGAAGTCTTCAATCTTGTATCTTCATAGTCTAACAGTCCGGCCAATGGAGATAGTCCGGCTGTCCGGAGACCCCCTAATCCAGGACTACCTCAGTAGCCCCTGAACCAGGCTTCAATGATGATGAGTCCGGTGCGCAGTATTGTCTTCGACATTGCAAGGCGGGTTCCTTCTTCGAATACATCACAAAAGAATTTGAATATGAGGATAGTGTCTGACCCTGCAAAATAAGTTCCACATACCGCCGTAGAGAGAATAATATTTTCGCAAATCCAATTTGCTGGCTTGTTTTGGCAGCATGACGTTATGTCATGGCCCGGTGATTATTCGAACCGTTTTTCTTCAACCAGCTCCACACATAACGCGAGGCGGTTTCTTGACACGTCTTGTCAAAGCAGAGATCATGTTCCCCCAATTACGGGATTCTCATTAATGCGGTCGTGGGTAACCCAATCGTGTCTAGGACTCCTAGATTATAGGCAAGTCCTAAACGGCTACAGAGAGGACGCTTGATATTCACCCTCTTTATAAAGGGACAAGGTTCTCGCTTTTTCCCTCTCGTGCTCAATCGAACCCTTCCCCCGCCTCGAGTTCCAACACCCAAAGCCCAGGTTAGGTGCTCCGGATCTTCAATCATGTCTGGATCCAGCCTTCAAGGCCGATGGATGCCCTCCTCCGTGACGGAAGAGGACATCAAGAAGTTGAGGGAGGCCAGATACCTGACCGTCGAGGTTTCGCATCGGCTACTTGCTCGAGGGCAGGTCGTCCCTACTCTCGAACCCAACAAGAACATCATGTTCGTCTCCCACTTCCTCCGAGGCCTAGGCCTCACTCTAGATCCCTTCGTCAGGGGTTTGATGTTCTATTACGGGCTAGATTTCCACGATCTAGCTCCGGACTCCTTTCTCCACATCTCAACATTTATTGTCGTGTGTGAGGCCTTCCTCCGCATTACCCCTCACTTCGGCCTGTGGCTCAAGACCTTTGAAGTGAAGCCGAAGATGATCGAGGGGCAACATGCAGCGTGCAGAGGTGCATCAATAGGCAAGATGGCAGGAGCTCCATGGCTGAAAGGTTCCTTTCCAGAGGTGTCCGAATTATGGCAATGGGAGTGGTTTTACGTCATGGTTCCCAGAAGTGCCAAGTGGGTGGCTGCCCCCACTTTCCGCTCGGACCCCCCACCATAACTAATGTCATGGATTAGCAGAGGTCTGAGCTGGGGTCCAGCCAAGGACGTGCCTATACTGCAAAGCCGCATTTGAGATCTCTTCGAGGGAGATTTTAATTTGGTCGTGGTAATACAAGTTATGCTGGTTCGTCAAGTCCAGCCTTGCGAACGCCGGCCCCTTCGCTTGTGGGAGTTCAACCCAGAAGGACCGCGTTCCATTCAAAGTTTCCTCGGCCTGACGCACGAGGAGATGTACAAGTCATTCTTCGAACCTCAAATAGAGTGTCCGGATACTACCGAGGACGTGGGCCTGAGCAGTAACCGCGTCGCCGAACAAGTAAGAAATCATCTAGCCGAACACACTGTATTTTATTCATCATGAAGTTATTTCTGAGAGTTCGCTGTTTGAACAGGACTGGCTAACAAAGGCGAAGATGATTCGGTGTTTGGCCCCCCTCCCTGAGGGTTTGGAAAATCTGGCATTGGAGAAGATGCTCGAGCTTGCACCTTGCCAGGAGCCCTTGAAGGAAGATACGGGGGGATAATACGGGTGGACGCGGGCCCCCATCGCTGCCAGTTCCAACCGAGGGAATGAGCGTCTCCATGAAGGAGGATAACCGGGGGAGGAAAAGGACTGCTTCCGAGGATCCGGAAGCCGAGGCCTCCAAACGGGAGAAGAAGTCTCCCACAGAGGGTCCTGCCTCGGGGGGTGCTTTTGCTGCACAAAGTCCACGGGGGGATCAGCCCTCCAACGAGTCGTAAGTGATCCAAAAAATACTTTAATAGTGAAGATATACTATCTTTTTTCTGAGAAAATAACCACCGCATATATCTTCCAGTTCGGGTCTTAGCCCCTCTCAACTGAGCTCGTCTTCGGGGGATCTTCTTCCAGAGATGATGGAGAGCGAAACGCCTCCCCTGGACTCCTCCGCTCAAGAAGCGGGCGACCCCAAAGTGTCGTCATAGAGGGCCTCTCCGGATCCGGTGAGGCCAGAAGATAATCCCATAGACCCTCGAAGTCCCCAGCGTCCGGCTCCTGAAGAGATCAAACAAAAGAGTCCGGCACCGTCTGGTATGCGGTCGGACGTTCTGAGGGAGCTGGTGGGGTGAGCGGCCATCTCAGAAGAACACTGTACGCTGATGGGTACGGTGATGGAGAGAATTTCGTCCGCCAAAAGTGGATTACATGAAGCCTTTATGAGTCTACTGACAGGCTTTGAGGTACGTGAGATAATATGTGATAGTACCGCACATGTTAGGTGTGCCCTGTGTAGATAGTAGCCCCTGAGACTCTGGTTGTCGTCGAGAACAGCGGCGAACAGAGGATCATAGTCCCAGGCAATAACCAGACTGCCCTTATGTGCAGGTGGTGGAAGCTCCGGTGGCTAGCCGGACTAGTGAGTTTGCCGAATTAAAACGGCAACTGGATGCGGCAGACGCCGACATCGGGCTTGTTAACAAGAGGCTTGACGAGGCACAGGGTAAGTGTTATTATCTGGTGAACGCCACATAGTAAGAGCATCATGATGCCAGTATCTTTAATATGTTGTGACTGCAGATGGAGCTGCCACCGTGGAAACCTTGCGGGCAGAACTTGCCTAAGCCAAGGAACAAGCGAGGATTAGTAATGCAGCTGCTTTGAAGGCGGGCGAAGAGTTGAAAGCTGAGAAGGACGCTGTCGGAGGAAATAACCATGGGTAGCCAAGCCGGCTCCCCCTGGCCCTTCTGAAATTAAATTACGAGCCCATCCGACCCTCAAGAATCCAAGACATGGGGCCGCCTTCCCCTCGCCGGCTGTTTCCCAGGCCAACTATCGGAAGGCGGCCCGACTTCAGCCTTCATGAAGAAAGCCGCGGGAGGGCTGGCTCCGAGGAGCCGGCCGCGAGAAGGCCGACTCCAAGAAGTCGGCTCCCATAAAGCGGTCGAGATCGTACCCTCGAAGTCTGCACCCACATAACAGCGATGTGACGGGGCGTGGCTACAGTAAAGCTTGCCACCCCCCGAATCCTGGAGCACGCCTGGCACAGTGCGCCGTACGGGTGGCCATGACCTGTCCGGCGCGGCACTGTTGCCACGTTGACCCTGATGTCATCCACGACGGGCTGCCAGAGTGGCCCACGGGCGGTGGGCCCCTTCAGGCAGAGAGACACCCAAAGGCGGCCCGGCCTGCCCCAGTCGGCCCAAGACAGAGCCGGCTTGCCACCCCCTCGAAGGAGACGCCCCAGTAAGGAGACAAGACGCGGTGAGGCTACAGCGATCACCTGCCGGACGGCGGCACTGTAGCCACGCCCACCTCGGCGAAGCCCTCATCACCAGGATTGAGCAACAGTAACCAGCCACCGACAAGGCCCTGGACAGTGGGGCCTGCCTGTCGACCAAGGAGCCGGCAGCCGGCGGGACCCACCAGCCGGCGGGCCCCAGCAGTCAGCGCGGAAGCCGGCGAGAGCAGACACACACAGCCGGGCCCCGCGCCCAGCCGGATTACCATAATATCCCCGGGGGGTAGGCCTATATAAACCCCTCGGGACACCCATGCAAAGGGTTGATCCCTGCTAGTTTTAAACACCACATAGGGAGGAGAAGAGAGCGGGCATAGCCCTTCTTCCTCCTCTCGCAAACAGCTCAAGGAGCATCGTGTAGCTACTTGTTCATCTAGTGATCATGCGGAGACCCCGCAGAGCAGCAGTAGGGGTGTTATCTCCACGGAGAGTCCCGAAGCTGGGTAAGATTCGCCGGCGTGCATGTCTTCGCCTCATCCCGCTTCTAGGCACCGGCGACGTCTTACTGGCTCCCATAATGATAAGCCACCCGTTGGCATATGTCGCACCTACCACCCGACAGACGCACATTGCGAGAGCCAAGAGAAGATGGCCAAGATGGCCGTAGAATTAAAAGACACTGCCGACCGTTGCCGACTCCTTGAAAAAGAAAACCGAGCGAAGGCAACAGACCTTGAGAAGGCCACGAAGGGGGACAAAGACACCCGCTCTGCTATGAGAGCGAAGAAGGAGGAGCTGCGGGAAGCCGGGGATATTGCGGCTAGGAAGCCCTTCATGCTACGGAGGAAGTTCGGAGATCCACGGTATGCCCCTCTGGATCGGCTGTGGAGTTCGGCAGATGCATATATGGACTTGGTGGCGAGCGCTGCCGATGTGGCCAAATACTTCCAAGGTCAAACAGATCATGAAGTGGACAAGCTATTCTGGTCGCAATTCAACGTTACAGAGCATCCGCTTCCATTGACTGATCAGCTAGCCGAATGGGCCGAACTAAATAGGTTGTCCAGACTCGCCATGAGGTCTGTCGTGGATCAGCTATGGCCGGAAAAGCCAAAGCCGAACAGCTATTTCAGTTTAGTGCAGCGGTTCCTTGGTGCGATGTCGCGCATTAATGCGATTAAGAGAGGCGTGCATAGAAGGCTCGCGGATGGCCCTTGCCCGTGTTAAAGCATACTGGGCGGAGATGGACGCTACCACCGTTGCGGCGCAGGGTTCGGCCATAGGCCGAGTGTCTGCCGAGCACTATTTCAAGGAGGTTCTCGAGGGTGCTCGTTTGATAGAGGCCCAGTGCTCGAAGAATATTATGTTTGAGTGACATGTATTCCCATTGTAAACACAATGTTTTTATGAAATTTTATAAGGCTGTGTTTATACTTTTGCCCGAAAGTAATATGATGCCTCCTGTGCGGCCGTTTATGTATACATGTGTATAACCTGAAAGATTGCAGTCGTCGGCTTCAGCCCCCACGCATATAATGTGGAGGTGTTCGCAAAAAACGCATGTTCACACTTAACCCAATGTCTTGGTCCTATTAAGGAGGTGATAGCGCAGCGAACGAGGCAACCGGATTATAATGCTTTAACACTTTCACTTAGCCATAGGAGTTTGACAGTGGGGCTACTAGATAGCCCCTGGTGGCTCCACACTCTCCCGATCTCGGGGTGCGTACATGCCTGGCTGGAAAACATCCCTTCGTTAAGGCGGAGGAATTCTAACATTCCGATAGGTCATCGAGTGGTTGACCAGTCTCACGCTATATCATGACAGTCAGTTTTCGGCTTTCTCTACTGAGGTGCTCGTCCGAATGAACCAGGGCACAATCGCAGTAGTTCTCCTGGTGCTGCCTTAGCCGATAAAGCGGAACGTAAGGCACCAAAACACAGGAGCCGGGCAAAACCAACATTTGACCAAAGGCAATGATTCGGAGCTGATGCATATAAGGCCAAACTCGCGACGCCGAACACTCCCTAAGGTGTTCGGTCTTTATGGGCCTAAATAGTGCCCTTTGTAAGAATCCCCTTGTGTCTAGGTACGCGCATTATTCTGACGTGGCCACATGCCAAGACATCATCATCCTTCTCAATTGTGCTGAGAATTCGGTGGATGTGTATCAACAAGAGACAGTAAAAAAGGTTTACGCAGGGTCTTAATCTAAAAAGAATCCTTGGAACGGGTCCCTGCTGCACGTCTGCGCCTGTGTCTCCGTTGTGCCGTGTCCTGGACGGGTGTAGCATGATGATCATCTGTAAAAGAGAGGAACTTAGGTGAAAAAGTTGTCGTGCAAAAAGATAGTTTTTAAAGAAACCATGTATAATTCAAGATGAGTAAAAATTGCCACTTGTCTGCGCGCGTTGAGCCCCTTGTAATTGTAATAGGGGTGTGACCGGTATGAATTACATATAGTTGCGCCAGACTCGTCTAACCATGTCCGTGGTCTTGACGACCTGTTAAATGCTTTAGTTGGTGAGGCCGTTTTTAGTGTGCGGCTGCCAAGGCAGCCGCACTCTCTTCGGTGCGCAAAGATCACTCAATGCTTCCATTCACTGTAATGATGCCACGTGGACCGGGCATCTTGAGCGTGAGGGAAGCGTAATGCGGTATTGCATTAAAGCGAGTGAAAGCTTCGCGTCCAAGTAGTGCTTGATAGCCACTTTGGAACGGAGCGATGTGGAAGGTTAAATGTTCGCCACGGAAGTTATCAGGGAAGCCGAATATAACCTTTAGTAGCAGGGAGCCCGTGCAATGAGCCCCTGGGCCTGGCGTTACTCCTTTAAAGGTAGTATTGCTATGGAAAATTTTCGTTGGATCTATCCCCATTTCGCGGATTGTATCCTGGTATATCAGGTTTAGACTGCTGCCACCGTCCATCAGGACTCGTGTGAAGTGGTATCCGTCAATTATTGGGTCTAATACCAGGGCAGCCCATCCTGCACGCCGGATACTTGCTGAGTAATCACGATGGTCGAAAGTGATCGATTGAGACTACCAGTGGCAGGACTCCGCGGTGGTAGGCCCTTGGGCATATTTTTCTGGGAGTGCCGTTTTGTTTCTCCCCTTGATCACGTGTAACACGTTTACTGTTTTGACTTCTGGTGGAAATTTGTTTTGTTCCCCAGTGTCTTGCTTGAGAGGCTCATCCTCGTCTTCGCTTGGTGTATCCTCCCCCTTGTGTACGGCGTTGAGCTTGCCGGACTGCTTGAAGACCCAACATTCTCTGTGGGTATGATTAGCGGGTTTACCAGGGGTGCTATGGATCTGACATATTTGGTCCAGAATTTTGTTTAGGCTGGACAGTTCGTCTCTGGTGCCTTTAGAGGGTGGCTTTTGTTGACCTGGCCGAGAGCTTTTGAATCCGATGTTTACTGTCGTGCTCTTCGTGTTGTCTTCTTTATTCCGGCGTTTGTTATAGTTGTTGCGCCTTGATTTCCCGTTTCCATCTCTAACTTCGGATGTACTGGGGTCGCTAGTGCTGCATCTGGCTAGCCAGCTATCCTCACCCGCGCAAAAAGCGGGTCATGAGGCTTGTTAATGCTGCCATTGTTCTCAGCTTTTCTTGGCCGAGGTGTCTGGCAAGCCATTCGTCATGGACGCTATGCTTAAAATCTGCCAAGGCTTCGGCGTCCGGACAGTCGACAATTTGGTTCTTTTTAGTGAGAAACCTATTCCAAAGCTTTCAGGCTAACTCTCTGGGCTATTGAGTTATATGACTCAAATCATCCGCGTCCGGAGGTCGGACATAAGTCCCTTGAAAATTTGCCCGAAAAGAGTTTTCGAGCTCTTCCTAGTTTCCAATGGAGTTTTCGGGGAGGCTTTTAAGCCAGTGCCGAGCTGGCCCTTTGAGCTTGAGGGGTAAGTACTTGATGCGTGGAGATCATCTCCTCGAGCCATATGGATATGAAGGATATAGTCCTCAATCCAGACCCCAAGGTCTGTTGTTCCGTCGTATGACTCTATGTTTACGGGTTTGAATCCCACCTCATCGGTGAAACATAGGGGGTGTGCGGCACCCCTGTAGCTGGGTGTACCGCGTTGTTCTGATGCTTGTTGTGTTGCATCATATGCTGGGGCGCGCTTGCGTGGTCCATAGATGGATCTGGTTATGCCGTCCTTTTGGTGCGAGCCCTCGTGTGGATCGCTTATTGGCTTGTGAGTGGAGTTGTTTGCCGCTCCATGTTGGCCGTGAGGTCGTCTATCCGGCCAGGTGGCCGTTTTGATTTTTGGTTGTGGGGGATCTAGGGTCTCCTCATCGAATTTGGGTAGCAACTTCCGCTTCGGGTAGCTCTTGGTGGGGTGATTACCACCATACTTCGCTGTTGTGTTGAGTACTTTACTCCATCTGATTTGGAGTGTGTCCTGCGCAGCCTTGAGCCTTTGCTTCTGCTTTTCAGACTCCTCACGGTGGCAACAAGCCTTTGACGGGCATTCTGCTGCTTCAGGTGCCTGTCCGGCGTTATGTCATCCGAACTTTTATCTTTGACAGAATTGGTTTGTTCGGTTTGATTTTCCGTATTGTCGTGGTCCGGCAGTAGTTCGCCCTGCTCCAACGCTGGGTCTGTATGATCGTTATTTCTGTCGAGGCAGGATTTGGGGCGGCGCTTACGCCGCAGCTTTGACTGCTTCTCGAGGGGATAAGCCTTCGTTGCATCCTTCCGTTCCTCGTCATCGTCTTCTTTTGGTGTGTCCACCATGTATACGTCGTATGATGAGGTGGACGTCCAGCGCCCTGTGGGCGGTGGTTCCTCTTCGCCTCCCGCATCGTCGTCCATACCGTCGATGTCTTCGGAGTCGAAGTCAAGCATGTCAGTTAAATCATCGACAGTGGCTACGAAGTGGGTGGTGGGTGGGCGTCGAATTTCTCCGTCGTCCGCATCCCAATCCTATTGGCCATAGTCCGGCCAGGGCTCTCCTGACAAAGAGAGACCTTAGTGAATTCAGAATGTCGCCGAAGGGCGAGTGCTGAAAGATATCTGCGACGGTGAATTCCATGATCGGCGCCCAATCGGATTCGATTGGCAGGGGCACGGATGGTTCGGAGTCCAGAAAAGAGTCTGGCACCTTGGAGTCACGGGCTTCGCAGAGGATTAGGCTGGTGTTCGGCTCGATCGCCATTGAGACTGCAGCCCCTGAGGCGGTGTCTAGCCACCCGTCCCCGATTGGCGCAGTTGGCTCCGAGCTAAGGGTCGGAGCTGATGCGGGCGCGGCCTCTGGGGTACTGTTTGGCGGCAGAGCTAGGTCATACCCGTCATGACAGTGCGGCGCGCCCGACTGTGGCTCGAATCCGTCGAAGATCAAGTCTCCGCAGATGTCGGCCGTGTAGTTCAAACTTCCAAATCTGACCTGACGGCCAGGGGCGTAGCTTTCAATCTGCTCCAGATGGCCAAGCGAATTAGCCCGTAGTGCAAAGCCGCCGAATATGAAGATCTGTCCGGGGAGAAAAGTCTCGCCCTGGACCGCATCGCTATCGATGATAGTAGGAGCCATCAAGCCTAACGGCGACGACACAGAGGAACTCTCAATGAAAGCACCAATGTCGGTGTCAAAACTGGCGGATCTCGGGTAGGGGGTCCCGAACTGTGCGTCTAGGCCGGATGGTAACAGGAGGCAGGGGACACGATGTTTTACCCAGGCTCGGCCCTCTTGATGGAGGTAAAACCCTACGTCCTGCTTGATTAATATTGATGATATGGGTAGTACAAGAGTAGATCTACCACGAGATCGGAGAGGCTAAACCCTAGAAGCTAGCCTATGGTATGATTGTATGTTGTGGTTGTTGTGCTACGGACTAAAACCCTTCGGTTTATATAGACACCGGAGAGGGCTAGGGTTACACAAGGTTGGTTACAAAGGAGGAGATATCCATATCCGTATTGCCTAGCTTGCCTTCCACGCCAAGTAGAGTCCCATCCGGACACGAGATGAAGTCTTCAATCTTGTATCTTCATAGTCTAACAGTCTGGCCAATGGAGATAGTCCGGCTGTCCGGAGACCCCCTAATTCAGGACTCCCTCAGCCGCGCTCATTGTGGCCCGAGAGCTGCTACGGTGCCGACTGCTGGAGGGTGGCCGCGATGTGTTGTTGGAGCGAGTAGCCGAGCTCCTGGACGCCACCGCCTCAGAAACACCTCCTTTCTGCGTCCAGCTGCCACCCCAGATCCAAGGCGGGCCGCATGGTGGCATCGTGCGCACACGCGCAACTTCCAGCAGACTCCAGGGCCCGTCCAGCGTCAACACCTCCGCCGGCACCGGGCGACAAGTCACGCCAGCTCCCTCTCAGGCCAGCGAAGGGGTGCACGCCGCGGCCTTCGGCTTCGGCGGACCGCCGCGCCATCACCCCCAAGACGGCGCTCCAAGCCAGGCTGCGTAGCATACAGGATGCTACGGCGAGGCGCACGGGGCGGTGGCCCTAGAAGCCCCCGCATGGTGGATCAGGGGTGCGCACTGGAAGAAGATCATGGCTCATTCCTCGGGCCAGGCTGGGGCGAGGAGACGCCAGGAGCTGAGCTCTTTCAGGAACCCCAGGAGAACCTCGACGACCGCACTGCCGGCGGCAACTATCGGGTATCGCTCATCCCTCAGGAGCAAGCTTATGCTAACCATGAGTCGCAGGAGATACAGGTCACCGCAGCAGGTGGCTGCCCCAATTCTGCAGCCTCATACCCCTCAGGAGGAGGGCGCAGGGGGCTGCAGGAGAGGGGCCGAGAATCGGGTTCCTCCCCATGGCGGTCGGAGAAAGGCGTTCTCAGGAGGTAGGCCCCTTGTCGCGGAGGTGCCCCAAGGCCTGTCCCCAGTAGGGGACCCGTGGTCGTCGGGGGAACCGCTGGCAACCACTCTGCCTCATTGGCGTCGTCCTGGTTTCCGGTTGCCCTCGATGGCGGCAGAGTGTGGTGCAAGGCGGGGCCCTCGTCTGGCGATATGAAGCAAGACCGGTACCTGTGAAGAAGGCCCAGTGCCTGTGAAGCTCGCCGCCCGTGACACTCTGACGTAATAATGAGTGGGGCTGTACATGCCCCGGAGTCTCCGGAGAGCCACCCTCGGGCCTCGGGGGCTCCCGCCCATGCCCAGTGGCAGCACTTAGCTCCGCGCTGGTGAGAAGACGTCGAAGACTAGACTAGGTGCCGGACGCGGCCTTTTGCTTTTGCCTTTCCTTGTTGGCAAGTTCTTCGATTTGGATTTAAGTTGGATTTGAGCTCGATGCTTGCGTGTGTTTGGGGGAAGGGGTGTTTAGTCTCGTTCGAGCAATCTCTCACGTTCTGGTTTTGGCTTTGCGTCCAAAGTAAACATCGGCTGCCCCCCCTCGCGAGCCCCTCGTGAGCCGGGCCGGGCCAAACACGTTCACAACCAGGACCGCTGTTACCGCACCCTTTCCGGAGGTTTTCGTCGCGGAATCTACAAGTTAATCAGAAGACACCCGAGGTGCAGCGGCCCCCACAGGCCCGCTCGGGACTCATCGGGGTCGGAAGGTACACAAGTCAGCTGACCCATCACCGGGCCAGCGGCAAAGTTCACACGCAACATTATGCTTACTAGGGTACTAATTGCAAAACCTTTACATACCTCCCAAAATGCTCTCACATCCTTCAGGGCCAAGCCCGAACCTTCTTTGTGCAGGTTAAACAGCAGTGACATGCGGTCAGTCGGACATATCACTCATCGCGTCTTCTTGGGCATCCTCGGAGGCATCACTGGCATCGTTGACATTGCCGCCGCCAGCATCTCCATCAGCGCCAGGCTCGTCCACAACGCCGCCTTCATTGGCGCCCACGACCACGCCATCGTCATCAGACGTAAAGGCCCTGACGAGGGCGTCCACGTTGTCCTCCACCCACCGGCCAGGTCGCCCCAGACGGCAATGGGCACGGGTGCGATGGTAGAGTCGAAGTCGAAGTGGGGGTCCCTGTCCTGTAGATGGCTGAAGACGCGGGAGAAGGCACGCCCGAGCAAGGCTCGGCTCCTCTCTTCGACAAGCCAACGAGACCTCTCGGATCGGTTCTCCAGAAGTGTCACCACATCGGTGAAAAATTAGAGGTTGCCGGCGTAGTTGACTTCATGCGGCTCCTTGGCGGAAGCCTCGCAGATATAGCCTAAAGTTGTGTTGGCCCTCTCTCTGAGCGTTTGAAGCATGGGGGCATGCACATGCTCCAGAACCTGCCGCCGACGGATCTTGACCTCATTCCGCTGCGCGACGGCCTCGGTGTCATCAACCCTCTGTTGGAGAAGAAGCTGCTCAGCCTGGGAAGAGGACAGCTCCGCCTGCGCCGCGCTGAGGGCGGCTGCGGAGGAGTCCGCACGCCGCGTCACTTCGGCCAGTTTGGCCCTGAGGGCTGCGGTCCTGCCCTCAGCCTCGGCCTTTCAGCCTCAACCTCATCTCATATTCGCGCTCGAAGGCCGAGCGAGCTTCCACCACGCGGCGATCGACTTCTTCCTGGGCCCGGGCTTCGCGCGCGGCAACGTCATCCTCCGCCCGGGCCACTAGGCGCTCCCTCGTCTCCAACCACTCAAGGTTGAGGTTATGCTCGGCGGCCTCCAGCGCCAGCGCCTCCTCGCACTTCAGAAGCTCCGCACGGTCAACAGAGGCCACCCCCATCGACTCAAGGGCCGCCTGGCGCAGTTCCACTTGCTGATCCAGGGAGTTGCTCCAGGCTTGGAGCTCCCGTGCGCGCTCCTCCGCATCCTTGCGTCGTCGGCCTACCTCCCGAGCCTCCTCAACGGCCTGGGAGCAGGCCTCCCGTGAAGCTGCCAGCGATGCTTCAGCCTTCGCGTTTTTGAGATCACATTGGTGATGCACGAGGGCGATGGCTACCTTTAGTTTGCGCCTCTCCTCGGCAAGGCGCAAGCCTTCGGCCTCGAGGCGTGCATCCTCGTCAGCAAGCTTTGCTCTGATCCGGCTCACCGCATCCGCCGTCCTCCGGAGGAACTCTTCGCGAAGGGCGCGTCGCTCCCAGACGCGCCTGAGCACGTCATCCGCGTAACCCTCTTCCACCGGAGCATGCGGAGGGCCCCGAGGCGGTAAGCCCCCTCCCAGCGCGGAGCTAGGGGCTGGTGCCCTAGCCATCGCCGAACGGACCTCTCCGGGAATCCGGCCTGGCATCGGTCCACCCACGGAGGAGGAGCCAAAGACAGACTTCAGCCATTCACCATCTATGATCAGAGGAGGAACGCGGGGCAAGCCAGATGTGCCCCAGAAGGACTCATGAAGAAAGGACAGCGGGCGCGCAGGCTCGAGGTGCCCTGGAACGGACCACTCCACCGACTGGTCTGGCAGCAGGGGTACCGCTCGAGCTCGGTGAGCCCAGGGCCAGCGGAGAAGGCGAAGCTTGGGGGGATGGCCCCCGGGCTGGCTCAGCGGGTTCCGCAGGGCAGGGCCTGAAAGGGCCACAATCAGTCACAGGGATAGCAAAGTAAACGAGCAAGGAAAGAAGAAGACTTACTCGTCCATGGCAAAGTACTTCCTGCGCTTCAACAAGCGGCAAGGGCGGTTGTTGCCACCCATGCCTCCTTCCTCTTGCGGAGGGCCTCGAAGTCTATGCGGAACCGACCTAAGCGCCCGGCGCAGGGGTCAGCCCCTGGTGCGGAAGAAGTGTCAAGATGATCAGCGCTGGAGGAGGCAGCCTAGGGGGCGCCGTCAGGCGTCACCTTGCGAGGAATGGTTGGGGGCTCGGGAGCCCCGGCCTCAGGAACTGTAGGCCGCAATTCCGCACCAGCCGCCGCTCCAGGGCGGGCCTCGGGAGACGCCGTCTTCGAGGCTTCTCGCGGCATCGGCACCTCGACATCGGGCGCCTCAACTCTCGCCGGTTCTCGTCTCCCCGCCCTGTCACCCAAGGAAGGACCGCTGTGGGCGGCAGGAGAAGCAACCACGGCGGCTGGGTTCTCGCGGGGCCCCGTGAAGCCAGCCGGGCGCAGTCCCCACTCGTCGAAGCCGGGCATCTGCCTCACAAAATCGGCCCTGCCGGAGCAAAGATACAAGAGGGCACCATTACTCCGGGGGCTGCCTGGGAAGGATCGCCAGTCAAGACCCTGAGCACCGTCCGCAGCACTTCAGGCGCCAAGTCCTCCTCCTGAAGCCGCATGTGGTCTCTATGCCCCGCAAAGTCCCACATCCGTCGAGAGTGGCGCTGAAGAGGAGCAATGCGACATTGGAGGAACTCCTTCACCACCTTGGGCGCCGTCACATTGAGCGCCCTCAAACTCTGGAAGCGGCACCAGACGAAGGCGAGCCGGGGGCTCGCGAGCATCTCATGGTCCCAACCCACGTGAGGAACAGCAGGTGAGGTCGGGTGCGAGAGGAGAGGATTGGGCACTCTAACGTCCATGTACAGCCATCGCTCTCTGAACCCGGCCTCAGAAGGAGGAAGGTCGAAGTCGATCCCTGAAGTGGCCGTCTCTGGCACGGCGAAGAAGATCACGCACCCTGAGCACTGAGTGGGGTCACTCAGGCGCAAGGAAAAGAAGTGGCGCAGCAGGGCAACGGAGGGAGGAATGCCTATCATCGCCTCGCAAACGAAAGCAAAGACAGCCAGAAGGGTAATGGACTCCGGCCCGAGGTGCATCATACGGATCTGATAATGGGAGAGCACCACATTGAAGAAGGCGGAAAAGGGGGGAACCAGAACCGCCCATAGGGCATCGGCGAAGAATCGGACCTCCGTGACAATCCTATCAAGGGAGGCATGGGACGCAGGCCAAGCCGTGGTCCTGCCGCACTCGTTGAAGATAGTTGCAAGGGCGGAGCGGACCTTGTCCAAAGCTTCTGGATTGAGTATGATCGACCGGGCGACGGCGGGGGTCGCCGCTGGAGGTGTGCGGGGCGAAGGCACGGGCTTCTTTCCCCTTCCTTTCTTCGTCGGTGCCATAGCGGTGAAGAGGAGGAAGAACTCGAGCCAGATTGGCGGCGGAGGCTGGAGCTCAAAGAAGAAGGAAAGGTAGGAGGTGGGCGAGCAGCGGAAAGGAGGAACAACTGTGTGCAACTACGGGTCCGCTTAGTCGGGCGCGTAACAAAGCATCGTGGGGAAGCGCATACGCCCACGTCCAATCAATCGCCACGCGCGCCCAAGGCCGCAGTCTGTTAGGGCCCGCGGCGCTTCGCGCTTGCCCCTTCGCTTCCCTGCTAGGCCAAGCCCGGGCGCGCCTTGGGCCCGGGGGCTACTGGCGGCGTTCTGGAAATGGGGGTCCCCAGACTTGCCTGCCTACGGCCTGCAGCGTGGCTCAAGTGGGGGCCCAGCGCGGCCCATCTTCATCAGCTCAAGCTCAAGACCCTCGCGAGGGGCCAAGCCTCGCGGGGCGGACGATCGGAAGCTTCCTCAGAGGTAGCCTCATCAGGCAGGCTCGCGAGGAGGCGGAGAGATCAAGGCGGGGATACCTCACGAGGAGCCCGTGACGCAAGCCATGACGATCGAGACCAGGCGGGCGCCGACCTGCGCAGTGTCCTTGTTTCCTCTTTGGTGCAAAGGGGGCAAGCACAGGCCAAGACATCAGGCAAAGGTTACCATTCCGGTGCAACGAGACCAAGACCAGCAGAGCCGCAGGACGGAGGTCACCGTGGAGCCCAAGACGGCGTCATCACCAATGCTTTTGACAGCCAAAGACCACATTTGGTCAGGATAACTTGTACTAGATGTTTCCCTTCAAAATGGCCAATTGTTGGCGCCCTTCCTGCTCATTATTTGGGGAGAGGCCCAGGGCCTCTATAAATAGAGCTAGCCACCACAGAGTAGAGGACAAACCCGAATGAGAGACGCCCGGAGAGATCAACACACCCAGAGATCTAGAAATCTGGTAAAGCCCTAGCAGAGAGATGATGAGACCGTTGATACAAAAAATGGTAGAGGGTTGCTAGGTTCTGCGCCATCATCAGATTGTAATATTGTGTGTTCAGATTATTGGGGAGCTAAAAGCAAGGAAGGTGCGTCCACTTCTGAACCAAAAACAGATGAGGTCAATCCTAATTTTAGAACACCTCCGCAACATATCTTTGTTGGATCCCTTCTCGTTGAATTGTGAATAAAGAGTCCCTTTGATAATACAGTCTCCAAGCTCAGGAGATGAAGATCGATCCCAAAAGCATCAGGACGCCCGTACTAGTTGGTATTTGTAGTTTGAGTTTTGGCTTCTAGCGATCAACGTTGCCATATTTAATTAGTATAAACGCCTTAATTAGTTTGAATAGAAGAGATAGAGTCCGTATCTTTTTGTTAGCAGGGGTCGGTTTGGTCAGGTCTGCGTTGCCTATAAAAGGGGCTGGCTACGGCCGATGTACGTGAAGGAAATATGCCCTAGAGGCAATAATAAAGTTATTATTTTATTTCCTTATATCATGGTAAATGTTTATTATTCATGCTAGAATTGTATTATCCGGAAACATAATACTTGTGTGAATATATAGACAAACTAAACGTCACTAGTGTGCCTCTACTTGACTAGCTCGTTAATCAAAGATGGTTATGTTTCCTAACCATAGACATGTGTTGTCATTTGATTAACGGGATCACATCATTAGGAGAATGATGTGATTGACATGACCCATTCCATTAGCTTAGCACCCGATCATTTAGTATGTTGCTACTGCTTTCTTCATGACTTATACATGTTCCTATGACTATGAGATTATGCAACTCCCGTTTTCCAGAGGAACACTTTGTGTGCTACCAAATGTCACAACGTAACTGGGTGATTATAAAGGAGCTCTACAGGTGTCTCCAAAGGTACATGTTGGGTTGGCGTATTTCGAGATTAGGATTTGTCACTCCGACTGTCGGAGAGGTATCTCTAGGCCCTCTCGGTAATGCACATCACATAAGCCTTGCAAGCATTGCAACTAATGAGTTAGTTGCGAGATGATGTATTACGAAACGAGTAAAGAGACTTGCCGATAACGAGATTGAACTAGGTATTGATATACCGACGATCGAATCTCGGGCAAGTAACATACCGATAACAAAGGGAACAAAGTATGTTGTTATGCGGTCTGACCGATAAAAGATCTTCGTAGAATATGTGGGAGCCAATATGAGCATCCAGGTTCCGCTATTGGTTATTGACCGGAGACATGTCTCGGTCATGTCTACATTGTTCTCGAACCCGTAGGGTCCGCACGCTTAACGTTACATGACAGTTTCATTATGAGTTTATATATTTTGATGTACCGAAGTTTGTTCGGAGTCCCGGATGTGATCACGGACATGACGAGGAGTCTCGAAATGGTCGAGACATAAAGATTGATATATTGGAAGCCTATGTTTGGACATCGGAAGTGTTCCGGGTGAAATCGGCATTTTACCGGAGTACCGGGAGGTTACCGGAACCCCCCGGTAACCTAATGGGCCTTAATGGGCCTAATGGAGGAAGAGGAGAGGAGGCCTAGGGGCTGTCGCGCGCCCCTCCCCCCCCCCCCCCCAAATCCGAATTGGACAAGGAGGGGACGGCGCCCCCCCCCCTTTCCTTTCTTCCCTCTCCTCCTTCCCCCCAAGTCCTAATCCAACTAGGGAAAGGGGGGGGTCCTACTCCCGGTAGGAGTAGGACTCCACCGGCGCGCCTCCTTCTAGGGCCGGCCACACCCTCCCCCCTTTGCTCCTTTATATACGGGGGCAGGGGGCACCTCTAGATACACAAGTTGATCCTCGTGATCGTTTTCTTAGCCGTGTGCGGTGCCCCCTTCCACCATACTCCTCGATAATATTGTAGCGGTGCTTAGGCGAAGCCCTGCGACGGTAGAACATCAAGATCGTCACCACGCCGTCGTGCTGACGGAACTCTTCCCCGACACTTTGCTGGATCAGAGTCCGGGGATCATCATCGAGCTGAACGTGTGCTAAAACTCGGAGGTGCCGTAGTTTCGGTGCTTGATCGGTCGGCCCGTGAAGACGTACGACTACATCAACCGTGTTGTCATAACGCTTCCGCTATCGGTCTACGATGGTACATAGACTACACTCTCCCCGCTCGTTGCTATGCATCACCATGATCTTGCGCGTGCGTAGGAAAATTTTGAAATTACTACGTTTCCCAATAGTACGGGAGTTAGTTTTTTTTTTGCCAAAGTTTAGTTGAATAAGAAAATACCAGAAAACGCCTACATCGGGAGGCACCAAGATGCGTTTCTGCGAATCCTAGGGATTCGATGCTGCTGTGCGCCTGATCTCGTATTAGTTCTGGTGCAAGTATTTTTCTTTGGCTTATTACATCTCGTTTGATCCGAAGATTCTCCTTCTACATTTGTTCGTTTTTCTGCGACTGTTGCTGCTGCCGTTCATTGTTGTCTCGCAAATACCGTGAAAGATCGGGCCGTGACTCGCACAATTTAGCATCTCGCTAGTCTGTGCTTCATCAAGTGGTATTCAGAGCTAAGGTTGTTCACGATACTGTGTTGATCAAGATGTCGACCTCGGTCAACAAGAGTGATGAGGTTGCCGCTGATTCTGAGGAAATAGTACGTCCAGTGTATGCGGATGATATTCCGCAAAATATTCGGGATGGTTTTGACCACACATGCAACTACATTAAGCAATGTCATGATGCGCTCGACAAAAGAATAGATGTCCTGATCACTCGGTTCGATGGTTTGGCAGACATCATCAATATGCCGGCAATGAATTCTGCACCACCACAGACTGCTCCGGTTGCTCCACTGCATTATGCACCACCAACTCGCGATGGACATGCCGGCGTGCATGATCGCCGTTTGGCGGCACAACCTCATGCTGGAGATGATGGTTTCGATGATGGCGTTGACCAGGCAGGGTATGCTCCACGACCACAACACTATGAGCCTCGTCCCGAAACTTCCGTTCGTGGTGGAGTGCATGACCGAGTTGGTCAAGCTGTGCGTGTGCCTTTGGATGATGGAATTGGGCGCATAAAAATTTCAATCCCTTCGTTCTCCGGCAAGTGCGAACCAGAAGGCTATTTGGAGTGGGAGATGTGTGTTGATCAAATTTTTTATGCCCATCATTATAGCGAGGAGAAGAAAGTTCAACTTGCTGGAATTGAGTTCACCGGTTACGCGCTAATTTGGTGGAATCAAATTTGTCGTTCAAGACATCGCCCGACGACTTGGCGAGGTATGAAAGAATTCATGAGGCGACGTTTTATTCCTGAGCACTATAAAACAGATATGTACAACAAGTTGCATTGGCTCTCTCAAGGTAATATGAGTGTTGATGAATATTACAAGGAGATGGAATTGCTTGTGATACGTACAGGGACAACGGAGGATCCGGAGGCGACCATGGCACGTTTCTTTAACGGGCTAAATATCGAGGTGCAGGATCGTGTTGAGATGGTGGTCTACTACAACATACAAGATCTTGTGCACCAAGCTGTGCGTGCGGAACAACAGATTAAGCGGCGCCAAGTCAACACAGTTCCCAGTACCACTTTGAACACATGGCGACGCTCACAGTATAAGATTAAGGATGTCGGTCCTAGATCCAGGGCGACATCATCAAATCGCTCTCATGGTTCCATGCAAAAGGATGTTTCAAAATCAGGACCGTCGATGGTTGATTCTAGTGCACAGTCGACCGGACACACTGGTGACATAGAGTGTTTCAAATGTGGAGGAAGGGGGCATGTGAAGCGTGAATGTCCTAATGAGAAAAGAGTGTTGCTCACGAGAGATGGTTATGCATCCGCTAGTGATGAAGATGCAGTTTTTGACACTTCTAGTGAAAAATCTAAAGATGTTGAAAATGTGGTTGCGAGTTTTGAAGCTGCCGAGTCATATCTTTCACTAATGGTGCAACGAGTGCAAGAGGATCGCATTGAGAATAAGGGACAGCGTTGGAATATTTTTCAGACTCAGTGCAAAGTCAATAACACCAATTTGTAAGTTGATTATAGATGGAGGAAGCTACACCAACGCGGTTAGTAAGGGATTGGTGGAAGTTTTGGGGTTACCTACATGGAAGCACCCTCAGCCACACTGTGTTGAGTGGATGTATCATACAGGGAAGCTGAAGGTTACTCATAAGGTCCGTGTTAATTTTTCTGTTGGCGATTATAGTGATGTGGTTATCTGTGATGTCATGCCAATGGATGCATGCCATTTGTTACTGAAAGACCTTGGCAGTACGATCATAATACTACACATGAAGGTCGGACCAACACATATTCATTTTGGGATGCAGGGAAGAGACGTGTGTTTCGACCAATGTTTGCCGACACAATTAAGGTGGATGATTGTGTTTTATTAAACAAAGTTGTTACAAAGACTACCTCGAAATCGAGGACGGTTTCAGTTCAAGAGAGAGGGGATGATGAGACCGTTGATACAAAAAATGGGAGAGGGTTGCTAGGTTCTGCGCCATCATCAGCTTGTAATATTGTGTGTTCAGATTATTGGGGAGCTAAAAGCAAGGAAGGTGCGTCCGCTTCTGAACCAAAATCAGATAAGGTCAATCCCAATTTTAGAACACCTCCGCAACATATCTTTGTTGGATCCCTTCTCGTTGAATTATGAATAAAGAGTCCCTTTGATAATACAGTGTCCAAGCTCAGGAGATGAAGATCGATCCCAGAAGCATCAGGACGCCCGTACTAGTTGGTATTTGTAGTTTGAGTTTTGGCTTCTAGCGATCAACGTTGCCGGATATTTAATTAGTATAAACGCCTTAATTAGTTTGAATAGAAGAGATAGAGTCCGTATCTTTTTGTTAGCTAGAGTCAGTTTGGTCAGGTCTGCGTCGCCTATAAAAGGGGCTGGCTACGGCCGATGTACGGGAGTTAGTTTTTTTGCCGAAGTTTAGTTAAATATAAGAAAATACCAGAAAACGCCTACATTGGGAGGCACCAAGATGCGTTTCTGCCTAGGGATTAGATGCTGCTGTGCGCCTGATCTCGTATTAGTTCTGGTGCAAGTATTTTTTCTGGCTTCTTACATCTCGTTTGATCCGAAGATTCTCCTTCTACATTTGTTCGTTTTTCTGCGACTGTTGCTCCTGCCGTTCATTGTTGTCTCGTAAATACCGTGAAAGATCGGGCCGTGACTCGCACAATTTAGCATCTCGCTAGTTTGTGCTTCATCAAGAGAGAGAAAGGCGATTGAACTCACCAAGCAGTTCATCGCACCAGCTCAAGAACACCTCTCGCGAAGCTGTTCTTCTCTTGTACTGTTCCTCGTCAGCCCTTGAGGCAATCCACCACACCACACACTGGAGTAGGGTATTACACCATAACGGTGGCCCGAACCAGTATAAACCTTGTGTCCCTTGTGTTGTTCGTTGTTTCCAGCTCAAATCACGCGAGGGGATTGGACGCAGATCGGTAGGGGAGAGATCTCCGCGTGCACCCCAGTGTTCGAACCTCAAGGGTCTGCCGGAACCCGAAATCCGACAGTGATGCATAGCAATGAGAGGGGAGAGTGTTGTCCACGTACCCTCGTAGACCGAAAGCGGAAGCGTTAGCACAACGCGGTTGATGTAGTCGTACGTCTTCACGACCCGACTGATCAAGTACCGAACGTACGGCACCTCCGAGTTCAGCACACGTTCAGCCCGATGACGTCCCTCGAACTCCGATCCAGCCGAGTGTTGAGGGAGAGTTTCATCAGCACCACGGCGTGGTGACGATGTTGATGTTCTACCGACGTAGGGCTTCGCCTAAGCACCGCTACAGTATTATCGAGGTGGACTATAGTGGAGGGGGCACCGCACACGGCTAAGAGATCAATGATCTAATGTTGTGTCTTTAGGGTGCCCCCTGCCCCTGTATATAAAGGAGCAAGGGGGGTGCGGCCGGCCAGGGCATAGGCGCGTCAGGAGGAGTCCTACTTTCCTAGTTGGATTAGGACTTGGGAGGGGGGAAGAAGGAAAGAGGGGGCCCGGCCCTCTTGCCCTAAACCAATTCGGTTTGGCCCTTGGGGGGTGCGTCCCACACTTCCTTAGCTTCCCTCCTTTTCCACTAAGGCCCATGTAGGCCCATTAAGTCCCGGGGGGTCCAGTAACCTCTCGGTACTCCGGTAAAATCCCGATTTCATCCGGAACACTTCCGATATCCAAACATAGGCTTCCAATATATCAATATTCATGTCTCGATCATTTCAAGACTCCTCGTCATGTCCGTGATCACATCCGGGACTCCGAACAATCTTCGGTACATCAAACCATAAAACTCATAATATAACTGTCATCGTAGCGTTAAGCGTGCGGACCCTACGGGTTCGAGAACTATGTAGACATGACCGAGACATGTCTCCGGTCTATAATCAATAGCGGAACCTGGATGCTCATATTGGCTCCTACATATTCTACGAAGATCTTTATTGGTCAGACCGCATAACAACATACATTGTTCCCTTTGTCATCGGTATATTACTTGCCCGAGATTCGATCGTCGGTATCTCAATACCTAGTTCAATCTCGTTACCGGCAAGTTTCTTTACTCGTTCCGTATTACATTATCCCGCAACTAACTCATTAGTTGCAATGCTTGCAAAGCTTAAGTGATGTGCATTACCGAGAGGGCCCAGAGATACCTCTCCGACAATCGGAGTGACAAATCCTAATCTCGAAATACGCCAACCCAACAAGTACCTTCGGAGACACCTGTAGAGCACCTTTATAATCACCCAGTTACATTGTGACGTTTGGTAGAACACAAAGTGTTCCTCCGGTAAACGGGAGTTGCATAATCTCATAGTCATAGGAACATGTATAAGTCATGAAGAAAGCAATAGCAACAAACTAAACGATCAAGTGCTATGCTAACGGAATGGGTCAAGTCAATCACATCATTCTACTAATGATGTGATCCCGTTAATCAAATGACAACTCATGTCTATGGTTAGGAAACTTAACTATCTTTGATCAACGAGCTAGTCAAATAGAGGCATACTGGTGACACTCTGTTTGTCTATGTATTCACACATGTATTATATTTCCGGTTAATACAATTCTAGCATGAATATTTAACATTTATCATGATATAAGGAAATAAATAATAACTTTATTATTGCCTCTTGGGCATATTTCCTTTACAATAATCATTATTACACGTCTCAAACTAAAAGTATGTGGTTAAAAGTTTACTCTCAATACTTTGCAAGCGAATCTAGACACATATATGTAGATATATACCTACACACACAATGGTATATATAGCATTAAGGACCCATGTCCTCAACTTCACCCTAAGGCTTTCCAAAACATAGAGCCAGTCCGTGGGAGGGCGTATCTTTTCCACGACATTAATTAGTCTTATAACAAAATAGAAAGAAGAAAACACCATCTCGGCATCGCAGCAACAATCCCAACATACGGAGTAAACTTCCCGGAAGAGGCGGTAAAGAAACAAGATGGAACCAAAGCGTAGCCTACCAAATAAGAAGAGTGCACTAATGGATGTGTATCCTTAAAGCAGTGCTTTGCTTTTTCTTTCTCTCCATTATGTAAGATTTAGACAGCACTTATTTACATCCTTAACCTCGGGAAAAACAATGGACGGATTAGTGCTACCAACCATCACACTTGGCGTGTGACAGACTAAACTCTTTTCCAACCCCTCACTACTACCAGGAAACAGAGAATCAGGACCGACCGTACGCAAGGAGCTGTTATGGTACCCACATGGACGCGGAGTTTCTGCACCCGAGCTCAAATGAGCCCGGGTGAACAGTAAAATCAAAACTAAATTAAAAAAAATTCAAAAAAATCCAAATTTTTTTTGGGAGAAACATCGACAAAAGTTTTAAGTGCTTGCAAAAATTCATCATGAAATCACATTTCTAGAAGGCGTGGCAAAAAAAACAAAATCAATACTCTGAAAAAGCTACTTTCAATAGCATTTTGGAGCACTGAATTTGTTTTTTTTGCCACGCCTTACAGGAATGTGATTTCATGATGAATTTTTGCAAGCACTTAGAACTTTTGTCAATGTTTCTTCCAAAAAAAAATTGGAATTTTTTGAATTTATTTCGATTTTTTTTCGATTTTACTGTTCACCAAGCTCAAATGAGCTCGGGAGCAGAAAGGCACTTTCGTACCCACATGCCATATTTTCCCCATTTTTAACAAAGCTTGTGGCCCGCCCCTTTTGACTAAGCTAACCGAAAGCCGACTCCTTTGGACTCATCACTACCACTTGGCGCAACATCTCCCCGTCCATTTAGGCTGCAGTCCCAGTTCAAGCAAGGCACAACACTGAACCATACAGACAGACCAAGGCCCAGCGAAGATGGGCAACTTCCTCGCGCGCTTCAGCGAAGATGAGACCCCCGGCACGCTCCCAAAAGATGAGACACCAGCAGCCGGCCACGGCCAGCCGCCGGGCCGGCCGGGCACCAGCCTGGTCGGTCAGCTCCACGTCTTTGACGGACCGCCGCCCCGCGTCGATGGCGGTCGGCCTACCCTGGCCAACGCCGGCAGCGCTGCCGGTGCCGCCTTTGCGCCCGGTCGCATCACCGCCTCAGGCTCCGGCTTTGCCTCCCCCTCCACGGTACATTACGCCGGCCATAACGTTTGGCATGTGTTTGTTGTTCTGTTAAACGGGCAAAGTATTGCATTTCTATTATTTCTTCCGGTTTTGAAATGTATACTTGACGTGGTAGATGAGATTGTTGTCAAACTTTTCAAACACTTTAGAAGTATTCTGTGAAGCATCCCTGTAAAAAAAATAGAACACTAAACATAAGTGCAGCCCCTTCTTTACAATCCTACAAATCGAAGGAGTTCTTACAGAAAACGAGCATCACCCCCGGCCTTTGCATCATTACAATGCACACAACCATTACAAATCAAAGGAGTTCGTTTTATATGTTTGCCAGCTATTTGTTATTATCCCAATAAAAAAGCTATTTGTTATTATCATTCATGTGTTTTTGGATTTCTTTTTTGTTATTCCTATGTTTTTAGAATATTTATCTATTACATTATCAAAATAAGATGCAAACAAACCACCATGTTCGGCCATATAGGTTAATATATTTATAACTTTGATAATATAATTTAATGGTTGGAATTTAAAATATAATGCATCTAAAATATGTTCCTTCGACACACAAGGAAACCTCTCAGAAATCAAACTACAACCATACACAACCTAGTGGCTAGGTGCAAATCGTATACCATCGGTCATGGCCACGGCAACACATATTTGACACATACTACCATGAAGACTCATTCATTGAAGGATCCAATGAACTTTGTGATCATCACCCTTGCATCATGATTTGTCGTCTTTTTTTAGAATACGCACGAGTGTGCGTAGTATGCATTAAAGAGAGAAGGATGAAAGCACCCAAGGTCCGCGTACAACAATTATGTTACAAACATGCCGATGACATCTCCACCATCCCGCAACACAAGTGGACTATATTGACCCATCTAAAGATCGATCCACACACCGTATTGTACTCATCCCAAAGGAGACTACCCCGCTGTCATGAACATCCCAACAGTTCTACCTTGGTTAAGACATTCCTTACCGATGGTGTCGCCCTATCAAAGATGATCGCATTGCGATGTTTTCACAGCTCCCACATGACAAGTTTCAAAAAGGATTTGGCGTCTCTGGCCTCACCATGAATGATCATGTTGCAATGCCACGCCAAGCACACACAATCCATACCATAACATGTGCCAATCTGTCACTACAAATGCACCTTCAACTTCCGAATGACCATTACACGAGAAGTTGCAAGACTTACACACTAGCCAAAAGCCACTCCGCAATTACCATTGGTGCTTCCCAATGGTCATGGTGTGGGTCTAGATTATAACAACATACACGAATTAGACTGTCTATAGAAATCTGAGATATTCTACAATAGTGTTTGTCTTTATTGTGGCAGATAAAGAATAAAAATATTTTTGTTTATCCAAATTAAAATCCACAAAAAGTTTCAATATAATAAGACAACCAGATGATATTTGGAGTTAATATACTATATATTAAAAGTGCATGATGGCATAAAAGCTATTGTATAACTACATACATAAAACTTTGTATGTACTATTACCTTGTCAGGTACAAAATAAACATATGGACATTGTTATGGTGTGTTTGAAAATGACAAAACAATCATTAGTTCACCGATTAATGATCTTTCCCCCATGTTATTTTCTCTCTAGCATAGAGCATAACTTTTATTTTCTATTACATACTATGAATATTCATGAAAACATAAATTTGTTGTGCAAAGTTTTTTTGACATGTTAAATCTGAGTCCCTCACATTTGTGAGAGACCTAATGTTGGCTTCAATTAAAATCAACAGTTGGATTTATTAATATGTAATATTCAACATAAATTGGATTTCAGTTAGATAAATATGTTGATGAGGTGAATCATGAAACGACGACAATTAGTTAGAAATCATAATTTTGAGAGGATCTACCATACAATTTGATGAATATTGTAAGATGTAGTAAAGCAAGGCTTGTGGTGACAGACACCTAGAGGCAGTATTTTTATAGTTTGAGCACTTCAATTAGGATGCAATAGAAAACAATTCATTTAGAGTCTCATTTAGGTCTTACGAGGGGTTAGTAGCATGCCTGCCCATGTCAAGTTCACATGGCTCCAAGAACAAAATCTTAAGAGACGCTAGCGTAATTCAATTCAGTAGGATGTAGCAATCTGTTTGGTTTAGTAAAGAAGGGAATCACCGGTTATGGGTAAAGAGAAGACCAATGAAGTTTACTTTGTCTCCCTATCTGAAATTTTCATTTTCTAAAATATATCTTGTTCGGATAAGAAATCTCACTTCATACGAATTAGCTATATTAAACATATCATATTACAACAATTTAAGAAGCATATAGTTTTGTTTTGTATGTTACATTCTTGATAATGAAAAATGAATTAAAACTTTATTTTCATACAAAATCCATGTGATATCCACAAATAACTAATTAGAAACAATTCTATTTTAAAATATAGTATTGGGTGAATAAATAATGCCTTTATATCTGAAATGGGAATAACATGTATAAAGAAATTAGTCATTCCATATTTTTGTAGGAACCCCTTGTGAAGTACTTAATAACTAAATTGCCATAAACTATATAGAGAAAATTCTTCAAATTTGTTATGTTTAAAAAAAGTATTTTCATATATAAAATCATAATAAGGAAAAAAATACACGAACTCCATATACTATCCATAAAATAGCTGAAATTTTGAAATGCATGCTATCTTTTATGAAAGTTATACGATAACTTAATGGTTAAAGTTAAGCCCTAGATACATGTCAAAATTTTAAAAATATATAGTATATATATACACTAATGTATAGTACATCTGGTAATGCATATGCGTGGGTCACTTAGCTAGTTCTATAAATTCAATATGACTCACAAAGCAAAAACAATACTTGCATGACAACAATTTTGAAGGAAAGTTATGGGGTACTCTCACTTATTTATCCTATTGCCCATCATGGTTGTTAGTAGCTTACAATTGATACCAAGAGATAATTGGAACCTCCGTCAAACCATAGGATAGAAAACATATGAAACGATATGACATGTACCTCAAATAATCCTATATGAATATAACATATTAATACAGAAGATGTGTTGTTTGGTTTATAGATAGTAAAAAATGCTTTTTGTTTGTTTTGTTTTTGAGTTAGTTTTGAATGAACTAGTCACTAGCTCATATTCACCCATACTTACATGCGTGCATCTCCTTCTTGAATATCAAAGTCAAGGATGATGCCTTGATCATCCATCTGATGGAACAAAAATATATTGAATGTTAACCTTCAAAAAAAATCTTGTCCCCCCCCCCCCCAAAAAAACAACAACATTGTATAAAATTTAAATGGTTGTAAACCAAAAAAACTGAGTTGTGTGGGAGGGCCTCACTATGTAATCCTATCCTATATTTAGTTTTTTACCAAGAATATAGGCTCATCATGTTTTCCTTTCTCCAGGCAGCTCTTACAATCGACGAGAAGAAAATGCAGGATGTGGCAGATTTCTGGTCTAGGATGAAGAAAGGCAAGCATAAACTGGACAGTTGGGATCTTACCTATCTAGAATGCAAAATCTTCTCTTGGTCTTTGGAGGATGTCCTCAACAAGGACCTTCTCAAGGAAAAGGTTGGGAATTCTCAACCATTACCTCGGACAAGATATTTTATTCTACTTACAAATTCTTTTTGACACTTTCAAAATAGATTGCATTCTAGAGTTGCCCTAAGTCAAACTTTATCATCTTTGACCAAATTCATAGGAAAAAATAACAATAACTATGAAACCAGTAGGTATGCTTTAAAATGTATTTCATGGTGGATATAACGATACTAAATTGTTGCCTTGGATGTTGGTAATTTTCCAATAAGTTTGGTCAAAATTTTAAAAGATTGAGTTAGGACAACTCTAGAATACAACCCTGTTTGGAATGGAGGGGGTATATGATTTTTTTTATGGAGGGAGGGGGTACATGATTTACAATAAGGCAAACACGTATTGACAGCCTTGTCAGGTTTATGATGGAGGGTTTTTTTTGTGGGGATTATGATGGAGTTGCTATGTATAGTAAAACAATATATATTTTCTCGCATAATAAAAATGTGGTTATAAAATTTGTTTTTCATGGAATAAAAGCAACTACAATCCATGATTTCTTTGGGTTATGGCAATTAGCACCAAGATCGTATTCTACATATAGTAGTGAAAATGAAAACCAGGCCTGCCATATATATGTCTGAAAAATTGTTTAAAATGTTTTTTTGCGAAAAAGGACCCAATCTACTGTCCATTGGGAGTATAAAGCACCTCCAACATAATAAAAAATACATTGAGTTTTTGGGACCATGATGTCTACTACACAACTTATTCTTGTAGACTCGTGTTGGGCCTCCAAGCACGGAGTTTTGTAGGATAGTAGAAATTTTCCCTCAATTGGATGACCTAAGGTTTACCAATCTGCGGAAGGCGTAGGATGAAGATGGTCTCTCTCAAACAACCCTGCAATCAAATACAAGAGATATCTTGTGTCTCCAACACACCAAATACAATGGTAAATTTTATAGGTGCACTAGTTCGGCGAAGAGATGGTGATACAAATTGTATAGGGTTCATATTTTCACTAGTGCAATCTATCAACAGTGCTAACATAATTGAATCATATAACAATGCCTCAACGTGCGACAAAGAATCACTCCAAAGATCTTATCTAGCGGAGGACAAAAAATGAAATTGTTTGTAGGATACGGAACCAACTCAAAGTTATCTTTTCCGATCAATCTATTGAGTCATCCCTATAAGTGTCACGAACAACCCTATAGTTCGTACTAAAATAACACCATATGATACACATCAACCAATTCTAATGTCACCTATATACTTCAATATCACTACAAGTATCCACGAGTCAATTGTACGATACGCATCAAACAACTTCAGATTCATAATATTCAATCCAACACAAACAACTTCAAAGAGTGCCCCAAGATTTCTACGGGAGAAATTAGGACGAAAACATGCATCAACCCCTATGCATAGATTACCCCAATGTCACCTCGGGAATCCACGAGTTGAGTGCCAAAACATACATCAAGTGAATCAATATAATACCCCATTGTCACCAGGGTATTCATATGCAAGACATACATCAAGTATTCTCAAATCCATAAAAGTATTCAATATGATAATGGTGAAACCTCAAAGGTGAAAACTCAATTCATCACAACAAGATAGAGAGGGGAAAAACACCATATGATCGAACTATATTAACAAAGCCCATGGTTACATCAAGATCGTTCCAGATCAAGAACATATGAGAGAGATCAAACACATAGCTACTGGTACATACCCTCAGCCCCGAGGGTGAACTACTCCCTCATCATCATGGTGGCCGCCGGGATGATGAAGATGGCCTCCGGTGATGATTTTCCCCTCCGGTAGGGTGCCGAAATAGGGTCCCAATTGAGTTTTCGTCGATACACAGGCTTGCGACGGCGGAATTTCTCATCTAGGGTTCTTTCTAGGGGTTTGGGTATTTATAGGAATTTTTGGCGTCGGTCTCACGTCAAGGGGGTCCACGCGGGAGTGACAATCTCGTGGGGCGCGCTCCCCAGGCTTGTCGTGCCCTCGTGTCTCTTCTGGCCCAACTCCAGTGCTCCGTGGGTCTCTTCTGGTCCATAAAAAATAAACGTAAATTTTCAGCCCATTTCGAGAATTTTTATTTCTGCACAAAAAACAACACCATGGTAGTTCTGCTGAAAACAACGCCAGTCCGGGTTAGTTCTAATCAAATCATACCAAAACCGGGTAAAATTGTTGTAAACATGGCATACATACTTCATAATTTATAGATACGTTAGAGACATATCAGACCACCGAACGACCACTTCTATCGTCAGAAGGAGCCACTCGCGGGCATTGTCGTAAACCCCCCCCCCCTACGACTTCACCTTATTGAGGACAGGCAGAAAGTCTTCATGCACGTGCAATTAAGGACCAGTGGCCCTGAAACCTCATTCGTCACTATTGAACCCTTGAATATATCTGAAGCACCTGGCACCAAATCTCGCTACACGATGAGGAACCCTAACCTCATCATCCCAAGGAGATGGCAGAAATCTATGCTGAAACTTTGTCGACTATTTCCATACGGACAAGCTCAAGGGGGGACGGAGGCAAAAAGACATACTCAAAGAAGAAGCGTTGTCATCCCCCCAAGAGCCGCACTTGTGAGGACTGAAAAATCCTAACATAAACCTCTAACCGGAACGCACGCACCAGGATTCCCCTCCTTGCCACCAACCACCAGGGCCGCCAATAGAGGGGAGGCAAATCTACAATCTTCGCTCTATCTGCCAAGTAATAGGGAAGAAAACACTATGTACAACTATAACTATGTTTTACTTGATATGAACAATTTGCCTGATTTTTAAAAGACATCTTATCTGCTAAGTAATTGTTTGGAAACCGTTTTGGACAACAATGAACAATATTTCGCTCTTATATGGAAGTTTGATTTTCAACCTAGACGCCGCTCAAACTCACAAAAAACACAAGCTTAAGGTTTAACTCTTTTTTAGGGATCATGTTCTGACCTTTATAAAGTCATGATAAATAAAAATCATAGCATTGACATATTTGGATGGCTATAAGCCACGATAATGTGTTGTGGTGGCAAGGCACTAGGGAGCCCGTTCTTTCAAACAGTAATTACAGTACATACATAAAAAATCTTAAAATAAGTGTACGTGTGCAGATACATGTCTACTATGTGTGTATAAAATTTCTTCAGCATTTATTTACATTTACACACACACAAAAATAGACACACAGTTCAAAATGGACTTATATTTTGGCCGAATTTTTGTCTTTTTTGTTTAGCCTACAAATAATTTTATTATTTACTAAAACTTTACAAATACCCAGAGATATATCTTGACAGTCTTTTAAAAAAATACATTTTTTTTAGAAAATATCGGGCCGCAAGAAGCCCATGAGCTGAACCTTCGCATGTGACAAAGGCATCACTGATAAGATGTGACAAGCGTATCCATTAGTTTCTCCATCCCCTACCACAGCAGTGAACAGAACCATGGAAAGAGGATGCTTTTGACACAACCTTTTTTTGTCTCAAAATATGGATCAATATCATCATTAAATTTATTTCCAAGCCACATTGGTAACAAAGCCTTATCTAATGGGTAGGTTGTGCCAGCCGCCACGCTCCACGTTGGTAAAGTGATGATTTTTCGCTAATCGTAACACGAATGTGATGGTTTTATGCATTTTACTCCTTTCTCGCTCACATGTCGATTTGGTAAGTGGATTGGTTCACAGGCCATGGGGGAGCTTCACTAGGGCATTTTTTTTTCTTGAGGAATCACTAGGGCAAACCTGGGCCGTCGTCCCCAGCAGAAAGGAAACAAAGTTACCCACAACACGGCAGCCCATAACTAATACGGCCCACTAGGGCAAACCTGGACTGAGAGGGGAGCAGCCAAAAAAAAGAGATGGGAGCAGCCAAAAAAAAAAAGCAGCGACCGACCAGCTCTGTTCTCGCGCGGACTTGGCGTTGGCGAGCGGCGTGGGTGGGCGGGGGCAGATGCGTTCCGGCGTGGGGGGTGGCGGGCCACCGGCCGCGGGCGCCCGTAATCCAGACCGTCGGACGGCCAGAGGCATCAACGCCTCGTCGCGGCCGCGCTCAGGCATCAGGCGACGCCGGCGCCGCGCGCGGTGAGCCAGTGAGCAGCAAGAGCAGTCTACCACTCTACCCTCCCTCTCCCCGTTTCTAATCTTATCCAATTCAGTTCCAGTTTCCCACTGCATCTTAATTTGTTGGGGAAATTTCTAATTAGGGCAGAGATTTTGCGCTGAATAGGTTTGTGGTTTACAGCCTATAGAGTATAGAACCGAACCCAGCGATGCTTATGGGGAACACTATTGATCCATTTTACAGAAGAAATAGAGGTGATTGTGAGAGAAGCTAATGAACCAGCATTGACTGAATGCCCAGCCTCCTCAAAAGCATGCGTAATAAAGCTATTTGTTGCTCCAGTATGGACATCAAAGTCATGAACATGATAATGCAACAAAACCATGCGTGGACTTATTGAATCAGCAAGGCAATTTGGGACTTGTCGTAGCAGTGGGCAACAAGAGGGATACAGAAAGAAACCAGCCGAGGATGAAAGTCCCAGCTGCAGGCTTGCCGCTGTTAAAGTGGCTTGCATCACAATCTTGTTCTTTTAGTGTAGTCGTATGATTTGGTATCCGAAAAAAGTTGCAGCTTCGTGCCTCCTGAGGTTTCTTTCAATCTCCGCCGCTGTTCACAGGCGGTTCTTTCTAGCACGCATTGTGACTTGTTTGTTATCTTTAATTTTTAATAACTGTTAGTACAAGAATAAGAAATGTTGCAGCTTCTTTTTCAATCACATTTTAACAGCATAACGACAGGTATATGAAAAATGAGTCAATATTCATGCAATAATAAATTAATAATGGTTGAACCACTCGGTCGTTCCAGGTGAAGAAAATACCCAAGACATTCTCATCGCTGGAGCATTACTTGGATTCGTTTGCTGAGCCATTGGTCGAGGAAGTCCACGCGGACTTCCTCTCTTCGTTCGAGGGTTACCACCAAGCACCATTCCTTCAGGTAACCAGGGTTCAGAAGCTCGACCATGGCGAGAAGTCCTCGGCCTTCTTCTTCTGTTTTCTAGCTGCCAGGAGAACATCGTACACTCCCGTCAAGGACGACATCGTCGCCATCTCCTCCTCGAGGAAGGGCAAGCACCCGTCATCCTACGTCTTGGGTTCGGTCTGCAAGAGCTGGGGACGACGAGGATTTCCCAGCTGACTGCTTCATCGTCAGGCTGTCGACGGCTGTTCCGCCCGTGGAGGTCGACGCCGGAACAAACAGACCCGTGGCGCCGTTGTTCGTCTCATTTCTCATGAACACCAAGACGTACAATCGCATTTGGACGTGCCTTCAGCTGGGGAAGACGAGCGGTCGGAAGAGAGTGAGCGATGCCGGTCTCGTGGATGCCATCTGGAGATACAGCGCCTCGAAGGTAGACTCTTCTTATGCAGCGTGCTATATATCATTCTTTGTCACTGGCTTAATTACTTGTAAATTTCACTTTTCCACATGAAGGCAGTGGAAAACGACTCCGGGTCCCAGTCATCTCATCGGTCAGCTGCCGCCGCCGACCTTGGGCTCGACAGGTTCAGGCTTAACGAGTCGCAGCTGAACGCAGTAGAGGACTCCGTTGCAGCAATGGGGAGCCCTTCTCCTTCCCTGAAGCTGATATGGGGGCCTCCAGGGACCGGCAAAACCAAGACCATCAGCACCATACTCTGGGCGATGCTGCTCAGGGGGCACCGGACGCTTACTTGTGCTCCGACCAACACCGCGGTGCTGGAGGTCGCGTCTCGAGTTGTCCAGCTTGTCCGGGAGTTCTCGAATGGCGGCAGCGGCGGCTGCTTCCTCAGTGACATCGTTCTGCTGGGAAACAATGAGAAGATGAAGGTAGATGCCAGCCACGAGCTCTCTGCGGTGTTCCTTGACTGTCGTGTCGAGCGGCTTTCCCAATGCTTCTCGCCAAATGGAGGCTGGGCGCACTGCTTGCGTTCGCTGATGGGTTTTCTTGTGGAGCCTGTGAGCAAATACCAGCTGTACACCGACAAAATTACCAAGGACCGTGAGGAGGAGGAGGAGAAGAAGAGGAACATCTCATCAAATGTACTAGATAAGAAGAACAAAAATGTTGCAAGATGCAATAAAGGGAATGGCCATGAAAAGGATAGATGCAATAATGAAGGAGACGTGCAAGTGTTTATTACCCTGTCATTCAAGGATTTTGTGAGAGCCACTCACAAGGAACTCGCTCACAACTTGTGCCACTGCATCGAGACATTGCAGAATGATTTCCCAAGGGACCCTACGCCGGCGCCGAATTTCTGGTGCATGTCCGATGTGGTAGAAGCAACAAGAGTTCTCGGTGCGCTGCTAGACGCCGGTGCCGGCGACAGACACGAGGCATGGGTGAGCGATGTCGGCGATGCCTGCAACCCGTGCTCTGTGAGCAGCGATCCTCCATGCGAGGAATGCAGATTCAGGAAAGCGAGGTCACTCTGTCTCGAACAACTGGAGTATCTGCGCAACAATCTGAAGCTCCCCGGCTACTACGACAAGCGACCGATTGAAACCTACCTGCTGAAGAGAGCCAAGAGTATCCTGTGCACTGTTTCCACTTCTTTCAGGCTGTATAACGTACTGCCCACGGATAACCACAAACCTGTTGGCGGGCAAGGACAACAGCAACGCAAAGAACCTGAGATCTTCCCACCTCTGGAGCTGTTGGTCGTCGACGAGGCCGCGCAGCTCAAGGAGTGCGAGGCCATGATCCCGCTGCAGCTGCCTTGTATAAGGCATGCTGTTTTCATCGGGGATGAGCGCCAGCTACCTGCTCTCGTCAAGAGCAAAGTATGATCTCTGAAGCCAGTTCACTCACTAGTTAGTACTGTAGTTACTAGTACTAGAGTAGACTTGACTAATAAGACCCTTTGCTTGCGAAATGGTCGTTGCAGATATCCGAGAATGCGGATTTCGGAAGAAGCATCTTCGAGAGGCTGATCTCGCTAGGCTGCCGCAAGCACCTCCTCGACACCCAGTACAGGATGCATCCGGAGATAAGCAGGTTCCCTGTCTGGAGGTTTTATGACGGCAAGGTAGGTGACGGCCCCAACGTCGTCTCCAAGAGCCACCGGCGCCGCCTCTTGAGAGGCAACATGTTTGGGCCCTACTCGTTCATCAACGTGCGTGGGGGGCGCGAGAGCAGTGAGGAGCATAGCCGGAGCCCCAAAAACACCATCGAGATCGCCGTCGTCTCGCTGATAGTGGAGAGACTGTTCCGAGGTCTGTCATATGTACAAGCGGACATACAATGCTGGCCTTTGTTTGTGGCATAACTTTTTCTCTTTATTTCTTTACGCCTCATCACAGAGTCGTCTTCTTCGGGAACAAGGCTATCCGTTGGCATCCTGTCGGCGTACAACGCTCAGGTGAGAGCGTTCCAGGAGAAGCTGGAGAAACCATACGGTTGCCGCGATGGTTTCTCTCTCAAGATAAAGTCGGTGGACGGGTTCCAGGGCGGGGAGGAAGATGTCATCATCATATCCACGGTGAGGAGCAACGAGGATGGCGCCGTCGGGTTCCTCAGGGACGCAAAGCGTACCAATGTGGCTCTCACCAGGGCCAAGTAAGCCAAACATTTAATTACCTTGTGGTCATGTGTTGTTATGTAGTACCATGAGTCTATGACTGCCTTGGATGAACTGTGTGGTTTTGTTTTGGTCCGCAGGCATTGCTTGTGGGTGATTGGCAACGCGACGACTCTGTCGAAGAACAGGTCTGTCTGGCAGGACATTGTGTATGATTCTCAGAGACGACGGCGCTTTTTCCATGCTAGCAGTGACAAAGGTCTGCTAGACGCAATACAGGCGGCAACTACTGAGCTTGATGCCGCCGATAATCTGCACAAGATGGAGTCCTTGCAGTGCGCGGCATGATCCAGAGGTACATACTGTGGAATAAGTTCTCTGAAGCATGTTGTCGGCCTACGGTCGCAGGAGGCTGAAAGCTTCTGGCTTCCAAAGTTGGGTGGCAAAAAGGAGTAGAAGTAGAAACTAAGCTTGTGGTACTAACTTGTTCTGATTACAAAGACCCAGGAAGGATCGTTGTTCGATCGTGAGATAATTTGAAGTTTGGAAAGCGGACATCATATATCTTCGATGCTGGCGGCTCAAAGTTGAAACCGTGCCTGAGGAAGAACGGTTTAACCGTTGTAAACGATCACTTCTATTCGTTGTGAATGAACGGCCATGCCTGCCTGCAAACTTGTATATATAGCTCTCGTGGAAAAGATACCGTGATTGTTTGCTTTGGCCTTTGGGCAAAGCATCAGAATCGGGCTAAAGCCGGGGATGCCTTTGGGTGAAAGGTGTCAAGGTTGGCCACGCGTGGGTCTTCAAAAGCTTTGTGTTTAGTCTATGTTTGGTGCAGGTTTGGTCGTCGTGGGTTTTGGAAGAGCGTCAAGATGCATGCAAAAGATGGGACCATAGTTGGCAGACTTTGAACGAGCTTTGCCAAGGATGGATCTCTGTCGCTCTCGTGTGGTTCATTTTCTTGGATCTGATGTGCTTTAGTTCATTTTTATTTATCAGTAAAGCCAGATCGTCTTCTGATGAACACTTTGTTGGTCTTGCTCTAATCCACTTTGGTGCCATTCCTTCGGTGTAAAAAGCCTATGCAGCAAGATTTTTTTGTTGTTGCTAATATTGTAGCAAGAATTTTCGAGCCAATCACTGGTTCATGACACTAATGACATGAACAGCATAATGGATTCCTCGAACACATATACTCCCTCCGTTCCAAAATAGATGACCCAACTTTGCATTAAAGTTAGTACAAAGTTGAGTCATCTATTTTGGAACGGAGAGAGTAATAAGGTAATCTAAAACCATAAATAAACAACATGAGAGCAGTAAAAATGTAGGAAACGTGCTCCCTCTGTCCCATGATATAAGAGCGTTTTTGACAATGCAGTGTAACGGAGGGAGTAGTTTTTTGGATTGTTTTGAAGACGCGAGTTGTACCATCATTGCTACGGGCCAAGTAATAGTAGGAGGCAAAGGCAACTGTTATTGTCAAATGGTTCCAAACAGCGCAGCAAGCAAACACAGAAGAGACAGCGCAAGAGGCCACCCGTTGCAATCAGACCGCCCAAACACAACAGCAGCACAAGCACAGCAAGCAAGTCCAAAATTCAAAATAACGTGGCAGCAATTTGTGTTCAGCATCCGTCACGGTGAGTCGGTGACCACGGGCCAGCATGATGACCAAGAAGTTGACCGGCGGAGGAGGGCTTGCAACCAAGAACCAACCAACGGCACGGCAGGGCACGCGCACGCCCGCACCGCAGGCCATCATGGTCAGAATCGTCACACCGTCGTCACCTTTCAGCGTACTACTAGTGCCCTCCCACTCGCCCCCCACTCCGCCAAAAGTCCACCCTTTCCCTCCCTCCCTCCCTCGGCCCCTCCCACGCCCGCCGCCCCGCCCCGCGCCCAAACGCCCGCCCGCCCGCCATAAAGCAGGCCTCCCGGGCCTCGCCGCGCGCCCAACGCACCCAACGCCTCCCCCCGTCCCCCACGCCCACGCCGACGCAATGCACCCCGTCGAGCAGGCGCGCCGCGGTGCGACCGCCGTTGCCGCGTAGGGTCTGGTCAGGTGGCGGCAGGACTGGCCGACCGGAGGCCCGCCCCCCATGCCGTGCGCGCGGGCCGAGGACGCGCTCCCCTCCGCCGCCGCCGACATGGTCTCCGCCGCCCTGATCCAGAAGGCGGCCGGCGGCGGCGCCCGGAGGCCCGCCGAGCCAGGCCGCGCGCTGCAGCGCACGCCGCACGTGTCCGCGGGGGACGTCGACGCGCCGGCGCCGGCGGCCAGCTGCTCCGGGGTGAGTTCCTGCTCCGTACTGTCAAGTCACGACCCACAGAAATCATGCTCCTATTATTTCTAAATTTAAATGTCCGGATTATTGAGCCATAGCGTGGTTGGGAAAAGCCTAGATTCTTGGTGTAGAAAGGCGAGATTTTAGCACCTAACGCCGCGAACCAGATCAAATCGCTGTCCCTTTGCGGGTGCCGTCGCGCCGAGGGCGCCGTACAGGGGGACAACGTCCTTGTCCCGGATGGAGTCCCTCGCCTCGTCTGTCCCCACTCCCAACTAAATCACCACCGCAGGCTGTGCGGTCAACCGGCAATCTTGTTGCTCAGTGCTCACTTGACCTCTGTCTCCAAGATTGGATGCATCAATAAAGTAGTTTAATAGCATTATCTTGACTGAATTGCTTTGGTCTGTTCTTGTTGTAGGATGATGGCAAGGGCAACCGCGGCGGGAGGAGAGAGGAGAGCCGCAGGGGCAGGACGCGGAGCTACCGCTCGGAGCTCGAGCAGGAAGTGTGTGATTACTCTTCTTGTCGCTGGTTATATGTCGTTTTTCGACGGTTCGATGTAATGTTATGTCGGTGCCTGGATTCGGTGTTTGTTCTTATCCGGTAAGTGGAACCGTGCAGGTCAAGAAACTGCAGAGGCAGCTCGAGAAAGAGATCGAGCTGCACGTGGCGCTGGCGGAGGCCGTCACGCAGAATGCGCCGCCGCCTGCATTGAATTCTTCTGCCAAGATCCCACCTGAGGTGCAGGAGCTATTTATACTACACTGTCATTTACTAGAAAGTCAATGTGCATTCACTAATCTTGTTTTAACCTTCCATCATGTGTAGACACAGGAGCTACTAGTTAACATTGCCTCCCTGGAGGGTGCCGTTTCGAACCTCGAAAAGGAGTTAAATGATCTGTATTACCAGCTTTGTCATGAAAGGAATGAACGGCTACTTGCCCAAAATAACCCAGGAGGCTTGCCATCTGCGTCCTCAGATGACCGCTCGCTGTCAACTTGCATGTGTACATGGGAAGAAGTAAGTATTATTATCTGACAAAATATCTCCTTGGGGTGCATTATTCCTGATACAGGAGTGTTGTTGACGGTTTCTTGATTATATTTCTCATCAGCACATATCATCATTGAGGGATTTGAAGTTTGGAGGATCCGAGTCAATGAGATCAATGCAACAAGATTTACTCACAGAACTTGATTATGACCAGGATCTTGGAGAAGAATCCGAAGATAGACAAATGGTTTCCCTAAATAGGCTGCTCGAGAAACACCGAGATGTCTCTTTGAATGGACTGTTGGAAAAGCACCGGGACGAAGAGGTCCTTTTCATGTTTATGCATAACAGCCTATTCGTGTATTTGTCATAGATATTAGTATATTGAAGCTTAATTTATGTTTCTGCAGATGCAAGGGTCATGCTCGGTGGAAAATCAAGGCAAAGAAGATGAAAAGATCGATGATTTATCATTTGAACAGTCCATTCAAAAATTAACTAGCATGAAAGCAGGAAATCTTTGGAACTATCCAAATCAGCTATCAGAGGAGATGGTGCGCTGCATGAGAAACATTTTCCTCCGTTTATCTGAATCCTCCAAGATATCTGCGAAGGCATCTTCTGATTGTTCATCTTCCTCAGCGGAGCGTCTATCTGGTTCTACACTGGCATCCTTCTCAGATTCATCCATATTACCCTCAATGCTACGGAGCTCTTCGGTTGACTCCTATCACAATGATGAGATGATGAATAAAGCCAGAAACTTTGACCCGTATAAAGTTAATGGAAAGGGAACCCGAAGAGACATCGGAAACTACTGTTCAGCAGCTGAAGTATCTTGGATGTCGGTTGGAAAGGAGCAACTTGAATATGCATCTGAAGCTCTAAAAAAGTTCAGGTTTGCTGCTGCAACCTCGGCCAAAGCTAACAACAATCCTACTCTAGATATTTTGCGTACTTACAAATGTCATATATGTGGAACTGTTAGCGTCGGATCAACATTTCTAATTGTGTTGCCCCAATTGAATCTACAAATAACTGAACTGAGGGAAGGATAGGATACTCCCATGTAATCTTTAGTTGCTGGAAACAATCAAACTAAGTAATTTTTTCTTTGAATTGGGCTGCTTGTCATCATTTTTAGCACCACAAGGTATCACGATGCATGAAAACATCTTTTTCGTGTCAAATTTTCCCAATTGGTGTTATTTCTGCCTATAAGCCCATTATTCTGGAGCAACTTTTAGTTCTTACTATTTATTATGAATGTATTTAGTAATTCGTGTATCATTCTCATTGGTTTGCAGATTTCTCGTGGAGCAGCTATCAAAAGTTAACCCTGATTGTTTGAACTCTGATGAGCGGCTAGCCTTTTGGATTAACTTGTATAATGCGCTAATAATGCATGTAAGTACAAATTGTTACTTACGAGGCTGTTTTTACGGGCATGGATTGTATTTGAAAAGAAAAATAAGTCCACTCAGTTCTGCTGTATTTCCATTCCACATCTTTCTTCATAAAAAGCCTTAATTTTCTTTAACTTTCTATCACTTGCTTATTGAACCTCGTGCACTAACAATTCTGTACTGGCATCTACCAGTCATACCTCGCATATGGAGTTCCCCGGAATGACATCAAGCTTTTCTCTCTGATGCAAAAGGTTTGTCGAGTCTCTGTTCCCAGTTGAACAAATACATGTCATCTTTCTTCAGTGAGGCAGTTGGTTAAAGTGAGTTGGTGATGCAGGCCTGTTACACAGTTGGTGGGCAGTCGTTCAGTGCAGCTGAAATAGAGTTTGTGATACTAAAGATGAAGACTCCGGTGCATCGGCCCCAACTTGTATAACTCTTTTCTTAATCCATTTTGTTTTGCCCCTAGTTTTATTATAACCTCTTATTGTTTTCCCTGCCTGTTTGTAGTCTTTGATGTTGGCTCTTCAGAAGTTCAAAATTTCTGAGGGGCACAAGAAGTATTCGATCGATCAAGCTGAGCCCCTTCTGCTGTTTGGTCTGAGTTGTGGAATGTTCTCTTCACCAGCTGTAAGTACATTAAGAGACTGTCATAATTTCCTGGAAATACACGTATATTGTTACACAATGCTTGTTTATTCAAACCTTGCTCACACGCCTTTTTAACGTACTATCTAGGATATTTGAACATGTACACTGTCATAACCAATTATAAGAATCATAAAGTATAATCTATCTTGCCCTCTGTGTGTGTATATTCTAGTAATATTTATGTTATTGAGGTGATGATGATCTGCTGTCATACAGGTAAGAATCTTCACGGCAGCAAATGTCAGGAATGAGCTTCTGGAGTCACTGAGAGACTACATCCAAGCGTCTGTCGGCATAAGTGACCGAGGGAAACTACTGATCCCAAAGTTACTGCAGAGCTATGCCAAGGGGGCCGTCGAAGACTCCCTGTTCACGGACTGGATCTGCCATCACCTCTCGCCTGAGCAAGTTGCAACCATCCGAGAGTATTCCTCTCAGAGGAGGCAGCGGCTTCTCGGGGCACGCAGTTTCACTGTGGTCGCGTTCGACTCGAAATTCCGGTACCTGTTCTTGCCTGACAGCAGTGGCTCCCAGAAGCCACAACACAGAACAGGCTCCCTAGGCTGATCCTGCCAGCTGGTATGTTTGGGCCACAGAATTCATTCTTTGCAGACTGGAAAATGTGATGGCTAGTTGTATATGGTGTACATTTTTTGGGAGGAAATTATACAACACAGCAGAGCTCAGAAACCGCTTCGGTGAAGATATTTCATCTGCGAAGTTGGATTATCTCTACCAAGATCGCGGCGAAAGGAAGATGTTTTGGATCTCATGGTGTTTGGCGCTGCGTTTCATACCAGGGATACCGTTTTGGTCTTTCTTTTCTCGAATATATACTTTTTTCTCTTTTGTAAAGTTGTTTTTGTCTGGGTTGATTGGTTTGTAAGTTGTGCACTAATAAACTGGGTGGTGCCATATATTGTGAGAGGGTTATCTTTTTTGCACTGAAATGTGGCCATAGCTGGAAAGAAATTATTGCGGATGCGCTGATATTTAGATTCATGCAGAGCATAAACAACATTAAATAAATCATGTTAAGCGATTCACAATGTCAATAACTTGTGAACTGGATGTTGACTTGAAACTTAAATATAGTGGAAGTACTTTGTTTAGAACAAATATATACATGTGGTTTACATGTATCCAGTACAAATTATTTAAGAATGTGCAAAAATGTTCGAACAATTATCTGAATCTCTCGCTGCCATTCCAGCCTGATGCTGTTGCTGACTCCTATATCCATGGACGCAAAGCTAAATAAAGAACCACCTGAATCATTACCATGTGCTGTGAAGGTTAATTTGTATAGACGGATTTCCTCTTGCAAGATGAGCAACCACAAATGCCTCCATACTATAATTATGTAGACTCAGAAGAAAGTGCAAGTTTTTGTTAATGGTGACATCTTCATCAGCCTTGCATTCCAGCAGCTCCCTCCCTTAGTCTGCCTCTGGACAAAGGGTTAAAGGCAAAGCTTGAACGGCGCCATGAATGCCCTGAGTTTCATATCTCCATCTGGATCATCAAAGGCTTTAAAGAACATAAATGCACCAGCAAACGAATAATCAGTCCACGAGTAACCAGCGACAGCATGCTACTACTGTCACAAGAATATGATGCCATTACATTCTAAAGAAATCTCAGCTTCCAGCTGCAAAAGACATCTACATGTAACTGAAAACAAATGAAGCTTCAGTGAGAGTTGAGAGGCCACAGTTATCATACGGCAGATCACAGAAGTTGTCAGCACAGATATGCCAGAGCCCGTCCGAACAGGTCCAGATGCCAGGCCAGAAGTCAGCTAGGAAGACTATATGGACAACTTAACATGCAAATCAAAATAATCTAGCAAGAAAAAGAACAGAATAAGTTATTTCTGAAAGCGCATCGGCTATGTTTGCATTGCAGTATAGACCAGATACTAATTCTGCAACTGTAACAGCTTTGTTTGCACTCTACTGTAGACTGTCTTATATCTGTGTGAACGTATCAGTTTTTTTGCACTGCAAGTGAAACACCAAATTCCAGTCTTAAATTGCCCGACAATTTCCTTGAAGAGGCCAGAACCAAGAACAAGACAAATGCGTCTGATAAAATTACAATTTTACCTTTGCCTCACGAGACAAATGCTGAAAATTCTGGAATTAAAGTAAACATAAATAAGAGTACAATGCACTTTATGTGTACAGAAATATAAACAGTTCTCACTTCCCTGTGTACATAAATATAAACAGCAAAGGCCACAATACAAGTTTGCTTTACAAATAAGTAGCTGCTAGCAAACAGAGACTGAAAGACACAACAAGCAATAATGCATCCTAGAATAGCTACCCTTCCCATGACTTTACCTCTATTTTCAGTCAACAGGAATTATGGAAGGGAAACAATAGAACGCAATGCAACATTTCAAGACTACCCGAGTTTAAGTTAATAGAACTCACCTGAAAACGAAATCCATTTAATCATACTTCAAAGAAGCCAAAGTAATGATAGAGCTCATAGGCAACACACCAAGAACCTCAAAATGTTATCATAGGCAACCTATATACAGAACTTCAGATTTACATAACAAGAGTACAAATGCAGGTGTATCATTATAAAGTATTGGAGAAATATGGCAACATGTCATCACTTAAACAATCAGATCACAACTTTATGTAGGCATTCATCATCCCAAACTCACACACACTGTTGATTCAGTAGTACTCCCTCTGTAGTGATCTAAAAGGTCTTCTATTACTTTACAGAGGTAGTACCTTTATTTGAGTTGGCGATGTTAAGTAAGCAGTTTTGGAGTTGAGGATGGAAATTAGACTCTGGTAAGAGTTTAAGGGGACCACGGTAGACTTTCTTTGGGTAAAGAAGAACAGGTTCTAAATTACGTACTAGTTAGCAACAATGAATCATATGCTAAATGTGACTCTCAGATAAACCTCCTCCAAGTCACCTCTGTTTACACTTGGGACATTCAGTTTCTAGAGATAAACACTACTAAATGGACAAACAGCCACTACAATGGATAGGCTACATCCTCGCCATAACGGACTTGACAACATTCAGTATTCTCGAGTACTCGTAGAACAGAGCAGATTGCTCGCCCTGTAAACCATCACGGTGGTGCCGGTTGCTGCCGGTAAGATTGTTGCATGGGCTGCCTCCAATTATCAAGTCAAAACCACCCAATCTTCTAGTCAATGACTCGATTGTATCATTAGTGAGAGTCTCCATGCCTGGAATCTCAATCAGACTGCCACCCGTTTGATTCTGATTCCACCAACCTCTGAAAATCCTCCTGTTCACTTCAGAAATCTCAACAGAAACCACTGTCTTCATGTGGACCCCAAGCTTGTGCAGGGCTACTTCTCCTCCCCCAATACCGGTGAATAAGGACAGCACATTTATACCATCAGGAAACATGTCCATCAACACTGACAGGTGATAAGCAACTGTATCCACTTGAAATGAGTTCCCAAGAGCTTTGTACCTCTCCATCTTGCAGACTCCCCTCGTGTGGTCTCTTGGGAAACCAAGTAGATACTCCATCTCATGGGGCTCCAAAGGCGCAACCTTGTTCTTTCCAATCCAGACAAGATTCCATTTCCTGCATTCATCCATGACATACTTCTGAACACTTAAGAGATGGTAGACTGCCTGAGCTTGCAAGAGCATACTTGATCCGTTCTGTCAGCTTTGCACTTGCCACACTCGTCAGCAGGCAGTTTAGCTGCCTTCTTGGGTCCCAGGAAGGCCACCACTTTTCATAATCAGGGAAGGCCTCAAATATATTCTTTAGGGGGAGGGGAAGGAGAGGTGACCTGTTATCAATTGGTAGATTGTGTATATAACCTCTTTTCCTGGCAGCTGCACAAAGGTACTTAGAATCCACAAATTCTGGTTCGATGTCATACAAGGTTCTTGAAATAGTTCTCCATACGCCTCTAGGGGCTAAGGCCACATTCTCATAATAAAAGAAGGGGGGGTCCAACAGCTTGCTCTGAAAGCCTTCTCTTAACTGACCGTAGCCTGTCACCAGGCAGATTAAACCCGACCATTGGATTTGGAAGGGGCACTGGGTCGTCCTGGCTACCATCAAAAGGAGGTTGATTTCCTTGTGCTTCACCTCCATATCGTTTCCTCTTCTTACTGCTCTCTTCCACGAGTCTCACTTTCTTTCTCTGTCCAAAGGAATCAATGAAGCTGTTCGTAGCCTGCAAAATTACACAAATCAGTGTCCTTGCATCGAACTAGAAGGAAATGCGCGTCTTTGTCGTGCAAATGTGTTCCCAGGGCTATGAGTTAAAGGTCATTTATTTGTCTAAAGATTTCTTGTGGTAACAGTCCTTGTTTCTTTTTCCGGTATTGTGTAGCATGCAAGCGTAAATGGTTCTCTAATGGGCCTTCCTTTGTTTGCTGGGTGCTAACTTCCAGCTGAAAATATCTGTGTGGTGAAGAAGATGGGTGTTGACTGACAGATGGGGCTCAAGTTATCGATCTCATGATTGCACTAATTAGCTGATTGCATCGCAAACAGACTCCATATTACTGAGATATGTCAACTCTTTATTTTGATTTAGTGGGACAATATTGGCTGAATAACAGAGTAACGGACAAAAAAAAATCCAAAACCTATTTCTTGAGAGTGGCAGTGACCTCTCTGCCTCAGATATCATGTTGGCTGTTTCACTCATACCAACGACTACTTAATAAACAAACCAACAAGGCAAATGTTTCACATATATCATCATACCTACTATCATACTAAATTATCGAGCTGGAGATATAGAATCATCTACCTCATCATCAGAACGATCAGAGTTGGACCCTCTCCCACCAGCAGCATCATTGTTGCCATCCCAATCCTCGGAATCAAGATCGTCGTCGTCACGGTCATCTTCAATGCTCGGGGGGGGGGGCAGCCAGAAGTAGAGCAATCACCCACCAGACTCGAAAACGTCGCCATGCCCCTGAGCGGCGCGCACACGACAGGGGGGTGCGCCAGGACGCGTGGGGACACGCGTATCCCTGAGTATCTCTTGTTTTGTGATTTGATACAAGAAACGAAAGAATTCGGGATGCGGCAGGGATGCTTGGCAAATACGGCCGCGATACGGGTGCGGAGGGGGACGGCGACGGTGGCCGCTGGCCGCTGGCGAGGAAGAAGATGTGAAGGCAGCCGCCGGCGAGAAAGAAGCTCCGGGAAGGGCGGAAGATGGGCAATGTGGCCGCCGGCGAGGAAGAAGATTCGGGCGGAGAGGAAGATGGCGACGGAGGCCGCGGACGAGCAAGGAGGGGAGGCGGCGGAGCGGTGGCCTCATCTCCCTGTCCTGCGGCACTCCGGCGGCTGGAGCAAGCTTGGGCAGAGCACGGGACTGGGAGCGGCTGGAGGGGCTGAGTTAGGGCCCGTTACTTAGCCCTCCGGCGGCTGGAGCAGAGTCGCGGCGCGAGATCCGGGAGGCGCGAGGAGTGAGGCCGCGATGAGGTGGCGGCGGGGCGGCGCGAGGTCGGGGAGGACAGGGGTTTCGCGGGGCCGGCGGTGGAGCACGGGGAAGACAGGGCAAGGGCCTAAAATTAGAAGAGATGATTTTTCATGGGGTTTCGTGAAAAATATTGACTAGGGTCAGCGAAGGTAAAAATGTGATGAACCACTTTGTTTAAAATTCGAACTTAGATATCCGTTTTTGTTTACCCGCACATTAGCTTTGTTTAAAATCATTTTTTTATAAATTTTCATAAAGTTTGTAAAAAGAACATACACACCATCAAATTAATACCATGGGTTTCATCATTTAAATATTGTCACATTATATAAATTTGTTATTGTAAATGTTTATATTGTTGTCTATAAACTTGATCAAACGTTACAAAAATTGACTTCAGGCAAAGTTAATACATAGACTAAATAAATAAAAACAAAGGGAGCATGTTTCTTTCGAAAATCTAAATGGCCTCCATCAAAGGTGCATGTGGTCAAGACCTTTGACTCGGTCTCATGGTCTATATCTGTTTCAATATGATGTGTACCAGGATCTTGTTGGGGAACGTTGCAGAAAATTAAAATTTTTCCTACGGTTTCACCAAGATCCATCTATGAGTTCATCTAAGCAACGAGTTAAGGGAGAGAGTTTGCATCTACATACCACTTGTAGATCACGAGCGGAAGCTAGCCAAGGGGATGGTGATGATGGAGTCGTACTCGAACGTGATTCGGATCACCGATGTCCAAGTGCTGAACGGACAGTACCTCCGCGTTCAACACACGTACGGGACGGGAGACGTCTCCTCCTTCTTGATCCAGCAAGGGGGAAGGAGAGGTTGAGGAAGATTGCTCCAACGGCAGCACGACGGCGTGGTGTAGTTGGTGCAGCAGTACTCCGACAGGGCTTCGCCAAGCATATACGGAGGAGGAGAGGTGTTGGGGAGGGGAGGGGCTGCGCCTTGGCTTGTGTTAAGCTCCCATGCGCCTCCCCACTATATATAGGGGTGGAGGGGCTGGTTTCTTGCCCTCCAAGTCCATTGGGGCGTTGGCCAAGGTGGGAGGAAAGAAATCCCATCATTTCCTTCCCCACCGATTGTTATCCCCCTTTTTAGGGATCTTGATCTTATCCCTTCGGGATATGATCTTATTCCTTCTAAGGGGGGATCTTGGTGCGCCTTGACCAGGGGTGTGGGGCCTTTCCCCCACTACTCACGTTCATGTGGGTCCCCCCATGCAGGTGGGCCCCACTCCGGAACCTTCTAGAACCTTCCCGGTACAATACCGAAAAATCCCGAACATTTTCCGGTGGCCAAAATAGGACTTCCCATATATAAATCTTTACCTCCGGACCATTCCGGAACTCCTCGTGACGTCCGGGATCTCATCCGGGACTCCGAACAACATTCGGTAACCACATACAAACTTCCTTTATAACCCTAGCGTCATCGAACCTTAAGTGTGTAGACCCTACGGGTTCGGGAGACATGTAGACATGACCGAGACGTTCTCCGGTCAATAACCAACAGCGGGATCTGGATACCCATGTTGGCTCCCACATGCTTCTCGATGTTGTCATCGGATGAACCACGATGTCGAGGATTCGATCAAACCCTGTATACAATTCCCTTTGTCAATCGGTACGTTACTTGCCCGAGACTCGATCGTCGGTATCCCAATACCTTGTTCAGTCTCGTTACCGGCAAGTCACTTTACTCGTACCGTAATGCATGATCTCGTGGCCAACACTTTGGTCACCTTGAGCTCATTATGATGATGCATTACCGAGTGGGCCCAGAGATACCTCTCCGTCATACGGAGTGACAAATCCCAGTCTCGATCCGTGTCAACCCAACAGCTACTTTCGGAGATACCTGTAATGCACCTTTATAGTCACCCAGTTACGTTGTGACGTTTGATACACCCAAGGCACTCCTACGGTATCCGGGAGTTACACGATCTCATGGTCTAAGGAAGAGATACTTGACATTGGCAAAGCTCTAGCAAACGAACTAAACGACCTTTGTGCTATGCTTAGGATTGGGTCTTGTCCATCACATCATTCTCCTAATGATGTGATCCCGTTATCAACGACATCCAATGTCCATAGCCAGGAAATCATGACTATCTGTTGATCACAACGAGCTAGTCAACTAGAGGCTCACTAGGGACATATTGAGGTCTATGTATTCACACGTGTATTACGATTTCCGGATAATACAGTTATAGCATGAATAAAAGACAATTATCATGAACAATGAAATATAATAATACTTTTATTATTGCCTCTAGGGCATATTTCCAACAGTCTCCCACTTGCACTAGAGTCACCAATCTAGTTACATTGTGATGAATCGAACACCCATAGAGTTCTGGTGTTGATCATGTTTAGCTCGCGAGAGAGGTTTAGTCAACGGATCTGCGACATTCAGATCCGTATGTACTTTGCAAATTTCTATGTCTCCATCTTGAACATTTTCACGGATGGAGTTGAAACGACGCTTGATGTGCCTGGTCTTCTTGTGAAACCTGGGCTCCTTGGCAAGGGCAATAGCTCCAGTGTTGTCACAGAAGAGTTTGATTGGCCCCGACGCATTGGGTATGACTCCTAGGTCGGTGATGAACTCCTTCACCCAAATCGCTTCATGCGCTGCCTCCGAGGCTGCCATGTACTCCGCTTCACACGTAGATCCCGCCACGACGCTCTGCTTGCAGCTGCACCAGCTTACTGCTCCACCATTCAACATATACACGTATCCGGTTTGTGACTTAGAGTCATCCGGATCTGAGTCGAAGCTAGCGTCGACGTAACCCTTTACGACAAGCTCTTCGTCTCCTCCATAAACGAGAAACATGTCCTTTGTCCTTTTCAGGTACTTCAGGATATTCTTGACTGCTGTCCAGTGTTCCTTGCCGGGATTACTTTGGTATCTAGCTACCAAACTCACGGCAAGGTTTACATCAGGTCTGGTACACAGCATGGCATACATAATAGATCCTATGGCTGAAGCATAGGGGATGACACTCATCTCTTCTTTATCTTTTGCCGTGGTCGGTGACTGAGCCGAGCTCAATCTCACACCTTGTAACATAGGCAAGAACCCCTTCTTGGACTGATCCATTTTGAACCTCTTCAAAATCTTATCAAGGTATGTGCTTTGTGAAAGACCTATGAGGCGTCTCGATCTATCTCTATAGATCTTGATGCCTAATATGTAAGCAGCTTCTCCAAGGTCCTTCATTGAAAAACACTTATTCAAGTAGGCCTTAATGCTGTCCAGAAATTCTATATTATTTCCCATCAAGAGTATGTCATCTACATATAATATGAGAAATGCTACAGAGCTCCCACTCACTTTCTTGTAAACGCAGGCTTCTCCATAAGTCTGCATAAACCCAAACGCTTTGATCATCTCATCAAAGCGAATATTCCAACTCCGAGATGCTTGCACCAGCCCATAAATGGATCGCTGGAGCTTGCATACTTTGTTAGCGTTCTTAGGATCGACAAAACCTTCCGGCTGCATCATATACAGTTCTTCCTTAAGATGCCCGTTAAGGAATGCTGTTTTGACGTCCATCTGCCATATCTCATAATCATAGTATGCGGCAATTGCTAACATGATTCGGACGGACTTTAGCTTCGCTACGGGAGAGAATGTCTCGTCGTAGTCAATCCCTTGAACCTGTCGATAACCCTTAGCGACAAGTCGAGCTTTATAGATGGTGACATTACCATCCGCGTCTGTCTTCTTCTTAAAGATCCATTTGTTTTCTATCGCTCGCCGATCATCGGGCAAGTCTGTCAAAGTCCATACTTTGTTTTCATACATGGATTCTATCTCGGATTTCATGGCTTCAAGCCATTTGTTGGAATCTGGGCCCGCCATCGCTTCTTCATAGTTCGAAGGTTCACCGTTGTCTAACAACATGATTTCCAGGACGGGGTTGCCGTACCACTCTGGTGCGGAACGTGTCCTTGTGGACCTACGAAGTTCAGTAGCAACTTGATCCGAAGTACCTTGATCATCATCATTGGTTTCCTCTTCAGTTGGTGTGGGCATCACAGGAACATTTTCCTGAGCTGCACCACTTTCCCGTTCGAGAGGTAGTACTTCATCGAGTTCTACTTTCCTCCCACTTACTTCTTTCGAGAGAAACTCTTTTTCCAGAAAGCATCCGTTCTTGGCAACAAAGATTTTGCCCTCGGATCTTAAGTAGAAGGTATACCCGACAGTTTCCTTAGGGTATCCTATGAAGACGCATTTTTCCGACTTGGGTTCGAGCTTTTCAGGTTGAAGTTTCTTGACATAAGCATCGCATCCCCAAACTTTTAGAAACGACAGCTTAGGTTTCTTCCCAAACCATAATTCATACGGTGTCGTCTCAACGGATTTAGACGGTGCCCTATTTAAAGTGAATGTAGCTGTCTCTAGAGCGTATCCCCAAAATGATAGCGGTAAATCAGTAAGAGACATCATAGACCGCACCATATCCAATAGAGTGCGATTACGACGTTCGGACACACCGTTTCGCTGAGGTGTTCCAGGCGGCGTGAGTTGTGAAACGATTCCACATTTCCTTAAGTGTGTGCCAAATTCGTGACTTAAATATTCTCCTCCACGATCTGATCGTAGGCACTTTATCTTTCGGTCACGTTGATTCTCCACCTCATTCTGAAATTCCTTGAACTTTTCAAAGGTCTCAGACTTGTGTTTCATTAAGTAGACATACCCATATCTACTTAAGTCATCAGTGAGAGTGAGAACATAACGATATCCTCCGCGAGCCTCAACGCTCATTGGACCGCACACATCGGTATGTATGATTTCCAATAAGTTGGTTGCTCGCTCCATTGTTCCGGAGAACGGAGTCTTGGTCATCTTGCCCATGAGGCATGGTTCGCACGTGTCAAACGATTCATAATCAAGAGACTCTAAAAGTCCATCGGCATGGAGCTTCTTCATGCGCTTGACACCAATGTGACCAAGGCGGCAGTGCCACAAGTATGTGGGACTATCGTTATCAACTTTACATCTTTTGGCATCTACACTATGAACATGTGTAATATTACGCTCGAGATTCATTAAGAATAAACCATTGACCATCGGAGCATGACCATAAAACATATCTCTCATATAAATCGAACAACCATTATTCTCAGACTTAAATGAGTAGCCATCTCGTATTAAACGAGATCCAGATACAATGTTCATGCTCAAACTTGGCACTAAATAACAATTATTAAGGTTCAAAACTAATCCCGTAGGTAAATGTAGAGGCAGCGTGCCGACGGCGATCACATCGACTCTGGAACCATTCCCGACGCGCATCGTCACCTCGTCCTTCGCCAGTCTCCGTTTATTCCGCAGCTCCTGCTGTGAGTTACAAATATGAGCAACGGCACCGGTATCAAATACCCAGGAGTTACTACGAGTACTGGTAAGGTACACATCAATTACATGTATATCAAATATACCTTTGGTTTTGCCGGCCTTCTTATCTGCTAAGTATTTGGGGCAGTTCCGCTTCCAGTGACCCTTCCCCTTGCAATAAAAGCACTCAGTCTCAGGCTTAGGTCCATTCTTTGACTTCTTCCCGGTAACTGGCTTACCAGGCGCGGCAACCTCCTTGCCGTCCTTCTTGAAGTTCTTCTTACCCTTGCCCTTCTTGAACTTAGTGGTCTTATTGACCATCAACACTTGATGTTCTTTCTTGATTTCAGCCTCTGCTGACTTCAGCATCGAGAACACTTCAGGAATGGTCTTTTCCATCCCCTGCATGTTGTAGTTCATCACAAAGCTCTTGTAGCTTGGTGGGAGCGACTGGAGGATTCTGTCAATGACCGCCTCATCTGGGAGGTTAATGTTCAGCTGGGTCATACGGTTGTGCAACCCAGACATCTTCAGGATGTGCTCACTGACAGAACTGTTTTCCTCCATCTTACAACTGTAGAACTTGTCGGAGACATCATATCTCTCGACCCGGGCATGAGCTTGGAAAACTAGTTTCAGCTCTTCGAACATCTCATATGCTCCGTGATGCTCAAAACGCTTTTGGAGCCCCGGTTCTAAGCTGTAAAGCATGCCGCACTGAACGAGGGAGTAATCATCAGCGCGAGTTTGCCAAGCATTCATAATGTCTTGGTTCTCTGGGACGGGAGCGTCACCTAGCGGTCCTTCTAGGACATATTGTTTCCTGGCAGCTATGAGGATGATCCTCAGGTTCCGGACCCAGTCCGTATAGTTGCTGCCATCATCTTTCAGCTTGGTTTTCTCTAGGAACGCGTTGAAGTTCATGTTGACATGAGCGTTGGCCATTTGATCTACAAGACATATTTGCAAAGGTTTTAGACTAAGTTCATGATAATTAAGTTCTAATCAAATTATGAACTCCCACTCAGATTAGACATCCCTTTAGTCATCTAAGTGTTACACGATCCGAGTCGACTAGGCCGTGTCCGATCATCACGTGAGACGGACTAGTCATCGTCGGTGAACATTCTCATGTTGATCGTATCTTCCATACGACTCGTGTTCGACCTTTCGGTCTCCGTGTTCCGAGGCCATGTCTGCACATGCTAGGCTCGTCAAGTTAACCCTAAGTGTTTTCGCTGTGTAAAACTGTCTTACACCCGTTGTATGTGAACGTAAGAATCCATCACACCCGATCATCACGTGGTGCTTAGAAGCGACGAACTGTAGCAACGGTGCACAGTTAGGGGAGAACACTTCTTGAAATTTTTGTAAGGGATCATCTTATTTACTACCGTCGTCCTAAGTAAACAAGATGCATAAACATAATAAACATCACATGCAATTATATAGTTGTGACATGATATGGCCAATATCATATAGCTCCATTGATCTTCATCTTCGGGGCTCCATGATCATCTTGTCACCGGCTTGACACCATGATCTCCATCATCGTGTCTTCATGAAGTTGTCACGCCAACGACTACTTCTACTTCTATGGCTAACGCGTTTAGCAATAAAGTAAAGTGAGTTACATGGCGTTCTTCAATGACACGCAGGTCATACAAAAAATAAAGACAACTCCTATGGCTCCTGCCGGTTGTCATACTCATCGACATGCAAGTCGTGAATCCTATTACAAAGAACATGATCTCATACATCACAATTCATCATTCATCACAACTTCTGGCCATATCACATCACATGATCAATCGCTGCAAAAACAAGTTAGACGTCCTCTAATTGTTGTTGCATCTTTTACGTGGCTGCAATTGGGTTCTAGCAAGAACGTTTTCTTACCTACGAATAACCACAACGTGATTTTGTCAACTTCTATTTACCCTTCATAAGGGCCCTTTTCATCGAATCCGCTCCAACTAAAGTGGGAGAGACAGACACCCGCCAGCCACCTTATGCAACTAGTGCATGTCAGTCGGTGGAACCGGTCTCACGTAAGCGTACGTGTAAGGTTGGTCCGGGCCGCTTCATCCCACAATACCGCCGAAGCAAGAAAAGACTAGTAGAGGCAAGTAAGATGACAAAATCCACGCCCACAACAAAATTGTGTTCTACTCGTGCAAAGAGAACTACGCATAGACCTAGCTCATGATGCCACTGTTGGGGAACGTTGCAGAAAATTAAAATTTTTCCTACGGTTTCACCAAGATCCATCTATGAGTTCATCTAAGCAACGAGTCAAGGGAGAGAGTTTGCATCTACATACCACTTGTAGATCACGAGCGGAAGCTAGCCAAGGGGATGGTGATGATGGAGTCGTACTCGAACGTGATTCGGATCACCGATGTCCAAGTGCTGAACGGACAGCACCTCCGCGTTCAACACACGTACGGGACGGGAGACGTCTCCTCCTTCTTGATCCAGCAAGGGGGAAGGAGAGGTTGAGGAAGATTGCTCCAACGGCAGCACGACGGCGTGGTGTAGTTGGTGCAGCAGTACTCCGACAGGGCTTCGCCAAGCATATACGGAGGAGGAGAGGTGTTGGGGAGGGGAGGGGCTGCGCCTTGGCTTGTGTTAAGCTCCCATGCGCCTCCCCACTATATATAGGGGTGGAGGGGCTGGTTTCTTGCCCTCCAAGTCCATTGGGGCGTTGGCCAAGGTGGGAGGAAAGAAATCCCATCATTTCCTTCCCCACCGATTGTTATCCCCCCTTTTTAGGGATCTTGATCTTATCCCTTCGGGATATGATCTTATTCCTTCTAAGGGGGGATCTTGGTGCGCCTTGACCAGGGGTGTGGGGCCTTTCCCCCACTACTCACGTTCATGTGGGTCCCCCCATGCAGGTGGGCCCCACTCCGGAACCTTCTAGAACCTTCCCGGTACAATACCGAAAAATCCCGAACATTTTCCGGTGGCCAAAATAGGACTTCCCATATATAAATCTTTACCTCCGGACCATTCCGGAACTCCTCGTGACGTCCGGGATCTCATCCGGGACTCCGAACAACATTCGGTAACCACATACAAACTTCCTTTATAACCCTAGCGTCATCGAACCTTAAGTGTGTAGACCCTACGGGTTCGGGAGACATGTAGACATGACCGAGACGTTCTCCGGTCAATAACCAACAGCGGGATCTGGATACCCATGTTGGCTCCCACATGCTTCTCGATGTTGTCATCGGATGAACCACGATGTCGAGGATTCGATCAAACCCTGTATACAATTCCCTTTGTCAATCGGTACGTTACTTGCCCGAGACTCGATCGTCGGTATCCCAATACCTTGTTCAGTCTCGTTACCGGCAAGTCACTTTACTCGTACCGTAATGCATGATCTCGTGGCCAACACTTTGGTCACCTTGAGCTCATTATGATGATGCATTACCGAGTGGGCCCAGAGATACCTCTCCGTCATACGGAGTGACAAATCCCAGTCTCGATCCGTGTCAACCCAACAGCTACTTTCGGAGATACCTGTAATGCACCTTTATAGTCACCCAGTTACGTTGTGACGTTTGATACACCCAAGGCACTCCTACGGTATCCGGGAGTTACACGATCTCATGGTCTAAGGAAGAGATACTTGACATTGGCAAAGCTCTAGCAAACGAACTAAACGACCTTTGTGCTATGCTTAGGATTGGGTCTTGTCCATCACATCATTCTCCTAATGATGTGATCCCGTTATCAACGACATCCAATGTCCATAGCCAGGAAATCATGACTATCTGTTGATCACAATGAGCTAGTCAACTAGAGGCTCACTAGGGACATATTGAGGTCTATGTATTCACACGTGTATTACGATTTCCGGATAATACAATTATAGCATGAATAAAAGACAATTATCATGAACAATGAAATATAATAATACTTTTATTATTGCCTCTAGGGCATATTTCCAACATGTCTTTTGTTAGTGTTGGAGAGAGTGGACCATCATGAGCGGAGCTCTACCAACTGACTTATACCCCCCCCCCCCAGCAAGTGAAGTATGCATGAAAGAGTCGGATACTTCTTCTATTTTTTTCCTGACGTAGACTTAGCTCATCATACTTATGAATCTGGGTAAACAACCACATTTTGTTTATTACCATCGGGATATCTAATAAGGAAACCCTTATTTGTGTTTTTTTCATTATTGCCATGGATCAACTTCAATGGATGCATAAACTATATAGTTTTTGAATTTATATAAACTAAAGTATGCTTTTAATTTTAGGTAATGGACTAACACGTTATTTACTCTATAAGTAAACAAAAATATACTGCAAAATTGAGTAGCTCGATTAAAAACGGATTACACCATTGTGAACGCAAGGAGGTACAACCCTCGCCCTATCTCTTGGCGTGGCCGAAAGGAGGAGGATAACAACGGTGAGAGCGACGACGTAGGATCCAATACTTTTTCTAGGGTTGAGATGAGAAGGAGGAGCCCCCGCTGCTATGGTAATGACCACAACGACGGAAGAGGAGCAATCTCAATGATGTTGATGATGGCGGCAAGGGAGGAGCACTCACGGGAAAGCGGTTGCAACGACGACCTTTCCCGAAATGCCTCCTCAATATTGCCGCTCTTCATCCCGTAGTCACCTTTCTTCGGATGTAGCTCAAGTTGTTGTTATCTCGTGGACCTTTGGACCCCTCACACAGCCCACGGGCTAAGCAGCGCCCACCAAAACAGATCATACATCGACATGTGGGACCCACATGTGATCTGTATATCATAACTACTGCCATACCTGGTCATATGGGCGGCCTCATCCCATGTAGCCTTTTTATAAAAGGGTCGTGTCGTGCTGGCCCGAAGGCTTTACCTCGCGGATTAGCCTCACAATGTCACACGCAAGTGTCGGCCCAAGTTGATTTTCGGTCTTATGGGGCATTTTTTTAGTTTAAAAATGCCGAAATGGTCCTAAAAAATAGCACGTGGATCGTGCCGGGCCGGGCTTAAAAGCACGGCCCATATTGGCCAGGTACCGGGGGTCTTTTTCTTTCTTTTTCCCTTTTTCTTTTCTCTCGTATATTTCCCCCGCAGATGAGACCCCCTGCAACTCTGGAACCGGCGAACGGCGGCGCCGCGGCGCCGCCTCGCGGCCGCGCAGGACGGACCGCGACTGCCGCGGTCAGGTGATCACCGCACCCTCGCCTCGGGTTCCTTACTCTTTACTCCGCCCGCGTTAGCTGCATTTCAGTTTGCTCGTTGCGCCGCGTTGCTCCAGGCGTCGCCGCCGCTGCCGCTGCGCGAGAGGTCTGTTCCGGTGATAAGGGTGCCTCTAAGCCATTGAGATACCGGAGGAAGCCGAATCTCCTGGCAGCATTCGGAAACGCCGTAGGTTATCGGTCTCGGTATGGGTGCCTCTTGCTGGTCTGCCCCTTCTAGGTTTCAGGATTTAGCTCTTATACACACCACATTGTAGGTTGCGACTTGCAGTGGACGAGATCACCACAGAGACTTGCTGATGGGTCGAGCCTTAGCATTTGGTGGCAATTTTGGTGTTCTAACTAGCCGTTTTGCAGGTCCTATTTCCAATCCGTTTTGTGGTGATGTTCTCGATCCATTTGTTTGCTCATCCCACCTTTGGACCATCGAATTAGCCAACTTGATGATTTTACCCGTGTTGATTTAGTATTCAATACTTTTGTTTCCGCCACGGTGACCCTACGATTGTCTCCTACTAGTAATGGCCGGAATTTTTTCAGTTTGTCTGCTCTTTCTATGCACAATTTAGAAGGAGAATGTTGGGGATCGATGAACCGAGCAACTGCTTGTTATCATTACTCATGGCACACAGTTTGTGTTGCGAAGAGGGGAAGAGGAGATGAATTACAAGATTTCCGTATAGGGCCAGGTCACAATCTGTACAAAAGAACTAATCAGGCTAGTGAGCACAGAACTTGCAGCTTTTGCTTATAAACTATAAGATCTACTCTGCACACTGCAGCATAATTTGCTATCTACATTGTGAGCTAACTGAATTTTGCTTCTGAAGGTTAGCATCTACGCTGTTCAGGAAAGATACCACCTCCTGTATGGCTGGCCTCATTCCAGGATTGTGGTTGACACACTGGCAAGCAACTTCAAGCACCTTCAGCATCTGCTCTTCATATCCTGTGCCTCGAAGCGTTGGATCCAGAACTTCAATCAGCTTCCCTTTGGATCTCAACTCCTGTACCCACTTGACAAGCTCTTTTGACCTGGGACAGATTTGAACAGGCCGCCTCCCCGTGACCAGTTCAAGCAGGACCACACCAAAACTGTACATATCACCTCTCAGTGTGGCTACCCATCCCTGCCCGTACTCTGGGGGGATGTAACCGAGAGTACCGACCAACTCAGTCGTCACATGAGTTCTGTTGGGGAAGATCAATCTGGATAGCCCAAAGTCTGCAACATAAGCTTTGAAGTCTTTGTCCAGTAGGATGTTGCTCGACTTGATGTCACGGTGAACAATGTGAGGCTTGCATCCATCGTGGATGTAAGATAGACCCTGACTTGCTCCTTGTGCAATCTTCAGCCGTATTGGCCAGTCAAGAAATGAGTTGTCATCTGTGTCCCTGTTGTGAAGCCAATCATCCAGGCTGCCGTTCTCCATGTAGGAGTATATCAGCAGTCTTGAATCTCCCTGTATGCAGTAACCCCAGAATGGTACAAGATTGTCATGCTCTGCCGTGGAGAGTGCATCAACCTCTGCACTGAATTCCCTTTCCATCAGACACATTTCACTATTGAGCTTTTTTATGGCGACCTTTGAGCCATCAGGTAGCTCAGCCTTGTAGACTAGCCCATAGCCTCCACAGCCAATGATATGATCCTTGTCAAAGTTCTTTGTAGCTTTCAGGAGATCCGTCAGTGTGAGTTTGTTTTGTTCTCCCTTGCCTCGTGGAACCATCACCAAGGAGTATTCTGAATTGAGATTTGAAGATGTTGCCTCTATGTCATTGTTGTTGTTGCTCTGCCTTTTGCTCATGAAATTTGTACCCCTGAGCAAGACAAGGAGACGAGCCAGCAAGAAAAGAATGGCCAGCCCTCCAAAAAACACACCAAATGCAAGTGCAAAAATACCCTTCTTTTTCTTTTGTCTCTGGGTGATCAGAGGTGTTTCAGTTGAGCTGCAATGGTTTACAAGCATACGACCACACAATTTTGGGTTGCCATCAAAGCTAGAATTTGGAAACGTGCTAAGCTGGCCCACATCTGGAATAGACCCTTCTAGGTCATTATTGGAAATGTTGAATGTCGAAAGGAAGTGCAGATTGTTTAATGCAGCTGGAATTGTACCAATGAGATGATTACCAGACAAGTCGAGCGCCTGCAGGCTCGTGAGGTTGCTGATTGCTTCTGGGATCTCTCCAGATAGTTGGTTGGAGCTCAGGTTGAGGGAAATGAGTCCTTTCAACTGACCAATCTTCTCAGGTATCATGCCAGTGAAGTTATTTATCCCTAGATTCAGTACTTTAGGAAAAGCACTGGGCATGAGATATTGCATAAATGGGCTCTTATTATAAACAGGCAGCTCAAAGACCTTAGGTGCAGTTTTGTCCGACTTTAGCATTGGCATATCCATTAAGGAACTCGAAATTTCCCCTGTAAGGCTGTTGTTCATTAAGTCTAGATAGAAGAGCAAGTTTAGGCTGCTGATCCAGTCAGGTATTGGTCCAGTGAGCTGATTGTCGTGTAAAAATAACATCTCCAAATTTGGCAGCTTTGATAACCAATCAGGTATTTTTCCAGACAATGAACAATCATTTATAGAAAGAACCTGGAGATTCTCAAAACCCTCAACGCTAACATCCTCTGGCATGGTCTCATCCTTGAAGTTGAATCCGATAAGAAGGGTGGTGAGGCTCCTGCAACTCCTAAGGATCTGAAGTGTTCTTGTGATATCTGTAAGGGAGTTTTTAACAAGTGATAGGAATGAGAGAGACTTCAGATTGCCTATTCTTTCTGACAACTGGCCATGGAATTTGTTGTGAGATAGCCTCAGTGCAGTCAGCCTGCTGCAGGAGTATATGCTTTCTGGAACTGTGCCGGTGAAGTTGTTGTAGAGAAGATCCAAAACTTTCAGATTGGGCAGGCTTGTGAAGTTGACCTTGGTAAGTTCTCCAATGAACTGGTTGCTCTTGAGGTCAATTGTTACGAGATTTGTGCAGTTGCTCAGAGCTGATGGCAGCTCCCCTGACATGTTATTGTGTTCCAAATGCAGCTCCTCCAATCTCTTCAGGTCACCTATAGACTCTGGAATACTGCCGCTGAGCTCATTCCCCCCAAGATCAAGGGTGACCAGATTTGTGAGCTTGCTGATGCCATTGATAGCTCCTTCTAAACCATTGCTAGGCAAAGAGAGGTGCTCTAACGAGGTAACTTTGAAGAGCTCGTCCGGAAGAGCCCCAATGAGGTTGTTGTAGCCAGCGCCGAGCAGGTTCAGCACGGAGCAATTACTGAGCCCTGGAGGGATATTTCCACTGAATTCGTTAAAACTGAGTTCGAGCACGGCCAAAGATGGCGCGCTCACACAGGGGGTAATTGGTATCTGCCCAGTAAAGCTGTTGGTGCTGGCATTGAGTGCAACCAGGCTCTTCATCACCTCCCATATAGCAGATGGAAACCTTCCTGTAAACAGGTTGCTCGAGATGTTCAGTACCTGCAGAGGCAGCGCAGGTGTTGAAGGTGGCAGCTCGCTCAGGCCTCCAGTCAGGCGGTTGAAGCTGACGTCAAGGACGACGATGCTGCTGGACGACACCAACTCCAGCGGCAAGCCGCCAGACAGCGAGTTGCGTGACAGGTTGAGGCGGAGGAGGCCGGTGAGGTTACCCAGGGACGGCGAGATGGATCCCTTGAGGCCTCGAGAAGCCAGCGAAACACCAGTGACCGCCCCATCGGGACCGCCGCAGGTGATCCCTTCCCACGTGCAGCAGTCCGTGTCCCTCTGCCAGGACGCCGTGAGCCCGTCGTCCCGCGAGAGCCCAGCGAGGAGCTGGAGGAGGGAGCTCCTCTCCTGCTCCGTGCAGGAGCTGGCCGGCGAGACCAAGACGAGGACCAGCAGCAAGAGCGCCAGGCCGAGGAAAGGCCTCCTGCTTGGGCAATGGCGTGGCTGCATCTGCATGGCTTTCTGAGGAAGCTAGCGAAGGGAACCAATGAATGGCCGGGCTGGTGAAGAAAGAGCACGAGAGGAACGGGACACAAGCTGCTCACGGCTCCTTTTTGTTTGATCCTCTGTTCTCAGGTCGCTCTCAGGCGAAGGAAAGAGAAATGGGTCAAGGATTGGCTGCTATTGCCTATCCGGTGCATCATCGTCCATGTTCACACCTTGACATTTTCGCCTGCGATTGCCTGTCGGTAAGTTGACTTTTTGCTCATGGATTGCCGTGTTAATAGTTAGCAGGCATCCATGATTAAGTACTGAGTACTTATAATGATCTGTTACTGCACGCGTTTAGTTTAATTGATCTCGCATCACTTCTCCTATCCTGGTGGGTTGATACTTAGCGGTCATTCTTGATCAAGTCCTTAATGGTCCGTTATATCACACGTTTAATTTACTTGATCTGGCATCGCTCTCCTAACTGGATTACCTTAGCTTGCTCTGCTGTATTATTTGGTGACAGAAACTGAAGAGTAAATTCACCTCCTGATATGCATCCTGCCCATAAGCAGCAGTAAAGGGCTTGTTTGTCGCGGAGAGATCCAAACCGGTTTACAATGTGTGATCGGTGAGGCGGCAGCGTCCAGAGGGAACTGCATGGCTGAACGCCGCCGGCAATGTCGCGGTCAACGCGTGTGCGCGCATGGTTTTGGAGAAGAGCATCCAAGTGGAGGGCGAGCGTGTGAGCATGATTTTGGAGAAGGCGCGTGTGGAGGGCAAGGCGACACGCTGAGCAGACGAGCGGAGATACGCCGCTTTTGGATACATATACATATTTTCTATGCAAATATGGATGGAAGAGGAGTGTTTCTGGTTTCAAATTGGACCAGTTGCTTCTTTGTTTCGTGGCTCTACATCACCAGTCGCGGTCGGTACAATGAACGTCCTGCGCAAATGGGCCAGCACCACACCAATTTTTTTTTACTTTGCAGACAGCTAATCCAGCGCTGCTGATGTGGTCAGTAAGAAGCGAGTTGTGATTGGTCTGGCCAGTTGTGTAAGGTCAACTTGACAGGCTCCACGCGCCTGGCTGGCTGCTGGCTCCTGTCTGGACTGTCTTGTGAGAAAACAAACGGGGGCTGCTTTGAGTTTTTTTTTTCATATAAAAGGGCTGCTTTGAGGCTGGTATCTTGTGGTCGTCTGCGAAATTTGTACTTGCCGTTACGACATGGGGCAGGTATCTTGTGGTCGTCTGCGAGGAGCTTTTCTCATGGCCATTTTTGTCGCCTCCGACGGCGACGTTCCTCTTGCCTCCGGTGGCTTTAGGATGGGTTTGTGTCGACGTACGTTAATCTATGGGACCGGCAAAGGACCTTTTGCGGTACGGCTGCGGGGATCAACAATCCACAAAGAGCAGATTTAGCAGAGACACAAAGTTTACTCAGGTTCGGGGAACTGTGAGATGTAAAACTCTACTCCTGCTTTGATGAATTGATTATGTATGAACTCACATTACAAAGGAGTGCAGCTGCTACGCGTAATTAAGCAAAGTGTCGACCTTTGAAAAGGTGGACATGAGCCTCCTTTTATAGATTAAGGGGTCACAACAATAGCAAAATGGTGCTGAAATTTTATCTATTTATGGGCAACCCAATAATAATTTCAAAAATTTCTAATAAATCCTAGAGGCTTACTTAGCGCATTCGTGTAAGGCAAGGGGCACTACTAAAGTTTAGTCCCACGTTGCTAGTTTAGAGGGAGTTGGACCTCTTTATAAGGGAGGTTCTTTGTCCACTTGTATGAGCATGAGAATAAGAGGGACATCCACGCGCGCTCCTCCTCCGCCGCCCGCCTCGCCACGCTGCGGGTTGCGGGAATGAGTCGATGTGTAAATTTTTGCCACGCACGACGGGTATACGTACGGTCACACGAGAGCTGAAACGTTTTTGCTGAAGTGGAGATTGAATACGAACGGCGCACCTTTTCGTCTGCTCGCCTCCCTTTGTTCGTTTCACCTCCCGTCGCTGCCCTCTCGCCTTCTTCTCTTGCGTCTATAAAAGGGAGGTCGCTCCTTCCAGAGAGACGCACCAGAACAACACAACCCTCTCGCCTCCAAGTTCCTGACCACTGAGCTATTGCTACGATCTTCCCCATTCCGACTTGCGGCGTGCACCGCAGGTCGGGACAGTAAGCCTTCGAAACCGCACCTTTTGAGTCCTGTACAGGAGAAGGATGATAAGGTTTTGGGGGAGCGCTTCGCGCGACTACTGACTTCTTCGTCACGGACGCCCCGGACTCCGACGACTACTTCCCCGACGACGACTTCTTCCCCAACGTCGACGACCTCCACGACGACATGGCTGGCGAGGACACCGACCCCAAGTCCAGCGCTTCTACTACTGCTGTTCCGTACGTGTTCTTCCTCTTTCTATTAGAGGCCCTGCTACAGTTCCTTGTTCTAGTGTTTGCCCTAGATATGTTAGGCTCTATTTTATATATGCAACTTGCTATACTGTTTGCTCTAGATATGTTTAGTTCCAGTTCATATATGAAGATGTTGTTTATCTTCTCTTTATCAAATCGCATGGCTTGTTTTATCACTGCTATACTAGCCGTGCTTTATCTAGTATTTCTGTTAATAAAATCATTCGGTAAATTGCTCATATTTCCAACAATCCAAAAACCTTTATCATAGGCAATTTACTCCAAGTGGTTTTGCTGCTTCCATGAGACCTTCTATGTTTGAGGGTATCCATTATAAGAGGTGGCGCGTGAAAGCAGTCTTATGGTTTCAAACCATAAGTTGTTATGACGCCACACTTGGCAAACATGAAGGGGAGTATGATGCCCATCAGGAACAAGCTTTTCAGAAAATGGATACTCTGTTTAAGGTTGCTCTCTTGAGTGTTCTTGGTGAGAACATAGTTGATGCTTATGCGTCAATTGACAATGGAAAAGATATGTGGAACGCACTCGAGGCCAAGTTTGGGGTCTCGGATGCTGGCACTGAGTTGTGCATCATGGAGCAATTCTATGATTACAGGATGACTGAAGAGCGCTCCGTGGTTGAGCAAGCTCATGAGATACAGTCATTTGCTAGAGAACTTGAGCATTCAATTGTATGCTACCAGACAAGTTTGTTGCTGGAGGTATCATCACTAAGCTTCCTCCTTCGTGGAGGAACTTTGCTACCTTACTGAAGCATAAGAGGCAGGAGTTTTCCGTTCCGGATCTCATTGGTACTCTTGATGTGGAAGAAAAGGCGAGAGCAAAGGATACATGTGCTCGAGGTATTGAGGGAGGATCTAGTGCCAATCTGGTACAGAAACAGAACTTCCAGCCCCACAAGTTCAAGAACAAGGGTAAATTTTGATGGTAAAGCAAAGTTTGATGGGAAGAACAAGGCTGTGCAACACAAGATCTTCAAGAAGAAGAATGACAAGAAGAAAGGTGTTTGTCATGTGTGTGGGGATCCTGATCATTAGGCTCCTAGTTGCCCTAATCGCTATGACAAGCGTCACCCTGGGAAAGGCGACAAGACCGCTAATATTGTCATTGGAGATACTGACATGAAGGATGCTGGGTATGGTATATCTCCCACTATTTTTTCAGTATGTCATTCTCCTGATTGGTTAATTGACACGGGTGCTAATGTGCATGTATGCGGTGATATATCCATGTTTTCGTCTTATCAGACCGCAGGGACTTCAACCGTGCTGATGGGCAACGGTACAAGTGCTTCTATTCATGGTGTTGGCACGGTCGATCTGAAGTTTACTTCGGGGAAGATCGTGCGGCTGAAGAACGTGCATTATGCCCCCTCCGTCAATAAAAATCTTGTTAGCGGGTCTCTTCCGTGTAGAGATGTCCATAAGCTTGTCTTTGAGTCAAATAAATTTGTAATATCCAAGTAGGGAACCTTTGTTGGTAAAGGCTATGAGTCAGGAAGCCTGTTTCGTTTATCCTTGTGAGACGTTTGCAATAAAGTTGTTAATCTTGTTTGCAACAATAGTGAATCAAATGTGTGGCATTCACGTCTTTGTCATGTTAACTTTGGTTGCATGTCGCGACTAGCGAAGTTGAACTCAATTCCTAGTTTCACCACTGTCAAGGGATCTAAGTGTCAAGTTTATGTGCAAGCTAAGCAACCTCGTAAGTCTCACACGACTGCAGAAACGAGAAATCTTGCACCACTAGAGCTCATACATTCAGATCTATGTGAAATGAATGGCGTTTTGACAAAAGGTGGAAAGAAATATTTCATGACATTAATTGACGACTCCACTAGATACTGCCGTGTGTATCTTTTGAAATCTAAGGATGAGGCTTTGAACTTTTTCAAGATCTATAAAGCTGAAGTGGAAAACCAACTTGATCGGAAAATCAGGAGGCTTAGGTCCGACCATGTTGGAGAGTATTTTTCCAATGAATTTGATGCTTTTTGTGCGGAACATGGTATAATCCATGAGAGGACGCCTCCCTATTCATCTTAGTCAAATGGGGTAGCCGAAAGAAAGAACCGTACTCTAACTAATTTAGTTAATGCCATGTTAGACACATCGGGTCTCTCCAAGGCATGGTGGGGGAGGCGATATTGACTGCATGTCATGTCCTAAACCGAGTTCCCACAAAGAACAAAGAGATAACTCCATTTGAGGAATGGGAGAAGAAAAGATTAAAGCTCTCTTATCTACGAACCTGGGGTTGTTTGGCGAAACTCAATGTGCCAATTCCAAAGAAGCGCAAACTTGGACCAAAAACTGTGGATTGTGTTTTCCTGGGTTATGCTTTTCATAGTATCAGTTATAGTTCTTGGTTGTAAAGTCTGAGGTACCTGACATGCATGTCGGTATGATCATGGAGTCGAATGATGCGACTTTCTTTGAAGATATTTTTCCCATGAAGGATATGGCTACCTCATCTAATCAGGAGATGCCTAGTTCATCGAATCAGGAACCAGTTACAATTACTGAACCTGCCATTTCGATGAAACACTTTGAAAATCCTGTGGAGGAGAACAATGAAGTTCCTACTAGGAGCAAGAGACAAAGGACTGCAAAGTCCTTTGGTGATGATTTTCTTGTGTATCTCATAGATGACACTCCCAGTTCTATTTTAGAGGCCTATGCATCTGAAGATGCTGACTACTGGAAGGAAGCGGTTCGTAGCGAGATGGATTCCATCTTGGCGAATGAAACTTGGGAGATAACTGATCGTCCTTATGGATGCAAACCTATAGGATGAAAATAGGTATTCAAGAAGAAGCTTAGGGCTGATGGTTCTATTGAAAAGTACAAGGCTCGGCTCATGGATGAGGGTTATATCCAAAAGGAAGGTGAAAACTTCTTTGATACTTACTCACCTGTGGCTCGACTGACCACTATTCGAGTTCTACTTTCACTAGCTGCCTCACATGGTCTTCTCGTTCATCAAATGGATGTTAAGACTACTTTCCTAAATGGAGAGTTGGACGAGGAAATTTATATGGAACAACCAGATGGGTTTGTAATAGATGGTCAGGAAGGGAAAGTGTGCAAGTTGCTGAAGTCTATGTATGGACTCAACCAAGCACCCAAACAGTGGCATGAGAAGTTTGAAGGAACTTTAACAGCTGCAGGCTTTGTTGTGAACGAAGCTGACAAATGTGTGTACTATCGCCATGGTGGGGGCGAGGGAGTTGTCCTTTGCTTGTATGTTAATGACATATTGATTTTCGAAACAAATCTGAATGTTATTAAGGAGGTCAAGGATTTCCTATCTCGCCGTTTTGAGATGAAGGATTTAGGAGTGGCTGATGTCATTCTGAACATCAAGTTGTTGAGAGACGATGATGGTGGGATTACATTGCTTCAATCTCACTATGTGGAAAAGATCTTGAGTCGCTTTGGCTACAGTGACTGCAAGCCCTCTCCAACACCATATGATGCCAGTGTGTTGCTTCGAAAGAATCGAAGAATTGCTAGATATCAATTGAAATATTCTCAGATTATTGGCTCACTTATGTACTTAGCCAGTGCTACAAGACCTAACATCTCTTTTGCTGTTAGCAAACTGAGTCGATTTGTCTCAAAACCAAGAGATGTGCATTGGAAAGCTCTAGAGAGGGTTTTGCGTTATTTGAAAGGCACTGCGAATTATGGAATTCACTACACCGGGCACCCAAAGGTGCTTGAAGGGTATAGTGACTCAAATTGGATCTCAGATGCTGATGAGATAAAGGCCACGAGCGGATATGTATTCACTCATGGAGGTGGCGCTGTTTCTTGGAAGTCTTGCAAGCAGACCATCTTAACGAGGTCAACAATGGAAGCAGAACTCACAGCACTAGATATAACTACGGTCGAAGTAGATTGGCTTCGTCGGCTCTTGAATGACTTGCCGATTGTTGAGAAACCTGTACCGGGTATCCTTATGAACTGTGACAATCAAATTGTGATCACAAAAGTGAGCAGCTCGAAGGATAACATGAAGTCATCCAGACACGTTCAAAGAAGGTTAAAGTCTGTCAGGAAAATGAAAAACTCCAGAGTTATTGCATTGGATTATATCCAAACGTCTAAAAATCTGGCAGATCCTTTTACTAAGGGTCTATCACGTAATGTGATAGATAATGCATCGAGGGAGATGGGTATGAGACCCACAATATGAGTTGTTCAAAGTGGTAACCTAGTCTATGTGATCGGAGATCCCATGAATTAGATGGGGAAGAAAAGTTGTTGGTCAACTGAGAGGAGAGTATCCTTACTGTTAACAATACCACTCCATGAAGATGCAATACTCTCCTAAATCTGCATGGCAGGTTGATGTATATCTTGATGTGATCTAAGTGGCTCATTTAAGCAGAGATGTTGACCTACAGAACATCTTTTGAAGAACACACCTATATGAGTCTGATTGTCAAACGTCGCAATCTATGAGAGTAGGGTTCTCTCTAGTAAACTCATGAAAGGTCACGGAGTATGACACATAAGCTCCACCTGGGGAAGACCCACGGTAGCCTAGTATCGGTCAAGGCTTTGTGTGAAGCTAGATTCGCAGAAAACTTGCAGTTCAAGGCCCAGTCCACTGTTCAAGTTGCTTACTAGTGTAGCATAGAGTTCTAGGTGGAAGTTCAACTTAACAGTCTCCACTTCAATACCGGTATATAAAACAGTGTTTTGGAACTAATGGCAAATTCTATGTGCCTCTAGGATCTGGTGGGGGATTGCTGGAGTTTTATCTATTTATGGGCCAAACTAATAATAATTTCAGAAATTCCTAACAAATCCTAGAGGCACACTTAGCCCATTCATGCAAGGCAAGGGGCACTACTAAAGTTTAGTCCCACATTGCTAGTTTAGAGGGAGTTGGACCTCTTTATAAGGGAGGTTCTTTCCCCACTTGTATGAGCATGAGAACAAGAGGGACATCCACGCGCGCTCCTCCTCTGCCGCCCGTCGCCGCGCCACAGGTTGCGAGAATGAGCCGAGCCGATGTCTAAATTTTTGCCACACACGACGGGTATACGAACGGTCACACGGGAGCTGAAACGTTTTTGCTGAAGTGGAGGTTGAATACGAACGACGCACCTCTTCGCCTGCTGCCTGTTCACTTCGCCTCCCGCTCTTCGTTTCACCTCCCGTCGCTGCCCTCCCGCCTTCTTCTCTTGCGCCTATAAAAGGGAGGTCGCTCCTCCCAGAGAGACGCACCAGAACAACACAACCCTCTCGCCTCCAAATTCCTGACCACTGAGCTACTGCTACGATCTTCCTCATCCCGACTTGCGGCATGCACCACAGGTCGGGACAGTAGGCCTCCGAAACCGCACCTTTTGAGTCCTGTATGGGAGAAGGGTGATAAGGTTTTTGGGGAGCGCTTCGCGCGACCACTGACTTCTTCATCACGGGCGCCCCGAACTCCGACGACTACTTCCCCGACGACAACTTCTTCCCCAACGTCGACGACCTCCTCGATGACATGGCTGGTGGGGACACCGACCCCAAGTCCAGCGCTTCTGCTGCTGCTGTCCCATATGTGTTCTTCCTCTTTCTATTAGAGGCCATGCTACACTTCCTTGTTCTAGTGTTTGCCCTAGATATGTTAGGCTCTATTTCAATATGCAACTTGCTATACTGTCTGCTCTAGATATGTTTAGTTACAGTTCATATATGAAGATGTTGTTTATCTTCTCTTTGTCAAATTGCATGGCTTGTTTTATCACTGCTATACTAGTCGTGCTTTATCTAGTATTTCTGTTAATAAAATCATTTGGTAAATTGCTCATATTTCCAACAAATGGTAATTACACGAGGTGAATAGTGGCTAAAGTGCTATCATGCCTAATCCTGCCGGATTAGGACAAAAGCGATAAATGCGGCGTGAGGTGTCATGCTGGGGATGAGCTCCAACAAGGAAGTGTCTCTCCTTTTGTGCCGTTTGTCCATCTATCTCCTATTTCTTCGCCATGACCCTGGGACGGGTGTCATTGAAGTTGGTCTTCAGGCGACGTGCTGACACGTGCGCCGACGAGTTTCACCTAACCGCCTGCCCGCTCGACACCTATTGACAAGCGACTAGCTGGTCGGTGAGGTGGAGAGATGGACATGCAGAGGGAGTTTGTCAGCACGGAGTTTGTCGGGCCTTCACTTGCCAGTGTGCAGCTTGCCGACAACTTGAGTCTTGATCTTCAGTACTACCTTAGTACTTCTCGATCATCTGCCTGGAGGTCTTCTTCATGGTTTTGAAAACCAAGTCTTGAATGTTGGTCAGAGTCATCCCTCGGCAAGCCCTTACCGTCGGGAAAGCTACTACTACCTATGCATAATTTAGGGTACCAAATACCCAAGTTACAGTACACCGGCAGTTTGGTTTTGAGGTAAATCTAAATTTTGTTTTGTTTGAACCTTGAAGGATGGAACATGGTTCCCATAGCCATTCTAATGTTTGATTCAAGGGACGGGTGATGAATAAAGACTGTAGCGACATTTTTGACTTAGGAGGTGAGATTACCTCACAATTTGTAAATTTTCAATGTAAGGCAATAGAATACCATTTAACTTAAACTTCAACATTCCATAAGTTGGCTAAGGTAGGGGTAGGGGAAGAGCTTTGTAAGTTATGGCTAATGATGCCTCCCGACTTTGTTTTAGATGTGGTCTCTGAGGAGATCCGAGACTTTTAATTTAAATAAAGCGGCGTGATTGATCCTGAAAAAACTCCCCAATATGATATTGAAAGAAAAAGGATTTAATCCTTTTATAAGAACTATCATAGTTCAGCATTCCGTATGTAACACAAGTTCGTGCATAGAACTTATAGTTGAACATGCCATATGTAACACAAGTGTGTGGGACTCATAGTTCAACATTCCATAGAGTACTAGAACCTAAAATTACATAACTCATAGTTCAATGTTCTAGTTGTAATCAAAAGAGCAAGTCCATACAACCCGTAGTTAACAGGTTGTCATCAAAAGCACAAGACAAACACCACATATGCACTCAAATGCTTCGGCTTCAGGAAAGGTACTCTTCACATACCTAGAAACCCAAACCATCTTTTGAGCCTTCTCCAACACCCTAAATGCCATTGCAACACAATGATTGTCAACCAAATAGGGATACTAATGAGCATGGTGTTGGGGAACGTTGCAGAAAACAAAATTTTCCTACGGTTTCACCAAGATCCATCTAGGAGTTCATCTAGCAACGAGTGATCGGATTGCATCTACATACCTTTGTAGATCACGCGCGGAAGCGTTCAAAGAACGGGGATGAGGAAGGCATACTCGACGTGATCCAAATCACCGGAGATCCTAGCGCCGAACGGATGGCACCTCCGCGTTCAACACACGTACGGTCAGCGTGACGTATCCTTCTTCTTGATCCAGCAAGGGGGAAGGAGAGGTTGAGGAAGATGGCTCCAGCAGCAGCACGACGGCGTGGTGGTGATGGAGCTGCAGTACTCCGGCAGGGCTTCGCCAAGCTCTATGGAGGAGGAGGGTGTGTTGGAGAGGGAGAGGGAGGCACCAAAGGCATGTGTTGAGAGGCTCTCCTTCCCCCACTATATATAGGGAGCCTAGGGGGGGGGGCGGCCCTAGGAGATCCAATCTCCTAGGGGGGCGGCGGCCAAGGGAGGAATCCCTCCTCCCCAAGGCACCTAGGAGGTGCCTTCCCCCTTTGGGACTCTTCCCCTTTTTTTCATTTCTTGGCGCATGGGCCTCTTGGGGCTGGTACCCTTGGCCCATATAGGCCAAGGCGCACCCCCTACAGCCCATGTGCCCCCCGGGGCAGGTGGCCCCACCCGGTGGACCCCCGGGACCCTTCCGGTGGTCCCGGTACAATACCGGTGACCCCGAAACTTGTCCCAATGGCCGAAATAGCACTTCCTATATATAATTCTTTACCTCCAGACCATTCCGGAACTCCTCGTGACGTCCAGGATCTCATCTGGGACTCCGAACAACATTCGGGTTACTGCATATACATATCCCTACAACCCTAGCATCACCGAACCTTAAGTGTGTAGACCCTACGGGTTCGGGAGACATGTATACATGACCGAGATCGCTCTCCCGTCAATAACCAATAGCGGGATCTAGATACCCATGTTGGCTCCCACATGCTCCTCGATGATCTCATCGGATGAACCACGATTTCGAGGATTCAAGCAACCCCGTATACAATGCCCTTCGTCAATCGGTATGTTACTTGCCCGAGATTCGATCGTCGGTATCCCAATACCTCCTTCTCTCGTTACTGGCAAGTCACTTTACTCGTACCGTAATGCATGATCCCGTGACCAGACACTTGGTCACTTTGAGCTCATTATGATGATGCATTACCGAGTGGGCCCAGTGATACCTCTCCGTCATACGGAGTGACAAATCCCAGTCTTGATCCGTGTCAACCCAACAGACAGTTTCGGAGATACCCATAGTATACCTTTATAGTCACCCAGTTACGTTGTGACGTTTGGTACACGCAAAGCACTCCTATGGTATCCGGGAGTTACACGATCTCATGGTCTAAGGAAAAGATACTTGACATTGGAAAACTCTAGCAAACGAACTATACGATCTTGTGCTATGTTTAGGATTGGGTCTTGTGCATCACATCATTCTCCTAATGATGTGATCTCGTTATCAATGACATCCAATGTCCATAGTCAGGAAACCATGACTATCTGTTGATCAACGAGCTAGTCAACTAGAGGCTTACTAGGGACATGTTGGTGTCTAAGTATTCACACATGTATTACGATTTCCGGATAACACAATTATAGCATGAATAAAGACAATTATCATGAACAAGGAAATATAATAATAATGCTTTTATTATTGCCTCTAGGGCATATTTCCAACAGTCTCCCACTTGCACTAGAGTCAATAATCTAGTTACATTGTGATGAATCGAACACCCATGGAATTCTGGTGTTGATCATGTTTTGCTCTAGGGAGAGGTTTAGTCAACGGATCTGCTACATTCAGGTCCGTATGTACTTTACAAATATCTATATCTCCATCTTGAACATTTTCACGAATGGAGTTGAAGCGACGCTTGATGTGCCTTGTCTTCTTGTGAAACCTGGGCTCCTTGGCAAGAGCAATAGCTCCAGTGTTGTCACAGAAGAGCTTGATCGGCCCCGATGCATTGGGTATGACTCCTAGGTCGGTGATGAACTCCTTCACCCAAATTGCTTCATGCGCTGCCTCCGAGGCTGCCATGTACTCCGCTTCACATGTAGATCCCGCCACGACGCTCTGCTTGCAACTGCACCAGCTTACTGCCCCACCATTCAAAATATACACGTATCCGGTTTGTGACTTAGAGTCATCCAGATCTGTGTCAAAGCTAGCGTCGACGTAACCCTTTACGACGAGCTCTTCGTCACCTCCATAAACGAGAAACATTTCCTTAGTCCTTTTCAGGTACTTCAGGATATTCTTGACCGCTGTCCAGTGTTCCTTGCCGGGATTACTTTGGTACCTTCCTGCCAAACTTATGGCAAGGTTTACATTAGGTCTGGTACACAGCATGGCATACATAATAGAACCTATGGCTGAGGCATAGGGGATGACACTCATCTCTTCTATATCTTCTGCCGTGGTCGGACATTGAGCTGAGCTCAATTTCACACCTTGTAACACAGGCAAGAACCCCTTCTTAGACTGATCCATATTGAATTTCTTCAATATCTTATCAAGGTATGTGCTTTGTGAAAGACCTATGAAGCGTCTTGATCTATCTCTATAGATCTTGATGCCTAATATATATGCAGCTTCTCCAAGGTCCTTCATTGAAAAACTCTTATTCAAGTAGGCCTTAATGTTGTCCAAGAGTTCTATATCATTTCCCATCAAAAGTATGTCATCTACATATAATATGAGAAATGCTACAAAGCTCCCACTCACTTTCTTGTAAACACATGCTTCTCCATAAGTCTGTGTAAACCCAAACGCTTTGATCATCTCATCAAAGCGAATGTTCCAACTCCGAGATGCTTGCACCAGCCCATAAATCGAGCGTTGGAGCTTGCACACCTTGTCAGCATTCTTAGGATCGACAAAACCTTCCGGCTGCATCATATACAATTCTTCCTTAAGGACACCATTAAGGAATGCCGTTTTGACGTCCATTTGCCATATTTCATAATCATAGAATGCGGCAATTGCTAACATGATTCGGACGGACTTTAGCTTCGCTACCGGTGAGAAAGTCTCATCGTAGTCAACCCCTTGAACTTGTCGATAACCCTTAGCGACAAGCCGAGCTTTATAGATGGTCACATTACCATCCGCGCCTGTCTTCTTCTTAAAGATCCATTTATTTTCTATGGCTCGCCGCTCTACGGGCAAGTCAGTCAAAGTCCATACTTCATTTTCATACATGGATCCTATCTCGGATTTCATGGCTTCCAGCCTTTTGTCGGAATCCGGGCCCGCCATCGCTTCTTCATAGATTGAAGGTTCACCGTTGTCTAACAACATGATTTCCAAGACAGGGTTGCCGTACCACTCTGGTGCGGAACGTGTCCTTGTGGACCTTCGAATTTCAGTAGGAGCTTGATCAGAAGTATCTTGATCATCATCATTATCTTTCTCTGTAGTCGGTGTAGGCACCTCAGGAACATTTTCTTGAGCTGCGCCATTCATCAAGTTCTACTTTCCTCCCACTTACTTCTTTCGAGAGAAACTCTTTCTCTAGAAAGGATCCATTCTTGGCAACAAAGATCTTGCCTTTGGATCTGAGGTAGAAGGTATACCCAATAGTTTCCTTAGGGTATCCTATGAAGACGCATTTTTCTGACTTGGGTTCGAGCTTTTCAGGTTGAAGTTTCTTGACATAAGCATCGCATCCCCAAACTTTTAGAAACGACAGCTTAGGTTTCTTCCCAAACCATAATTCATACGGTGTCGTCTCAACGGATTTTGACGGAGCCCTATTTAAAGTGAATGCGGCAGTCTCTAAAGCATACCCCCAAAAAGATAGCGGTAAATCGGTAGGAGACATCATAGATCGCAACATATCTAATAGAGTGCGATTACGACGTTCGGACACACCATTACGCTGAGGTGTTCCAGGCAGCGTGAGTTGTGAAACTATTCCACATTTTCTTAAGTGTGTGCCAAACTCGTGACTCAAGTATTCTCCTCCACGATCTGATCGCAGGAACTTGATTTTCCTGTCACGTTGATTCTCAACCTCACTCTGAAATTCTTTGAACTTTTCAAAGGTCTCAGACTTGTGTTTCATTAAGTAGACATACCCATATCTACTCAAGTCATCAGTGAGGGTGAGAACATAACGATAGCCACCGCGAGCCTCAACACTCATTGGACCACACACATCAGTATGTATGATTTCCAATAAGTTGGTTGCTCGCTCCATTGTTCCTGAGAACGGAGTCTTGGTCATTTTACCCATGAGGCATGGTTCGCACGTGTCAAATGATTCGTAATCAAGAGACTCTAAAAGTCCATCAGCATGGAGCTTCTTCATGCGTTTGACACCTATGTGACCAAGGCGGCCGTGCCACAAGTATCTGGGACTATCATTATCAATCTTACATCTTTTGGTACTCACACTATGAACATGTGTAGCATTACGCTCGAGATTCATTAAGAATAAACCATTCACCATCGGAGCATGACCATAAAACATATCTCTCATATAAATAGAACAACCATTATTCTCAGATTTAAATGAGTAGCCATCTCGTATTAAACGAGATCCTGATACAATGTTCATGCTCAAACTTGGCACTAAATAACAATTATTGAGGTTCAAAACTAATCCCGTAGGTAAATGTAGAGGTAGCGTACCGACGGCGATCACATCGACCTTGGAACCATTCCCGACGCGCATCATCACCTCGTCCTTCGCCAGTCTCCGCTTATTCCGCAGCTCCTGCTTTGAGTTACAAATGTGAGCAACTGCACCGGTATCAAATATCCAGGAGCTACTACAAGTACTGGTAAGGTACACATCAATTACATGTATATCACATATACCTTTCGTTTTGCCGGCCTTCTTGTCCGCTAAGTACTTGGGGCAGTTCCGCTTCCAGTGACCACTTTCCTTGCAATAAAAGCACTCAGTCTCGGGCTTGGGTCCATTCTTTGGCTTCTTCCCGGCAGCTTGCTTGCCGGGCGCGGCAACTCCCTTGCCGTCCTTCTTGAAGGCTTTCTTACCCTTGCCCTTCTTGAACTTAGTGGTTTTATTCACCATCAACACTTGATGTTCCTTTTTGACTTCTACCTCTGCTGATTTCAGCATTGCAAATACTTCAGGAATGGTCTTTTCCATCCCCTGCATATTGAAGTTCATCACAAAGCTCTTGTAGCTCGGTGGAAGCGACTGAAGGATTCTGTCAATGACCGCGTCATCCAGGAGATTAACTCCCAGCTGAGTCAAGCGGTTATGTAACCCAGACATAGTGAGTATGTGCTCACTGACAGAACTGTTTTCCTCCATCTTACAGCTGAAGAACTTGTCGGAGACTTGATATCTCTCGACCCGGGCATGAGCTTGGAAAACCATTTTCAGCTCTTCGAACATCTCATATGCTCCGTGTCTCTCAAAACGCTTTTGGAGCCCCGGCTCTAAGCTGTAAAGCATGCCGCACTGAACAAGGGAGTAGTCATCGGTACGTGCCTGCCAAGCGTTCATAACGTCTTGTTCTGCAGGGAGAACAGGTGCGTCACCTAGCGGTGCTTGTAGGACATAATCTTTCTTGGCAGCTATGAGGATGATCCTTAGGTTCCGGACCCAGTCCGTGTAGTTGCTGCCATCGTCTTTCAGCTTGGTTTTCTCTAGGAACGCGTTGAAGTTGAGGACTACGTTGGCCATTTGATCTACAAGACATATTGTAAAGATTTTAGACTAAGTTCATGATAATTAAGTTCATCTAATCAAATGAACTCCCACTTAGATAGACATCCCTCCTGTAATCTAAGTATAACATGATCCGAGTTAACTAGGCCGTGTCCGATCATCACGTGAGACGGACTAGTCAACATCGGTGAACATCTTCATGTTGATCGTATCTTCTATACGACTCATGCTCGACCTTTCGGTCTTCTGTGTTCCGAGGCCATGTCTGTACATGCTAGGTTCGTCAAGTAAACCTAAGTGTTTGCATGTGTAAACCTGTCTTACACCCGTTTTATGTGAACGTTAGAATCTATCACACCCAATCATCACGTGGTGCTTCGAAACAACGAACTGTCGCAACGGTGCACAGTTAGGGGGAACACTTTCTTGAAATTATTATGAGGGATCATCTTATTTACTACCGTCGTTCTAAGCAAACAAGATGTACAAAACATGATAAACATCACATGCAATCAAATAATAACAGTGACATGATATGGCCAATATCACATAGCTCCTTTGATCTCCATCTTGGGGCTCCATGATCATCTTGTCACCGGCATGACACCATGATCTCCATCATCATGATCTCCATCATCGTGTCTCCATGAAGTTGCTCGCCAACTATTACTTCTACTACTATGGCTAACGCATTTAGCAATAAAGTAAAGTAATTTACATGGCGTTTCTCAATGACACGCAGGTCATACAAAAAATAAAGACAACTCCTATGGCTCCTGTCGGTTGTCATACTCATCGACATGCAAGTCGTGATTCCTATTACAATAGCATGAACATCTCATACATCACATATATATCATTCATCATTCATCACAACTTTGGCCATATCATATCACAAAGCACTTGCTGCAAAAACAAGTTAGACGTCCTCTAATTGTTGTTGCAAGTTTTACGTGGCTGAAGTAGGGTTCTAGCAAGAACGTTTTCTTACCTACGTGAAAGCCACAACGTGATATTTCAACTTCTATTTACCCTTCATAAGGACCCTTTTCATCGAATCCGCTCCAACTAAAGTGGGAGAGACAGACACCCGCCAACCACCTTATGCAACTAGTGCATGTTTGATGGTGGAACCGGTCTCACGTAAGCGTACGTGTAAGGTTAGTCCGGGCCGCTTCATCCCACAATACCATTGAAGCAAGATAAGACTAGTAGCGACAAGAAAGTTGACAACATCAACGCCCACAACAAATTGTGTTCTACTCGTGCAAAGAGAACTACGCATAAACCTAGCTCATGATGCCACTGTTGGGGAACGTTGCAGAAAACAAAATTTTCCTACGGTTTCACCAAGATCCATCTAGGAGTTCATCTAGCAACGAGTGATCGGATTGCATCTACATACCTTTGTAGATCACGCGTGGAAGCGTTCAAAGAACGGGGATGAGGAAGGCGTACTCGACGTGATCCAAATCACCGGAGATCCTAGCGCCGAACGGACGGCACCTCCGCGTTCAACACACGTACGGTCAGCGTCACGTCTCCTTCTTCTTGATCCATCAAGGGGGAAGGAGAGGTTGAGGAAGATGGCTCCAGCAGCAGCACGATGGCGTGGTGGTGATGGAGCTGCAGTACTCTGGCAGGGCTTCGCCAAGCTCTATGGAGGAGGAGGGTGTGTTGGAGAGGGAGAGGAAGGCACCAAAGGCGTGTGTTGAGAGGCTCTCCTTCCCCCACTATATATAGGGAGCCTAGGGGGGGCTCCGGCCCTAGGAGATCCAATCTCCTAGGGGGGCGGCGGCCAAGGGAGGAATCCCTCCTCCCCAAGGCACCTAGGAGGTGCCTTCCCCCTTTGGGACTCTTCCCCTTTTTTTATCTCTTGGCGCATGGGCCTCTTGGGGCTGGTGCCCTTGGCCCATATAGTCCAAGGCGCACCCCCTACAGCCCATGTGGCCCCCCAGGGCAGGTGGCCCCACCCGGTGGACCCCCGGGACCCTTCCGGTGGTCCCGGTACAATACCGGTGACCCCGAAACTTGTCCCGATGGCCGAAATAGCACTTCATATATATAATTCTTTACCTCCGGACCATTCCGGAACTCCTTGTGACGTCCGGGATCTCATCCGGGACTCCGAACGACATTCGGGTTACTGCATATACATATCCCAACAACCCTAGCGTCACCGAACCTTAAGTGTGTAGACCCTACGGGTTCGGGAGACATGTAGACATGACCGAGATCGCTCTCCGGTCAATAACCAACAGGGGGATCTGGATACCTATGTTGGCTCCCACATGCTCCTCGATGATCTCATCGGATGAACCACGATGTCGAGGATTCAAGCAACCCCGTATACAATTCCCTTCGTCAATCGGTATGTTACTTGCACGAGATTCGATCGTCGGTATCCCAATACCTCGTTCAATCTCGTTACCGGCAAGTCACTTTACTCGTACCGTAATGCATGATCCCGTGACCAGACACTTGGTCACTTTGAGCTCATTATGATGATGCATTATTGAGTGGGCCCAGTGATACCTCTCCGTCATACGGAGTGAAAAATCCCAGTCTTGATCCGTGTCAACCCAATAGACACTTTCGGAGATACCCGTAGTATACCTTTATAGTCACCCAGTTACGTTGTGACATTTGGTGCACCCAAAGCACTCCTACGGTATCCGGGAGTCACACGATCTCATGGTCTAAGGAAAAGATACTTGACATTGGAAAACTCTAGCAAACGAACTATACGATCTTGTGCTATGTTTAGGATTGGGTCTTGTCCATCACATCATTCTCCTAATGATGTGATCTCGTTATCAATGACATCCAATGTCCATAATCAGGAAACCATGACTATCTGTTGATCAACGAGCTAGTCAACTAGAGGCTTACTAGGGACATGTTGGTGTCTAAGTATTCACACATGTATTACGATTTCCGGATAACACAATTATAGCATGAATAAAGACAATTATCATGAACAAGGAAATATAATAATAATGCTTTTATTATTGCTTCTAGGGCATATTTCCAACACATGGAAATCCAAATCGGTTTGTAATGAGTGGTTAATCTTGAAGAACCTATGGCCATGCTTCCTCCAGCTATAATCATCATCTCATTATAATGAGTAATATTCTTGTTAAGGAATGGTTCGTCTTTTCAGCAAGCCTTTGAGAAATAAAATAAGTAATTTCAGCAATTATTAAGGCATGTAAGAACCCATTTCATCAAGTATTTGGACATAAAAATACAAATTTAGGAAGTACTTTGACATAAAGAACCGATTTCCGCAAGTATTTGGCACAATCATAAAGTTGTTGCCTTGTGATCACTAGTAAGTGTGCACGTGCAATGCACGTATAATTTTAGGGGGAAAATTGATACACTGATCTTGCATCAAGACCCCTTGTGGTTTGAAGAATGCATCACTAATAGGTTAGGGATGACATTCTCCACCCCATCACTCTCTAGCTCCAAGCATATTTCCTTTCATTTCATACTAAACAAATATTTCAACAAAATAAATGTGATATGGTAGTTCACCTCACCATTAACTTGCATTGTCTTTGCTCTCCCGTAGTATACAGTAAGCGTTGTAGCTGTAGGAAAAAAAGTTTGGCACTTTTCTTGAATTTTCATGCAGCAGTGACATGTTATTGTGTATTACATTAACCATTGCGAACTTGAGTCGGAATTCCATTGCTTACGAATTATTATTACATCACAAAATTTGGGTCAACCAAAATAACAGTTACATAACATGAACTGCTGCTAATTCAAGCATAACTGCAGTTATTAACACAAAGGAATTGTCCATGAGTATATTTGCTCACACAGATAAGTACTCATCCATTACAAATGCTGACCTTAAGGCCGTGGTCATCACTTTAGCAATTATCCTTGAGTATGAACGCACATATTACATATAGGTTAGCAGAAATGTAAGTCTTTTACTTACAACCAAGAATAATTGCATCAAGTACTAATCAAGTAAGCTCATTCCATCTCGTTGATGCAACTTATTAACAATTTCCTGTATGAGAAACCAAATGTCAAACTGAGTAGGGAAGGTAGTTATAATATCATAAGTGGTCATCGAGTTACCCCAAGGTCCAGAAGCTCAAATGTGGTTCGATTTTTCTTTTGCGGTCAATATAAAAATTATATTATGTACTACAGAAATATCTTGACTATCCTCCTGATATAGATATATTATTACCAGAAGTGTTCATTAGCAAAAAAATAGGATATGTTGATGTACTGCTGAATGCTGAAGCTCACCCATAGGTTTTGCTTTCCAATGCTAATTGAAATACACCAAAAGCACTAAAATTTACCTTTCCACAGAGGCAAGGTAGATTACTAATAATTGTAAAGCAGAGAAAAATACATAGCATGTTCATCTACTACATTGCTGGCAAGACAAAATAACATATTTATGTGTGGAAGCAAATTTGGTACATGTTCCCAATACAAGGAATGAACCAGGTGGGTTCAAAACTGTCACCAGTTGACCAGTATCAGAAGCCTGAACAGTGGCATCCAAATCAAAATAATTAACAACTTAAGTGAATCAATCAAAATCATTACCATCATTAATTAAATTTGTAACCCCATGCTCAAAAGAACAGTGTGGAACTAAAATGAATCACATAAGCCAGTAAGTGGCACTGCGACAACATGACTATGAGTGGAATTAAACACAGCTAATACATACATCCGAAGTCAAGCGAAGCTTATAAGATTAGTGCAACAAAGTTTTGAAGAAAATAGACTTTGTTATTGAAAATATCATTTTATGTTGTGTCGTCCAACCCCCTAACACTCCTTATCATAGCTCATCCGTATCTTCTTGTTTCAACATAATAAAATTATCAATAGTGAGAAGCTCACCATCTTCCCTAAACATGGCATTTGAATTTTCAGATTAAAATACCTATAAGTTTGCCATTTCCTTGTGACAAGAGTAAATAATCAGTAATGAAGGCTATGAACAAAATGAGATTAGTACAACAAGCAAATACTTGTGATCATTTTGGTTCAGAATTCAGCATTACGTGTCTAAACCAGAACTTTGCATACTTTCACAAAATAGTTATGTAAAAGTTTGTGAAGTGACAAAACATGGTAAAATACGGAAGTTGTGAGAACTCGAAACACATGATTGGAGATATTTCAAGTGTTTATAGCCAACAATATACATTGCTCAACTAATAGGAGGCAAAACTCACTGATGACCTAAGACTCTGAGTCACTAAGGCGCATCTCCTCTTACCTTGAAGGGCCTCCAGCGTCACCGAAGCAATAACCTCTGTATCATCGACCCATGCCTTCTCACGGTTCGACACGACTTGCTGAGTCCAACTTGCATCCACGATAATTATGCTCTATTTATGATACAGAACCTAATCGGTTTCAAGGTTTGGCCCTATACAATGGCAAGTTGTTTCAGTTTCAAAATGAGGAAATAAAAGGAAGTTCCACACGCTCCCTCACCTGCTAATGAAATATAGTAAGCACAAAAAAATGATATAAATGTACACCAAGTTCCAGTAGGCTCCCACACCTTTGCAAACCCAATGCCACCTTGATAGTATATACACTACTAATATACGTGTTTGCAACATTATGCTTCTTGCCATCATCAGAATAATTTTCATGTCACGAAATAGATAATCTGGGTTTTCTGGCTAGTTTACTTTGATCTATGCTTGTATTTCTTGGACCTGATCGTAGGAGGCATGCTAGTGATGGAAATGATCTTCTATTCTATTCAAGTTATTGTAAGTGCATACATCATGCCGCAGTGTGCTCAAAAACCCATTTCACTCATATTCAAGATACCACTGGAAATTATGGCCCAAACTAACATTACCTTGTTCTAGTAGCTTCACAATAAATATAGCACCATCAATGCCAGCATTTGCAGCTATGGTGATCAGGGGAGCCTGCAAAATTCAAGAATAATAATTCATATATGTCAATGGAAACTATGGAATAGTAGGCCTGAGACATAAATTGGGGAGCATGTACAACATATAATTATGTTGCAAAAAACAGAGTAACAAGATGCTAAAGGAAAGTGTGATTACCTGCTAGTACATAATAGGAAAACAATCACAATTCATTCTCTTGCAATGTTTCAGGATAGAAGCCTATTCAGAGAAACTATTTGTCAAATCTTGCTGCATTGATCTCATTGACTTGATTCCTCCAAACTTCACATCTCAATGATTATATATCCTAACGAGAAATAAAATCAAGAAGCTGTCAATTACTTACCTGTATCAGGAATAAAGCACTCTGCAATATCTTTGTTAGATATAAACTGACTTTATCCCATGTACATATGCAAGCTGACAATGAGCAGGCATCTGAGGATGCATGACAATCATCCTGGATTATATTCAGTAAGTAGCCGTTCATTCATTCCATGACGAAGCTGGTAATATAGATCATTGAACTCCTATTTTTAAAACAATATACTCCAAGAAGGCAATGTTAATTAGTAGCTCATGTCCACCCTGGGCAGTCTCATCCTCCTGGCGGGCTTCGTTGGTGCATAATGGAGCCTCCCGCCAGCTCCTTGCTTTGTACCTCTTCCCCATGCTGGCTTGATGCTCATCACGCTCCTCGTCTTTGCCTTCGCCGTCACCAGCGGTCCGAAGGTGAGGCCCGAGGCTGCGAAGAGGCGTGGCCAGCAGAGGAGACGCTGTGCTGTTGCGCCCAATCTCCGTGTGCTCTGAAGCTGCCGTCACGGTCCCACCGTTAGAGAAAGTATTGCAGTCATTGAGCTGGGGATCCACACACACACACACACAGAGAGAGAGAGAGAGATGGTTGCTCACGCTGATCTGCTGCTGCTGCTGCCGCCACCGCCTCGTGCCCTCATTCCATCGCTGCTGCTCCAGCTTCCGCCTGGCGGGGGCGGGGCTGTCAACTCGCGAGAGAGGGGGCGATTTGGAAGGGACATAAAAGATCTCGACGTTGGCCGATCCAAAATTTCAGGCGTGTGAGAGGGCATGACTTTCCTGAGATTGATCTTTTCTAGTGAAAGGGCATGCGTGGGATTGATGTCCTATGGCAGAACATTTAATCTCAGCCATTAGATGGGATGGCAGACCACTGAGTCAATTAGGACTGTTAGATTTAACTACATGGATTAGATCCTAAGGTGCTGATTGGTTTGTGTACATTAAGTTTGGTGGTTGTAGGGGAATTCATGTTTGCTTTTTTAATAGTAGTGGAGATGAGGTCACTGATAACCCACAAGTATAGGGGATCGCAACAGTTTTCGAGGGTAAAGTATTCAACCCAAATTTATTGATTCGACACAAGGGGAGCCAAAGAATACTCTCAAGTATTAGCAGCTGAGTTGTCAATTCAACCACACCTAGAAACTTAATATCTGCTGCAAAGTGTTTAATAGCAAAGTAATATGATAGTAGTGGTAACGGTAGCAAAAGGTAATAGTAATAAAAGTAATGTTTTTGGTATTTTGTAGTGATGATAGCAATAGCAACGGAAAAGTAAATAAGCGGAGAACAATATATGGAAAGCTCGTAGGCAATGGATCGGTGATGGAGAATTATGCCGGATGCGGTTCATCATGTAACAGTCATAACCTAGGGTGACACAGAACTAGCTCCAGTTCATTGATATAATGTAGGCATGTATTCCGAATATAGTCATACGTGCTTATGGAAAAGAACTTGCATGGCATCTTTTGTCCTACCCTCCCGTGGCAGCGGGGTCCTTACGGAAACTAAGGGATATTAAGGCCTCCTTTTAATAGAGAACCGGAACAAAGCATTAACACATAGTGAATACATGAACTCCTCAAACTACGGTCATCACCGGTAAGTATCCCGATTATTGTCACTTCGGGGTTAACAGATCATAACATATAATAGGTGACTATAGACTTGCAAGATAGGATCAAGAACACTCATATATTGATGAAAACATAATAGGTTCAGATCTGAAATCATGGCACTCGGGCCCTAGTGACAAGCATTAAGCATAGCAAAGTCAGAGCAACATCAATCTCACAACATAGTGGATACTAGGGATCAAACCCTAACAAAACTAACTCGATTACATGATAGATCCCATCCAACCCATCACCGTCCACCAAGCCTATGATGGAATTACTCACGCACGGCGGTGAGCATCATGAACTTGGTGATGGAGGATGGTTGATGATGACGATGGCGACAGATTCCCCTCTCCGTAGCCCCGAACGGACTCCAGATCAGCCCTCCTGAGAGGTTTTAGGGCTTGGCGGCGGCTCCGTATCGTAAAACGCGATGATTTCTTCTCTCTGATTTTTTCTCCCCGAAACTCAATATATGGAGTTGGAGTTGGAGTCGGAGAGGCAACAGGGGGCCCACGAGGTAGGGGGGCTCGCCCTAGGGGGGCAGGCGCGCCCCCACCCTCATGGGCAGGTGGTGGGCCCAGGTATTTTTCATATTTTTTGAAAAGTTGCTCCGTGAAGTTTCAGGTCATCCCGAGAATGTTTGCTCCTGCACATAAATAACACCATGGTAATTCTGCTGAAAATATCGTTAGTCCGGGTTAGTTCCATTCAAATCATGCAAGTTAGAGTCCAAAACAAGGGTAAAAGTGTTTGGAATAGTAGATACGTTGGAGACGTATCAACTCCCCCAAGCTTAAACCTTTGCTTGTCCTCAAGCAGTTCAGTTGATAAACTGAAAGTGATAAAGAAAAACTTTTACAAACTCTGTTTGCTCTTGTTGTTGTAAATATGTAAAGCCAGCATTCAAGTTTTCAGCAAAGATTATAACTAACCACATTCGCAATAACGCTCAGGTCTCAAGTTTACTCATATCAATGGCATAATCAACTAGCGAGCCATAATAATAAATCTCGGATGACAACACTTTCTCAAAACAATCATAATATGATATAACAAGGTGGTATCTCGCTAGCCCTTTCTGAGACCGCAAAACAAAAATGCAGAGCACCTTTAAAGACCAAGGACTGACTAGACATTGTAATTCATGGTAAAAGAGATCCAGTCAAGTCATACTCAATGTAAACTAACAGTAATGAATGCAAATGACAGCTGTGCTCTCCAATTGGTGCTTTTTAATTAGAGGAGGATGACTCAACATAAAAGTAAATAAATAGGCCCTTCGCAGAGGGAAGCAGGGATTTGTAGAGGTGCCAGAACTTGGTTTTGAAACAGAGGTGAATAATATTTTGAGCGGTATACTTTCATTGTCAACGTAACAACTAAGAGATGGCGATATCTTCCATGCTACACACATTATAGGCGGTTCCCAAATAGAATGGTAAAGTTTATACTCCCCCTTCCACCAACAAGCATCAATCCATGGTTTGCTCGACACAACGAGTGCCTCCAACTAACAAGAGTCCCAGGGGGAGTTTTGTTTGCAATTATTTTGATTTAGTTTGCATAAAGCATGGGACTGAGCATCCCGGTGACCAGCCATTTATCTCGTGAGTTAGGAGCGGAGTCCACTCCTCTTGAGAATAACCCGCCTAACATGGAAGATATAGACAACCGTAGTTGATACATGAGCTATTAGAGCATACAAAACAGGATATTTATTTGAAGGTTTAGAGTTTGGCACATACAAATTTACTTGGAACGGCAGGTAGATACCGTATATAGGTAGGTATAGTGTACTCATATGGAATAACTTTGGGGTTTAAGAGATTGGATGCACAAGCAGTATTCCCGCTTAGTACAGGTGGAGGCTAGCAAAAGACTGGGAAGCGACCAGCTAGAGAGCGACAACAGTCATGAACATGCATTAAAATTAATCAACACCGAATGCAAGCATGAGTAGGATATAATCCACCATGAACATAAATGTCGTGAAGGCTATGTTGATTTTGTTTCAACTACATGCGTGAACATGCGTCAAGTCAAGTCACTTAAATCATTCAGAGGAGGATATCACCCTATCATACCACATCATAACTATCTCAATAGCATGTTGGCACGCAAGGTAAACCATCATAACTCATAGCTAATCAAGCATGGCACAAGAAACTATGATCTCTAATTGTCATTGCAAACATGTTTATTCATAATAGGCTGAATCAGGAACGATGAACTAATCATATTTACAAAAACAAAAGAGGTAGAGTTTATATCAGCTTTTCTCATCTCAGCCAGTCCATCATATATCATCATAATTGCCTTTCACTTGCACGACCGAATGATGTGAATAATAATAATAGTGCACGTGCATTGGACTAAGCTGGAATCTGCAGGCATTCAATAAATAGGAGAAGACAAGGCAATATGGGCTCTTTTGTTAGATCAACAATAATGCATATAAGAGCCACTTCAACAATTTAATTATGGTCTTCTCCTATCGACCCCAAAGGAAAAAAAAGAAATAAAACTATTTACACCGGAAAGCTCCCAACAAGCAAAAGAAGAACATGAAATCTTTTTGGGTTTTCTTTTTAATTACTACTACAAGCATGGAAATTAAAACTAGCTAGAAGCTACAACTATTTTTTTTGGTTTTTCTTAAGGTTTATTAAACACACAAGAAGAAAGCATAAAAAGGGAAATAAACTAGCATGGATGATACAATGAAAAAGTATGAGCATCGACATCTAGCGATGAGTGTGTGAACATAAATGTAATGTCGGTGGGAAATATGTACTCCCCCAAGCTTAGGCTTTTGGCCTAAGTTGGTCTATGGCCACGGATGGCCTGGCGGATATCCATAATAGTAGTTGGGGTCGTACTGAGATGCAGCGACTATCGCCTGCTGAACTGCAGTGTGGCGACGAGCGGCCTCCGCTCTCCTCTCGTACTCATCTGCCTCCTCTCTGGTGATAGTATATCTTCCTCTTGCCTGATAATCAAAGAAGGCAGGAGCAGGGAGAGTAATACGGACAGCACGACATCTGTCAAAGATTAGTCGATACTGGAGAGGTGATTCGTTCCTCTCCACAAACTGGTGGTGAACCATAGCATTAAAATCTAGATAAGCAGTAGGTAATTCAATATCATATTCGCATATGGATACACCAAGAAAATTAGCTATGTGGCTTGCATAAATTCCTCCAAAGAAATCTCCATTAAATCTATTAAGATGCAACCTACGTGCAACAATGGCTCCCAAATTATAAGATTTCTCCCCTAACACAACACTCCTAAGAATACTGAGGTCAGGGACACACATGTGACATGACTCATCTTTACCATTAATGCATCTACCTATGAAGAGAGCAAAGTAATGTATAGCAGGAAAGTGAATGCTCCCTATGGTAGCTTGTGTAATATCTCTAGATTCTCCCACAGTTATGCTAGCTAGAAAATCTCTAAATTCAGATTTGCGAGGATCCCTTCTACTACCTGATGTCTACTACACAACCTTCTTCTTGTAGACGTTGTTGGGCCTCCAAGTGCAGAGGTTTGTAGGACAGTAGCAAATTTCCCTCAAGTGGATGACCTAAGGTTTATCAATCCGTAGGAGGCGCAGGATGAAGATGGTCTCTCTCAAGCAACCTTGCAGCCAAATAACAAAGAGTCTCTTGTGTCCCCAACACACCCAATACAATGGTAAATTATATAGGCGCACTAGTTCGGCGAAGAGATGGTGATACAAGTGGTATATGGATGATAGATATGAATATTTGTAATCTGAAATTATAAAAACAGCAAGGTAACTAATGATAAAAGTGAGCGTAAATGGTATTGCAATGCGGTGAAACAAGGCCTAGGGTTCATACTTTCGCTAGTGCAAATTCCCTCAACAATAATAGCATAATTAGGTCACATAACTATCCCTCAACATGCAACAAAGAGTCACTCCAAAGTCACTAATAGAGGAGAACAAACGAAGAGATTATGGTAGGGTACGAAACCACCTCAAAGTTATTCTTTCCAATCAATCCGTTGGGCTATTCCTATAATTGTCACAAACAGCCCTAGAGTTCATACTACAATAACACCTTAAGACACAAATCAACCAAAACCCTAATGTCACCTAGATACTCCAATGTCACCTCAAGTATCCGTGGGTATGATTATACGATATGCATCACACAATCTCAGATTCATCTATTCAACCAACACATAGAACCTCAAAGAGTGCCCCAAAGTTTCTACCGGGGAATCATGACGAAAACGTGTGCCAACCCCTATGCATAGGTTCATGGGCGGAACCCGCAAGTTGATCACCAAAACATACATGAAGTGAATCACGTGATATCCCATTGTCACCACAGATATCCATGGCAAGACATACATCAAGTGTTCTCAAATCTTTAAAGACTCAATCCTATAAGATAACTTCGATGGGGAAATTCATTCCATTACAAGAGAGTAGAGGGGAGAAGAAACATCATAGGATCCAAATATAATAGCAAAGCTCGGGATACATCAAGATCGTATCACCTCAAGAACACGAGAGAGAGAGAGAGAGATCAAACACATAGCTACTGGTACATACCCTCAACCCCGAGGGAGAACAGCTCCCTCCTCGTCATGGAGAGCACCGGGATGATGAAGATGGCCACCAGAGATGGATTGCCCCCTCCGGCAAGGTGCCGGAACGGGTCTAGATTGGCTTTCGGTGGCTACGGAGGCTTCTGGCGGCGGAACTCCCGATCTATTGTTCCCCCCGGATGTTTTTAGGGTATATGGAGATATATAGGCGGAATAAGTACGTCAGGGGGGCCACGAGGGGCCCACGAGGGTGGAGGGCGCGCCCTAGGGGGGTGGGCACGCCCCCTACCTCGTGGCCTCCTCGAAGCTTCCCTTACGTGCACTTCAAGTCTTCTTTTCTGGGCTTCTTTCCTTCCAAAAATGGGTTCCGTGAAGTTTCAGGTCAATTGGACTCCGCTTGACTTTCCTTTTCTTCGAAACCCTAAAACAAGGTAAAAACAGAAACTGGCACTGGGCTCTGGGTTAATAGGTTAGTCCCAAAAATGATATAAAAGTGTATAATAAAGCCCATAAACATCCAAAACAGAAGATAATATATCATGGAGCAATCAAAAATTATAGATACGTTGGATACATATCACTACCCCATTGTGGAAGTTTGCAAGCAGTGGTAAAATCCTCTAAGTCCATAGTGTAAGAATTATCATAAAGATCAAACATGATAGTTGGAGAATTACATGAAGTTGAAAATTCAAACCTCTTCACAAAGGTACTGGTGAGGTTTTGGTACTGGCTGCACTTCTCTTCTTCGAAGCTCACAAGATCATTGTTACGCAAATATGCGTCGAATTCTTCCTTAATTCCCGCTCGATCCATAAAGTTCTCAGAAGGCCATTCACAAGGACGCACTGGAGTGTCTCTTGGTTGCTCGTCATTGGCATCATGCATTGCAATCCTGGGTCCTTACTTCCTTGAAGAACCACCTTGGAACATTTTCCTAAGCATATTTCTTCCTCTGAAAAATTCTGAAAATTTTTAGTAACTTCAAAATAAAAGTAAACCAAACTCAATAATATTGATAGCAAGTACTCCTACAAGTGCCTAGGGCCTATATCATGCATCAAAACTACTTTTGACCATATAAATTTGACATGCAAGCTCAAGAACAGGGTCACCTAAGAAGCAAAAATTTGCAATGAATAAAGCACTAGAACAAAAACTAATTGGACCAATGGAGGAGTCACATACCAAGGAACAATCTCCCCAAGCAGTTTTGTGAGAGGTGCTTTGAGCAAGGAGATCGAAAATGGCAGCAAGATGAGCTAGAACTCGTGCTTGAGCTGGATATTCGTGTTTGTGTGAGGAAGAAGAAGTGTGTGGTTACATGAATAAGTGGAGGAGGGCCACCGTGGGCCCATGAGGTAGGGGGGTGCGCCCTGGGGGTAGGGCGCACCCTCCACCCTCATGGGCAGGTGGTTGACCCCCCTGTTGTGTTCTTTGTACCAAATATTCTCAAATATTCTAGAAAAAATCATATTTAAATTTCAGGGCATTTGGAGAACTTTTATTTTCAAGGTATTTTTATATTGCATGAATAATCAGATAACAGACAGAAAAATATTTATTTTTATTTTATTTAATATAAATAACAGAGAGTAAAAGTGGGGTACAAAAGGTTGTGCCTTCTAGTTTCATCCATCTCATGATCATCAAAAGGAATCCACTAACAAGGTTGATCAAGTCTTGTTAACGAACTCATTCAGAATAACATGGAACCGGAGAAATTTCGAATAACACTATGTTACCTCAACGGGGATATGCACATCCCCAATAATAAGAATATCATATTTCTTCTTGACAGTAGGAAGAGGAAATTCAGAACCTCCAAATATAATCGATGGAATTTTTCCAATATAGTTGATACTATGAACTTGAGGTTGTTTCCTCGGAAAGTGTACCGTATGCTCATTACCATTAACATGAAAAGTGACATTGCCTTTAGTTTAATCAATAACAGCCCCTGCAGTATTCAAAAAGGGTCTTCCAAGAATAATAGACATATTATCGTCCTCGGGAATATCAAGAATAACAAAGTCCGTTAAAATAGTAACGTTTGCAACTACAACAGGCACATCCTCACAAATACCGACAAGTATAGGAGTTGATTTATCAGCCATTTGCAAAGATATTTCAGTAGGTGTCAACTTATTCAAATCAAGTCTACGATATAAAGAGAGAGGCATAACACTAACACCGTCTCCAAGATCACATAAAGCAGTTTTAACATAGTTTCTTTTAATGGAGCATGGTATAGTGGGTACTCCTGGATCTCCAAGTTTCTTTGGTATTCCACCCTTAAAAGTATAATTAGCAAGCATGGTGGAAATTTCAGCTTCCGGTATCTTTCTTTTATTTTTAATAATATCTTTCATGTACTTAACATAAGGATTTGTTTTGAGTATATCAGTTAATCGCATATGCAAAAAGATAGGTCTAATCATTTCAGCAAAGCGCTCAAAATCCTCATCATCCTTTTTCTTGGATGGTTTGGGAGGAAAAGGAATGGGTTTCTGAACCCAAGGCTCTCTTTCTTTGCCATGTTTCCTAGCAACAAAGTCTTTTTTATCATAACGTTGATTCTTTGATTGTGGGTTATCAAGATCAACAGCAGGTTCAATTTCTATATCATTATCATTACTAGGTTGAGCATCATTATGAACATTATCATTAACATTACCACTAGTTTCAGGTTCATTACTAGATTGTGTCTCAGCATCAGAAATAGAAATATCGTTTGGATTCTCAGGTGTTTCAACAATAGGATCACTAGAAGCATGCAAAGTCCTATCATTTTTATATTTCTTCTTTTTAGAAGAACTAGGTGCATCTATATTATTTCTCTGAGAATCTTGCTCAATTCTCTTAGGATGGCCTTCAGGATACAAAGGTTCCTGAGTCATTTTACCAGTTCTAGTAGCCACTCTAACAACATTATCATTATCTTTACTATCCAATTCATTGAGCAAATCATTTTGAGCTTTAAGTACTTGTTCTACTTGAGTGGTAACCATAGAAGCATGTTTACTAATAAGTTTAAGTTCACCTTTGACATTAGCCATATAATCACCCAAGTGTTCAAGCATATTTGAATTGTATTTCAATTGTCTACCAAAATAAGCATTAAACTCTTCTTGCTTAGCCATAAATTTATCAAACTCATCTAAGCATGGGCTAGCAAATTTAGTTAATGGGATTTCAGCTTTATCATATCTGTAGAGAGAATTTACCTTTACTACCTGTGTCGGGTTATCAAGACCATGAGTTTCTTCAATAGGTAAAGGATTAAGATCATATATTTCTTCAATAGGCGGTAGATTAAGACCATGTATTTCTTCAATAGGAGGTAAATTCTTAACATCTTCAACTTTAATACCTTTTTCTTTCATAGATTTCTTTGCCTCTTGCATATCTTTAGGACTGAGAAATAGAATACCCCTCTTCTTCGGAATTGGTTTAGGAATAGGCTCAGGAATTGGCTCCGGAGGTGTCCAATTATTTTCATTTGTCAACATATTATTCAATAGAATTTCAGCTTCATCCGGTGTTCTTTTCCTGAAAACAAAACCAGCACAACTATCCAGGTAATCTCTGGAGGCATCGATTAGTCCATTATAAAAGATATCAATTATTTCATTTTTCTTAAGAGGATGATCAGGAAAATCATTAAGTTATTGGAGAAGCCTCCCCCAAGCTTGTGGGAGACTCTCTTCTTCAATTTGCACAAAATTATATATATCCCTTAAAGCAGCTTGTTTCTTATGAGCAGGGAAATATTTAGCAGAGAAGTAATAAATCATATCCTGGGGACTACGCACACAACCAGGATCAAGAGAATTAAACCATATCTTAGCATCACCTTTTAATGAGATCGGAAATATTTTAAGGATATAAAAGTAACGAGTTCTCTCATCTTTAGTGAACAGGGTGGCTATATCATTCAATTTAGTAAGATGTGCCACAACAGTTTCAGATTCATGACCATGAAAAGGATCAGATTCAACCAAAGTAATTATATAAGGATCAACAGAGAATTCATAATCCTTATCAGTAACAAAGATAGGTGAAGTAGCAAAAGCAGGGCCAGGTTTCATTCTAGCATTTAGAGATTGCTTATTCCATTTAGCTAATAACCTTTTGAGTTCATTTCTATTTTTGCAAGATAAAATAGCGAAAGAAGCTTCTTGATCGAAAACATAACCCTTAGGAATAACAAGTGATTATTCATCATCACTTTCATCAGTATCATCAGATTCAATATTTTCAATTTCTCTAGCCCTAGCAAGTTGTTCATCAAGAAAATCACTAAGTGGCATAGTAGTATCAAGCATAGAGGTAGTTTCATCATAAGTATCATGCATAGCAAAAGTGGCATCATCAATAACATGCGACATATCAGAACGAATAGCAGAAGCAGGTGTAGGTGTCGCAAGGTTACTAAAAATAGAAGGTGAATCAAGTGTAGAGCTAGATGGCAGTTCCTTACCTCCCCTCGTAGTTGAGGGATAGATCTTGGTTTTTGGATCTCTCAAGTTCTTCATAATGATAAGCAGATATATATCCCAAGTGACTCAAAGAATAGAGCTATGCTCCCCGGAAACGGCGCCAGAAAATAGTCTTGATAACCCGCAAGTACAGGGGATCGCAACAGTTTTTGAGGGTAAAGTATTCAACCCAAATTTATTGATTCGACACAAGGGGAGCAAAAGAATACTCTCAAGTATTAGCAGCTGAGTTGTCAATTCAACCACACCTGGAAACTTAATATCTGCAGCAAAGTGTTTAGTAGCAAAGTAATACGATAGTAGTGGTAACGGTAGCAAAAGGTAACAGTAGTAAAAGTAATGTTTTTGGTATTTTTTAGTGATGATAGCAATAGCAACGGAAAAGTAAATAAGCGGAGAACAATATATGGAAAGCTCATAGGCAATGGATCGGTGATGGAGAATTATGCCGGATGCGGTTCATCATGTAACAGTCATAACCTAGGGTGACACAAAACTAGCTCCAGTTCATCGATATAATGTAGGCATGTATTCCGAATATAGTCATAGATGCTTATGGAAAAGAACTTGCATGACATCTTTTGTCCTACCCTCCCGTGGCAGCGGGGTCCTTGCTTGTTTTGCCCTCCTATGCTAGTTGATTATTGTTCCCACAAGTTGTTTTCTCACAAAATCCCTATGCATAGGAAGTGGGTTAGACTTAAATGTGCTAGTCATATTCTTCATGATGCTCTCTTTATGTTTCAATTCTTATCCTTTATGTGAGCATCGCTGAAATCATCATACCTAGCTAGGGGCGTTAAACGATAGCGCTTGTTGGGAGGCAACCCAACTTTATTTTTGTTCCTTGCTTTTTGTTCCTGTTTAGTAATAAATAATTCATCTATCCTCTGTTTAGATGTGGTTTTATGATTTTAATTAGTGTTTGTGCCAAGTAGAACCTTTGCGAAGACTTGGGGAGAGTTGAGGGAGTCCTGGATTAGGGGGTATCTGGACTGCCGGATTATATCCTTTGGCCGGACTGTTGGAATATGAAGATACAAGATTGAAGACTTCGTCTCGTGTCCGGATGGGACTCTACTTGGCGTGGAAGGCAAGCTAGGCAATACGGATATGTATATCTCCTCCTTTGTAACCGACCTTATGTAACCCTAGCCCCCTCCAGTGCCTATATAAACCGGAGGGTTTTAGTCCGTAGGACAACATACAATCATACCATAGGCTAGCTTCTAGGGTTTAGCCTCTCCAATCACGTGGTAGATCAACTCTTGTAATACTCATATCATCAAGAATAAATCAAGCAGGACGTAGGGTTTTACCTCCATCAAGAGGGCCCGAACCTAGGTAAAACATCGTGTCCCCTGCCTCCTATTACCATCCGCCTTAAACGCACAGTTCGGGACCCCCTACCCGAGATCCGCCGGTTTTGACACCGACACTGGTGCTTTCATTGAGAGTTCCTCTGTGACGTCTCCGTAAGGAAGGATGCCTCATCTCATTGTTAAGGCCTCCTTTTAATAGAGAACCGGAACAAAGCATTAACACATAGTGAATACATGAACTCCTCAAACTATGGTCATCATCGGTAAGTATCCCGATTATTGTCACTTCGGGGTTAACGGATCATAACACACAATAGGTGACTATAGACTTGCAAGATAGGATCAAGAACACTCATATATTGATGAAAACATAATAGGTTCAGATCCGAAATCATGGCACTCGGGCCCTAGTGACAAGCATTAAGCATAGCAAAGTCATAGCAACATCAATCTTAGAACACAGTGGATACTAGGGATCAAACCCTAACAAAACTAACTCGATTACATGATAGATCCCATCCAACCCATCACCGTACAGCAAGCCTACGATGGAATTACTCACGCACGACAGTGAGCATCATGAAATTGGCGATGGAGGATGGTTGATGATGGCGATGGCGACGGATTCCCCTCTCCGGAGCCCCGAACGGACTCCAGATCAGCCCTCCCGAGAGGTTTTAGGGCTTGGCGGCGGCTCCGTATCGTAAAACGCAATGATTTCTTCTCTCTGATTTTTTTCTCCCCGAAACTCAATATATGGAGTTGGAGTTGGAGTCGGAGAGGCAACAGGGGGCCCACGAGGTAGGGGGCACGCCCTAGAGGGGCAGGCGCGCCCCCACCCTCATGGGTAGGTGGTGGCCCCCCTAGCCTTCATCTTTTGCAGGTATTTTTCATATTTTCTGAAAAGTTGTTGCGTGAAGTTTCAGGTCATTCCGAGAACGTTTGCTCCTGCACATAAATAACACCATGGTAATTCTGCTGAAAACAACGTCAGTCCGGGTTAGTTCCATTCAAATCATGCAAGTTAGAGTCCAAAACAAGGGCAACAGTTTTTGGAAAAGTAGATACGTTGGTGACGTATCAGTCACATGTTCGAGTCTTGTAAACAATCTCTTGTGAAAATGCAGTGAATACTACGTATAGAAGACCCAAAGTGGTTGGAACCACAAGCCATAACTACGTGCACCAAGCTGCCCTTTTATTTGGACATTGAGATACAAATTTCAACAAGTATTTGAACATAAAGAAAGAACTACAACAAGTATTTGACATTAAGAAACCCATTATAGCAAGTACTTTGACATAAAAACATCAACTTTAGCAAGTGTTTAGACATTGAGATACTCATTTCAGCAAGTATTTGAGCATAAAAAAGAAATACAATAAGTACTTGATATTTAGGGGTTGTTTGGGTTTCGCCTAGGCCAGTCCGACCAACACAAGGCGAGCCAATGTTTTTGAGGAGAGAAATTGCCACACCCCTTTCGCCAGCTCATGGGCGTGAAATCTCAACTGTTGACAAAAATATTAGCAAGGCTTTGAACATTTGGCTTCCAACCAAGCGAGTGCCCATCCAAGAGGTCAATGCCAATTGTTTGGTGGGGTAGCTCTTGGCTACCATCCAAACATCCCCTAAGAAAAACAGTTCACCGATAATTCTTTGACGCCCCGATTCGACCGTACACTAATCATTCACGCAAACGTGTACGATTGATACGTCTCCAACGTATCTATAATTTTTGATTGCTCCATGCTATATTATCTAATGTTTTGGATGTTTATGGGCTTTATTATACACTTCTATATCATTTTTGGGACTAACCTATTAACTCACAGCCCAGTGCAGGTTTCTATTTTTACCTTGTTTAAGGCTTTCGAAGAAAAGGAAAATCAAAAGGAGTCCAATTGACCTGAAACTTCACGGAACTCATTTTTGGAAGGAAAGAAGCCCAGAAGACTTGAAGTGCACGTAAGGGAAGCTTCGAGGAAGCCACGAGGTAGGGGGGCGTGCCCACCCCCCTAGGGCGCGCCCTCCACCCTCGTGGGCCCCTCGTGGCCCCCCTGACGTACTTCTTCCGCCTATATATCTCCATATACCCTAAAACTTCCGGGAGCACAATAGATCCGGAGTTCCGCCGCCAGAAGTCTTCGTAGCCACCGAAAGCCAATCTAGACCCGTTCCGGCACCCTGCCGGAGGGGGCAATCCCTCTCCGGTGGCCATCTTCATCATCCCGGTGCTCTCCATGACGAGGAGGGAGTAGTTCTCCCTCGGGGCTGCGGGTATGTACCAGTAGCTATGTGTTTGATATCTCTCTCTCATGTTCTTGAGGTGATACGATCTTGATATATCGCGAGCTTTGCTATTATATTTGGATCATATGATGTTTCTTCCCCCCTCTACTCTCTTGTAATGGATTAAGTTTCCCCTTTGAAGTTATCTTATCAGATTGAGTCTTTAAAGATTTGAGAACACTTGATGTATGTCTTGCCGTGGATATCTGTGGTGACAATGGGATATGGCGTGATTCACTTGATGTATGTTTTGGTGATCAACTTGCGGGTTCCGCCCATGAACCTATGCATAGGGGTTGGCACATGTTTTCGTCGTGATTCTCCGATAGAAACTTTGGGGCACTCTTTGAGGTTCTATGTGTTGGTTGAATAGATGAATCTGAGATTGTGTGATGCATATCGTATAATCATACCCACGGATACTTGAGGTGACATTGGAGTATCTAGGTGACATTAGAGTTTTGGTTGATTTGTGTCTTAAGGTCTTATTCTAGTTCTAACTCTAGGGTTGTTTGTGACACTTATAGGAATAGCCCAACGGATTGATTGGAAAGAATAACTTTGAGGTGGTTTCGTACCCTACCATAATCTCTTCATTTGTTCTCCGCTATTAGTGACTTTGGAGTGACTATTTGTTGCATGTTGAGGGATAGTTACGTGATCCAATTATGCTATTATTGTTGAGGGAACTTGCACTAGCGAAAGTATGAACCCTAGGCCTTCTTTCAACGCATTGCAATACCGTTTACGCTCACTTTTATCATTAGTTACCTTCCTGTTTTTATAATTTCAGATTACAAATATTCATATCTATCATCCATATACCACTTGTATCACCATCTCTTCGCCGAACTAGTGCACCTATACAATTTACCATTGTATTGGGTGTGTTGGGGACACAAGATACTCTTTGTTATTTGGTTGCAGGGTTGCTTGAGAGAAACCATCTTCATCCTACGCCTCCTACGGATTGATAAACCTTAGGTTATCCACTTGAGGGAAATTTGCTACTGTCCTACAAACCTCTGCACTTGGAGGCCCAACAATGTCTACGAGAAGAAGGCTGTGTAGTAGACATCAAGCTCTTTTCTGGCGTCGTTGCCGGGGAGGTGAGTGCTTGAAGGTATATCTTTAGATCTTGCAATCGAGTCTTTTAGTTTCTTGTTTTATCACTAGTTTAGTTTATAAAAGAAAACTATAAAAAATGTAATTGAGTTTGTCTCATACGCTTCACCTTTTTAATATCTTTCGTGAGTATGATGGAAAGGATAATTGTGCTAAAGTGCTAGAAGAAGAAATCTATAAAATGTTTAGCACTAAATATTTGAATGATGAGCATGATTGCAATGTTGTTAGTATGAATTCTTTGAATATTTATGATGCTAATGATATGCAAAGCCACAAGCTTGGGGAAGCTATGTTTGATGAAGATGATATTTTTTGTCCCCCAAGTTTTGATGAGCAATTTTATTATGATGAAAGAATGCCTCCTATCTATGATGATTATTGTGATGACACATATGCTTTAAAGAATAATAATAACAATGAACCTTGTCATCTTGATCTTAATTTTCAATCACATGATAGTTATTTTGTTGAGTTAGCTCCCACCATTATTCATGAGAAGAATTTTGCTTGTGTGGAGAGTAGTAAATTTTCTATACTTATAGATCATGAAAAGAATGCTTTAGGTGCTGGTTATATTGTTGAATTCATTCATGATGCTACTGAAAATTATTATGAGGGAGGAACATATGCTTGTAGGAAGTGCAATAATATCAAGTTTCCTCTCTATGTGCTTAAAGTTTTGAAGTTATGCTTGTTTTGCCCTCCTATGCTAGTTGATTATTGTTCCCACAAGTTGTTTGCTCACAAAATCCCTATGCATAGGAAGTGGGCTAGACTTAAATGTGCTAGTCATATTCTTCATGATGCTCTCTTTATGTTTCAATTCTTATCCTTTATGTGAGCATCGCTGAAATCATCATACCTAGCTAGGGGCGTTAAACGATAGCGCCTGTTGGGAGGAAACCCAACTTTATTTTTGTTCCTTGCTTTTTGTTCCTGTTTAGTAATAAATAATTCATCTATCCTCTGTTTAGATGTGGTTTTATGATTTTAATTAGTGTTTGTGCCAAGTAGAACCTTTGCGAAGACTTGGGGAGAGTTGAGGGAGTCCTGGATTAGGGGGTATCCGGACTGCCGGATTATATCCTTGGCCGGACTGTTGGACTATGAAGATACAAGATTGAAGACTTCGTCTCATGTCCGGATGGGACTCTACTTGGCGTGGAAGGCAAGCTAGGCAATACGGATATGTATATCTCCTCCTTTGTAACCGACCTTGTGTAACCCTAGCCCCCTCCAGTGCCTATGTAAACCGGAGGGTTTTAGTCCGTAGGACAACATACAATCATACCATAGGCTAGCTTCTAGGGTTTAGCCTCTCCGATCACGTGGTAGATCAACTCTCGTAATACTCATATCATCAAGAATAAATCAAGCAGGACGTAGGGTTTTACCTCCATCAAGAGGGCCCGAACCTGGGTAAAACATCGTGTCCCCTGCCTCCTATTACCATCCGCCTTAGACGCACAGTTCGGGACCCCCTACCCGAGATCCGCCGGTTTTGACACCGACACTGGTGCTTTCATTGAGAGTTCCTCTGTGACGTCTCCGTAAGGAAGGATGCCTCATCTCATTGTTAAGGCCTCCTTTTAATAGAGAACCGGAACAAAGCATTAACACATAGTGAATACATGAACTCCTCAAACTAGGGTCATCACCGGTAAGTATCCCGATTATTGTCACTTCGGGGTTAACAGATCATAACACACAATAGGTGACTATAGACTTGCAAGATAGGATCAAGAACACTCATATATTGATGAAAACATAATAGGTTCAGATCCGAAATCATGGCACTCGGGCCCTAGTGACAAGCATTAAGCATAGCAAAGTCATAGCAACATCAATCTTAGAACACAGTGGATACTAGGGATCAAACCCTAACAAAACTAACTCGATTACATGATAGATCCCATCCAACCCATCACCGTCCAGCAAGCCTACGATGGAATTACTCACGCACGACAGTGAGCATCATGAAATTGGTGATGGAGGATGGTTGATGATGGCGATGGCGACGGATTCCCCTCTCCAGAGCCCCGAACGGACTCCAGATCAGCCCTCCCGAGAGGTTTTAGGGCTTGGCGGCGGCTCCGTATCGTAAAACGCAATGGTTTCTTCTCTCTGATTTTTTTCTCCCCGAAACTCAATATATGGAGTTGGAGTTGGAGTCGGAGAGGCAACAGGGGGCCCACGAGGTAGGGGGCACGCCCTAGGGGGGCAGGCGCGCCCCCACCCTCATGGGTAGGTGGTGGGCCCCCTAGCCTTCATCTTTTGCAGGTATTTTTCATATTTTCTGAAAAGTTGCTGCGTGAAGTTTCAGGTCATTCTGAGAACGTTTGCTCCTGCACATAAATAACACCATGGTAATTCTGTTGAAAACAACGTCAGTCCGGGTTAGTTCCATTCAAATCATGCAAGTTAGAGTCCAAAACAAGGGCAAAAGTGTTTGGAAAAGTAGATACATTGGTGACGTATCAGTCACATGTTCGAGTCTTGTAAACAATCTCTTGTGAAAATGCAGTGAATACTACGTATAGAAGACCCAAAGTGGTTGGAACCGCAAGCCATAACTACGTGCACCAAGCTGCCCTTTTATTTGGACATTGAGATACAAATTTCAACAAGTATTTGAACATAAAGAAAGAACTACAACAAGTATTTGACATTAAGAAACCCATTATAGCAAGTACTTTGACATAAAAACATCAACTTTAGCAAGTGTTTAGACATTGAGATACTCATTTCAGCAAGTATTTGAGCATAAAAAAGAAATACAATAAGTACTTGATATTTAGGGGTTGTTTGGGTTTCGCCTAGGCCAGTCCGACCAACACAAGGCGAGCCAATGTTTTTGAGGAGAGAAATTGCCACACCCCTTTCGCCAGCTCATGGGCGTGAAATCTCAACTGTTGACAAAAATATTAGCAAGGCTTTGAACATTTGGCTTCCAACCAAGCGAGTGCCCATCCAAGAGGTCAATGCCAATTGTTTGGTGGGGTAGCTCTTGGCTACCATCCAAACATCCCCTAAGAAAAACAGTTCACCGATAATTCTTTGACGCCCCGATTCGACCGTACACTAATCATTCACGCAAACGTGTACGATTGATACGTCTCCAACGTATCTATAATTTTTGATTGCTCCATGCTATATTATCTAATGTTTTGGATGTTTATGGGCTTTATTATACACTTCTATATCATTTTTGGGACTAACCTATTAACCCACAGCCCAGTGCAGGTTTCTATTTTTACCTTGTTTAAGGTTTTCGAAGAAAAGGAAAATCAAAAGGAGTCCAATTGACCTGAAACTTCACGGAACTCATTTTTGGAAGGAAAGAAGCCCAGAAGACTTGAAGTGCACATAAGGGAAGCTTCGAGGAGGCCACGAGGTAGGGGGGCGCGCCCACCCCCCTAGGGCGCGCCCTCCACCCTCGTGGGCCCCTCGTGGCCCCCCCGACGTACTTCTTCCGCCTATATATCTCCATATACCCTAAAACTTCCGGGAGCACAATAGATCCGGATTTCCGCCGCCAGAAGTCTTCGTAGCCACCGAAAGCCAATCTAGACCCGTTCCGGCACCCTGCCGGAGGGGGCAATCCCTCTCCGGTGGCCATCTTCATCATCCCGGTGCTCTCCATGACGAGGAGGGAGTAGTTCTCCCTCGGGGCTGCGGGTATGTACCAGTAGCTATGTGTTTGATATCTCTCTCTCATGTTCTTGAGGTGATACGATCTTGATATATCGCGAGCTTTGCTATTATATTTGGATCCTATGATGTTTCTTCCCCCCTCTACTCTCTTGTAATGGATTAAGTTTCCCCTTTGAAGTTATCTTATCGGATTGAGTCTTTAAAGATTTGAGAACACTTGATGTATGTCTTGCCGTGGATATCTGTGGTGACAATGGGATATCACGTGATTCAGTTGATGTATGTTTTGGTGATCAACTTGCGGGTTCCGCCCATGAACCTATGCATAGGGGTTGGCACACGTTTTCATCGTGATTCTCTGATAGAAACTTTGGGGCACTCTTTGAGGTTCTATATGTTGGTTGAATAGATGAATCTGAGATTGTGTGATGCATATCGTATAATCATACCCACGGATACTTGAGGTGACATTGGAGTATCTAGGTGACATTAGGGTTTTGGTTGATTTGTGTCTTAAGGTCTTATTCTAGTTCTAACTCTAGGGCTGTTTGTGACACTTATAGGAATAGCCCAACGGATTGATTGGAAAGAATAACTTTGAGGTGGTTTCGTACCCTACCATAATCTCTTCATTTGTTCTCCGCTATTAGTGACTTTGGAGTGACTCTTTGTTGCATATTGAGGGATAGTTATGTGATCCAATTATGCTATTATTGTTGAGGGAACTTGCACTAGCGAAAGTATGAACCCTAGGCCTTCTTTCAATGCATTGCAATACCGTTTACGCTCACTTTTATCATTAGTTACCTTGCTGTTTTTATAATTTCAGATTACAAATATTCATATCTATCATCCATATACCACTTGTATCACCATCTCTTCGCCGAACTAGTGCACCTATACAATTTACCATTGTATTGGGTGTGTTGGGGACACAAGAGACTCTTTGTTATTTGGTTGCAGGGTTGCTTGAGAGAGACCATCTTCATCCTACGCCTCCTACGGATTGATAAACCTTAGGCCATCCACTTGAGGGAAATTTGCTACTGTCCTACAAACCTCTGCACTTGGAGGCCCAACAATGTCTACAAGAAGAAGGTTGTGTGGTAGACATCAAGCTCTTTTCTGGCGTCGTTGCCGGGGAGGTGAGTGCTTGAAGGTATATCTTTAGATCTTGCAATCGAGTCTTTTAGTTTCTTGTTTTATCACTAGTTTAGTTTATAAAAGAAAACTATAAAAAAATGTAATTGAGTTTGTCTCATACGCTTCACGTTTTTAATATCTTTCGTGAGTATGATGGAAAGGATAATTGTGCTAAAGTGCTAGAAGAAGAAATCTATAAAATGTTTAGCACTAAATATTTGAATGATGAGCATGATTGCAATGTTGTTAGTATGAATTCTTTGAATATTTATGATGCTAATGATATGCAAAGCCACAAGCTTGGGGAAGCTATGTTTGATGAAGATGATATTTTTTGTCCCCCAAGTTTTGATGAGCAATTTTATTATGATGAAAGAATGCCTCCTATCTATGATGATTATTGTGATGACACATATGCTTTAAAGAATAATAATAACAATGAACCTTGTCATCTTGATCTTAATTTTCAATCACATGATAGTTATTTTGTTGAGTTAGCTCCCACCATTATTCATGAGAAGAATTTTGCTTGTGTGGAGAGTAGTAAATTTTCTATACTTATAGATCATGAAAAGAATGCTTTAGGTGCTGGTTATATTGTTGAATTCATTCATGATGCTACTGAAAATTATTATGAGGGAGGAACATATGCTTGTAGGAAGTGCAATAATATCAAGTTTCCTCTCGATGTGCTTAAAGTTTTGAAGTTATGCTTGTTTTGCCCTCCTATGCTAGTTGATTATTGTTCCCACAAGTTGTTTGCTCACAAAATCCCTATGCATAGGAAGTGGGTTAGACTTAAATGTGCTAGTCATATTCTTCATGATGCTCTCTTTATGTTTCAATTCTTATCCTTTATGTGAGCATCGCTGAAATCATCATACCTAGCTAGGGGCGTTAAACGATAGCGCTTGTTGGGAGGCAACCCAACTTTATTTTTGTTCCTTGCTTTTTGTTCCTGTTTAGTAATAAATAATTCATCTATCCTCTGTTTAGATGTGGTTTTATGATTTTAATTAGTGTTTGTGCCAAGTAGAACCTTTGCGAAGACTTGGGGAGAGTTGAGGGAGTCCTGGATTAGGGGGTATCCGGACTGCCGGATTATATCCTTTGGCCGGACTGTTGGACTATGAAGATACAAGATTGAAGACTTCGTCTCATGTCCGGATGGGACTCTACTTGGCGTGGAAGGCAAGCTAGGCAATACGGATATGTATATCTCCTCCTTTGTAACCGACCTTGTGTAACCCTAGCCCCCTCCAGTGCCTATATAAACCGGAGGGTTTTAGTCCGTAGGACAACATACAATCATACCATAGGCTAGCTTCTAGGGTTTAGCCTCTCCGATCACGTGGTAGATCAACTCTTGTAATACTCATATCATCAAGAATAAATCAAGCAGGACGTAGGGTTTTACCTCCATCAAGAGGGCCCGAACCTGGGTAAAACATCGTGTCCCCTGCCTCCTATTACCATCCGCCTTAGACACACAGTTCGGGACCCCCTACCCGAGATCCGCCGGTTTTGACACCGACACTGGTGCTTTCATTGAGAGTTCCTCTGTGACGTCTCCGTAAGGAAGGATGCCTCATCTCATTGTTAAGGCCTCCTTTTAATAGAGAACCGGAACAAAGCATTAACACATAGTGAATACATGAACTCCTCAAACTATGGTCATCACCGGTAAGTATCCCGATTATTGTCACTTCGGGGTTAACGGATCATAACACACAATAGGTGACTATAGACTTGCAAGATAGGATCAAGAACACTCATATATTGATGAAAACATAATAGGTTCAGATCTGAAATCATGGCACTCGGGCCCTAGTGACAAGCATTAAGCATAGCAAAGTCATAGCAACATCAATCTTAGAACACAGTGGATACTAGGGATCAAACCCTAACAAAACTAACTCGATTACATGATAGATCCCATCCAACCCATCACCGTCCAGCAAGCCTACGATGGAATTACTCACGCACGACAGTGAGCATCATGAAATTGGTGATGGAGGATGGTTGATGATGGCGATGGCGACGGATTCCCCTCTCCGGAGCCCCGAACGGACTCCAGATCAGCCCTCCCGAGAGGTTTTAGGGCTTGGCGGCGGCTCCGTATCGTAAAACGCAATGATTTCTTCTCTCTGATTTCTTTTCTCCCCGAAACTCAATATATGGAGTTGGAGTCGAAGAGGCAACAGGGGGCCCACGAGGTAGGGGGCACGCCCTAGGGGGGCAGGCGCGCCCCCACCCTCATGGGTAGGTGGTGGGCCCCCTAGCCTTCATCTTTTGCAGGTATTTTTCATATTTTCTGAAAAGTTGCTGCGTGAAGTTTCAGGTCATTCCGAGAACGTTTGCTCCTGCACATAAATAACACCATGGTAATTCTGCTGAAACAACGTCAGTCCGGGTTAGTTCCATTCAAATCATGCAAGTTAGAGTCCAAAACAAGGGCAAAAGTGTTTGGAAAAGTAGATACGTTGGTGACGTATCAGTCACATGTTCGAGTCTTGTAAACAATCTCTTGTGAAAATGCAGTGAATACTACGTATAGAAGACCCAAAGTGGTTGGAACCGCAAGCCATAACTACGTGCACCAAGCTGCCCTTTTATTTGGACATTGAGATACAAATTTCAACAAGTATTTGAACATAAAGAAAGAACTACAACAAGTATTTGACATTAAGAAACCCATTATAGCAAGTACTTTGACATAAAAACATCAACTTTAGCAAGTGTTTAGACATTGAGATACTCATTTCAGCAAGTATTTGAGCATAAAAAAGAAATACAATAAGTACTTGATATTTAGGGGTTGTTTGGGTTTCGCCTAGGCCAGTCCGACCAACACAAGGCGAGCCAATGTTTTTGAGGAGAGAAATTGCCACACCCCTTTCGCCAGCTCATGGGCGTGAAATCTCAACTGTTGACAAAAATATTAGCAAGGCTTTGAACATTTGGCTTCCAACCAAGCGAGTGCCCATCCAAGAGGTCAATGCCAATTGTTTGGTGGGGTAGCTCTTGGCTACCATCCAAACATCCCCTAAGAAAAACAGTTCACCGATAATTCTTTGACGCCCCGATTCGACCGTACACTAATCATTCACGCAAACGTGTACGATTGATACGTCTCCAACGTATCTATAATTTTTGATTGCTCCATGCTATATTATCTAATGTTTTGGATGTTTATGGGCTTTATTATACACTTCTATATCATTTTTGGGACTAACCTATTAACCCACAGCCCAGTGCAGGTTTCTATTTTTACCTTGTTTAAGGCTTTCGAAGAAAAGGAAAATCAAAAGGAGTCCAATTGACCTGAAACTTCACGGAACTCATTTTTGGAAGGAAAGAAGCCCAGAAGACTTGAAGTGCACATAAGGGAAGCTTCAAGGAGGCCACGAGGTAGGGGGGCGCGCCCACCCCCCTAGGGCGCGCCCTCCACCCTCGTGGCCCCCTCGTGGCCCCCCTGACGTACTTCTTCCGCCTATATATCTCCATATACCCTAAAACTTCCGGGAGCACAATAGATCCGGAGTTCCGCCGCCAGAAGTCTTCGTAGCCACCGAAAGCCAATCTAGACCCGTTCCGGCACCCTGCCGGAGGGGGCAATCCCTCTCCGGTGGCCATCTTCATCATCCCGGTGCTCTCCATGACGAGGAGGGAGTAGTTCTCCCTCGGGGCTGCGGGTATGTACCAGTAGCTATGTGTTTGATATCTCTCTCTCGTGTTCTTCAGGTGATACGATCTTGATATATCGCGAGCTTTGCTATTATATTTGGATCCTATGATGTTTCTTCTCCCCTCTACTCTCTTGTAATGGATTAAGTTTCCCCTTTGAAGTTATCTTATCGGATTGAGTCTTTAAAGATTTGAGAACACTTGATGTATGTCTTGCCGTGGATATCTGTGGTGACAATGGGATATCACGTGATTCACTTGTTGTATGTTTTGGTGATCAACTTGCGGGTTCCGCCCATGAACCTATGCATAGGGGTTGGCACACGTTTTCATCGTGATTCTCCGATAGAAACTTTGGGGCACTCTTTGAGGTTCTATGTGTTGGTTGAATAGATGAATCTGAGATTGTGTGATGCATATCGTATAATCATACCCACGGATACTTGAGGTGACATTGGAGTATCTAGGTGACATTAGGGTTTTGGTTGATTTGTGTCTTAAGGTCTTATTCTAGTTCTAACTCTAGGGCTGTTTGTGACACTTATAGGAATAGCCCAACGGATTGATTGGAAAGAATAACTTTGAGGTGGTTTCGTACCCTACCATAATCTCTTCATTTGTTCTCCGCTATTAGTGACTTTGGAGTGACTCTTTGTTGCATGTTGAGGGATAGTTATGTGATCCAATTATGCTATTATTGTTGAGGGAACTTGCACTAGCGAAAGTATGAACCCTAGGCTTTCTTTCAACGCATTGCAATACCATTTACACTCACTTTTATCACTACTTACCTTGCTGTTTTTATAATTTCAGAATACAAATATTCATATCTATCATCCATATACCACTTGTATCACCATCTCTTCGCCAAACTAGTGCACCTATACAATTTTACCATTGTATTGGGTGTGTTGGGGACACAAGAGACTCTTTGTTATTTGGTTGCAGGGTTGCTTGAGAGAGACCATCTTCATCCTACGCCTCCTACGGATTGATAAACCTTAGGTCATCCACTTGAGGGAAATTTGCTACTGTCCTACAAACCTCTGCACTTGGAGGCCCAACAACGTCTACATGAAGAAGGTTGTGTAGTAGAAATCAAGCTCTTTTCCGGCGTCGTTGCTAGGGAGGTGAGTGCTTGAAGGTATATCTTTAGATCTTGCAATCGAGTCTTTTAGTTTCTTGTTTTATCACTAGTTTAGTTTATAAAAGAAAACTATAAAAAATGTAATTGAGTTTGTCTCATACGCTTCACCTTTTTAATATCTTTCGTGAGTATGATGGAAAGGATAATTGTGCTCAAGTGCTAGAAGAAGAAATCTATAAAATGTTTAGCACTAAATATTTGAATGATGAGCATGATTGCAATGTTGTTAGTACGAATTCTTTGAATATTTATGATGCTAATGATATGCAAAGCCACAAGCTTGGGGAAGCTATGTTTGATGAAGATGATATTTTTTGTCCCCCAAGTTTTGATGAGCAATTTTATTATGATGAAAGCATGCCTCCTATCTATGATGATTATTGTGATGACACATATGCTTTAAAGAATAATAATAACAATGAACCTTGTCATCTTGATCTTAATTTTCAATCACATGATAGTTATTTTGTTGAGTTAGCTCCCACCATTATTCATGAGAAGAATTTTGCTTGTGTGGAGAGTAGTAAATTTTCTATACTTATAGATCATGAAAAGAATGCTTTAGGTGCTGGTTATATTGTTGAATTCATTCATGATGCTACTGAAAATTATTATGAGGGAGGAACATATGCTTGTAGGAAGTGCAATAATATCAAGTTTCCTCTCTATGTGCTTAAAGTTTTGAAGTTATGCTTGTTTTGCCCTCCTATGATAGTTAATTATTGTTCCCACAAGTTGTTTGCTCACAAAATCCCTATGCATAGGAAGTGGGTTAGACTTAAATGTGCTAGTCATATTCTTCATGATGCTCTCTTTATGTTTCAATTCTTATCCTTTATGTGAGCATCGCTGAAATCATCATACCTAGCTAGGGGCGTTAAACGATAGCGCTTGTTGGGAGGCAACCCAACTTTATTTTTGTTCCTTGCTTTTTGTTCCTGTTTAGTAATAAATAATTCATATAGCCTCTGTTTAGATGTGGTTTTATGATTTTAATTAGTGTTTGTGCCAAGTAGAACCTTTGCGAAGACTTGGGGAGAGTTGAGGGAGTCCTGGATTAGGGGGTATCCGGACTGCCGGATTATATCCTTTGGCTGGACTGTTGGACTATGAAGATACAAGATTGAAGACTTTGTCTCGTGTCCGGATGGGACTCTACTTGGCGTGGAAGGCAAGCTAGGCAATACGGATATGTATATCTCCTCCTTTGTAACCGACCTTGTGTAACCCTGGCCCCCTCCAGTGCCTATATAAACCGGAGGGTTTTAGTCCGTAGGACAACATACAATCATACCATAGGCTAGCTTCTAGGGTTTAGCCTCTCCGATCACGTGGTAGATCAACTCTTGTAATACTCATATCATCAAGAATAAATCAAGCAGGACATAGGGTTTTACCTCCATCAAGAGGGCCCGAACCTGGGTAAAACATCATGTCCCCTGCCTCCTATTACCATCCGCCTTAGACGCACAGTTCGGGACCCCCTACTCCAGATCCGCCGGTTTTGACACCGACATTGGGGCTTTCATTGAGAGTTCCTCTGTGACGTCGCCGTAAGGAAGGATGCCTCATCTCATTTTTAAAAACAAAATTATCGCCGGGGGAGCCTTGGGTGTCAGCCAAACTCTCCGGCTAGGCAGTTTCGTCATGACCACCTGTTCGGCCACCACACCGACGATGACTTCTCGGGTCATCAAAAACAACCTCCACATCGGCTTGAAATTCGCCGAGCAGATGGATCCAATAGAGCTCTCTTCCCTAAACGAACTCTTGGATCGCATCGCCGCCTTGGGAGTCGCTACGGACTATGATCTGATTGGGCTTAAACCCGATCGAAGGGAGATTAACTCTCCACCGGTCACCCATCATGTTGCGGTGGTGGAGGAACAATGCGGCGATTCTTCCTCTACCTTGAGGACTAACTATGTCCGAATTCCTGAGCTCTCTGAGCCGGACACCCGTTTACGGGAGGACATCACCCAAACCCTGAACCTAGAGTCAGGCAGCGGGCCAGACTCATCGGGCAACATACCGGAATCCGAACTTCCAAGATCGGAAACCCCTCGGCCCCTGGGTCTCAGATCGGGTAGGGGTCCGGACTCAAATCCACCACCCACCCAGACATAAACGATCTTTCCCACATCAGGCAAGAGCCCCATGAAACAGTACATCATTATTGTGCCAGATTCCTCCTTGTGATGAACAATGTTAAGGACTGTCGCGAGGAAGACACAGTCTCACTTTTCTGCAATAACTGCACGGACAAGGGAATCCTTAATGCCATAAGTCGCCGTGACATATCACGCTTCGCCGACTTAGCGTCCATAGTACGAAAGTACTATGTGATGGAAAGTGCGTGGAAAACTGAAACGAAATTTTGGGATAATCCGGCTCTGTATATGCACCCAGTCTGAGGTAAAAGGGTGCACTATCATAAGACACCCGAGTTCATTACAAAGAAGCAAAAACCCTCTACAGGGCACGGAACCGTATTGGAAGGATGGCTCAACGGACCCTGCAAAATTCATAGCACAGCGGATACAATACCAACGCACAACCTTAGAGCATGTTGGATACTCCGGCAGGTGGCCAAAAGTGGTGAGGACCTTCTTATCCCAAATGCCACAGAGCACCATCCCGTGGATAACAATACGGTGTTAACAGTCTTTGAGACCTTCGCGTCAAATAATAGGCGCAAGCGAACACTCCGCAGCATGGCCGAAATCTGCCACGTAGCAGCAATAAAACCATGGAATGGCACAGCTATTACCTTCAATGCCAGCGACGAACCTAAATTACGAACAGCCCGAGCACCAGCCGCACTGGTCCTCAGTCCAATCGTGGACGGCTTTCGACTCACCAAAGTACTCATGGACGACGGCAGCGGATTAAACCTCATCTATGAGGTAACTCTTCAAAAAATGAAAATAGACTGGAACCGCATTGAGCAAAGTAGCACAACCTTCAGAGGAATCGTACCCAGTCGGAAAGCACGATGCGCTGGGAAAATCACACTAGATGTGGTATTCGGTACGCCAGAGAACTATAGGTCCGAAGAAATTACATTTCAAGTGGCCCCATTCAGCAGTGGATACCACACCCTTTTAGGACATGAGGCGTTCACGATCTTCCAAGCCATACCCCATTATGGGTACATCACTATAAAAAAAAGACACATCCGTGACATTTTGGGCCGAACGAAAAAAAATTATGTCATACATAGGACACTTCTATGATGATAATTGTGACAAAACCTGGTATCATCATAGATGTGGTGGGCTCCTACTTCTATGACAAAAAATCATGACAAAAATGGGCTTTTCGTCCTGGGCGGGCCGGAGACGCAGCTACATGACATTCTTTGGGCCGTCCATGATGGAAAAAACTATGGTAGAAGCGAGGGGGAGGAAAATTTCAGGGAGTTCCCAGTTACGGTGGGAGGTCGGGGGCCGAGCGATGCGCGTTTCTCTCGTACATGTACGCGCGTGTGTGCGAGGCGTTGGCTCTAACTAAACCCGAGCGAGGCGTTGGGCTCTAACTGAACCCGAGTGATTGCACTGCAGGCTACGCGTTACTGAACCCGAGCGATCGATCGATGGCTGTTAACTGAACCCGATCGAGCAATTCCTTCGCTACTGCTGCTAACTGAAGCCGATCGATGGGATGAACAGTGAGCGT